>NW_026571241.1:0-25000 GCF_026225935.1 Boleophthalmus pectinirostris
CACTCCACAAGCAGCAAAACTGTAGCACTGTAACAAAATAATTTAGTAAAACACACGTAAAAATACTCTTTGTGATATATCGATACAGTAGCCCACCATATCGATACTGTATCATCACATTAAACGATACGATATATCGATATTCCGATATTTTTGCACACCCCTAGCATGCACGTACTTACTGCCAAAGGCTAATCACGGTAGTTTACTTTCTTTACTAGCTAGTAGTGATGGGTCGGTCGTGAACAAAATGGCTCTTAGAGCCGTCTCTCTGAAGCAAACAACGGGAGCCTGCTCCTTATTGGGAGCCGTGTTTTCTCTTTCTCTCACCCCCTCTTTCTCTTACTTTTATTCTCTTCACACCGCATGCAGACTCATGATAGTTTGACAGCGGGTAGTGGCTGAAAACGAAACTTTCAGAAATATACGTGTGCATAGGATAGAAAAAACGTGCATATCAGCATAAAATAAATAAACCAGGACTAATCTTGGTCTCGAGAGTGGGAGAGAGATAGAGACAGAGTCCTGACACTCAGTCCTGGTTCAGTTCTGGTTTAGTCCTGTTTTACACATGGTTTAGGTCTGTTTTAGTCCTTTTTCAGTCCTAGTTTAGACCTGGTTGCTTTAAACCTGCTTGAGACCTGCTTTAGACCTGGTTAAGATCTGGTTAAGATCTGGTTAAGACCTGGTTTAGACTTGGTTTAGTCCTGGTTTAGTCCTATTTGCAACAAAACAACCTGAAGAGCCGCTTGGGAGCCGCAAGAGTCAGCTGCTTTTAGTGAGCTGAGCCAAGAGCCGGTTCTCTAAAAAGAGCTGAAATACCCATCACTAGTAGCTAGAATGTGATGCAAAAATGCCATTAGGCCAACCTACTGTCTGTAAATATGACATAAAGAGGTAGAATAACAATAAATGTTGCCTAAAAAACCCAATTTAAAATCCACCAGAGCCAAATCTAAGTTTTTTAAACAATTCAAGATTTATAGTGAATTTTTACATCACTAAATATATCGGTGATTATATCGGCTATCAGCAGCTCCAACTCCCATTTTATCCATATCGGTCGGGCCCTAGTGCGAATGAAATAAAATAATGTAGTTACCTCATGAAAATGCTTTCTTTTTTTTTTTTATTATGTAACAACTTTGTAATATAGCTTCAAGCTCACAAAAGTCAATTCTGAGTAGAATAGGACCCTTAACAAAAAAAAAAATCTCTGTGGGGACAATAAGGCAACTAACATAACACATATGATAAAAACAGACAACTAAATGTTATAGTTAGTATGATCAGAAGAAAACTGAAGAGGTACTGATTGACTTGAGCTTGAGTATGGCGACAGATTCACAGACAGGTCAAGAGGGTCAGCCCAAATGATGGGACAAGTGCTGTGAGCAACTGTGTGACAGGAGCTGAGCCAGGCAGCACTCATGCTCACACAAGGGGTGTATTGTAGAGGGCCTGGTCATATCATACCAACCCAGAGGAGAAAAACACTCAGTCCACACATGCAGCTGTGCAATATATTAGGAAAGCAGACTAAAATACAAATTTGGCTAAATACCACAAGATATCAATTATCAGTATCAGGTGACCTAAGATAATGTTTCACCTCCAGCAGAACATGGCAAGATTTACTTTATTCTTTAAAATTCAGTATTGTATGTGTAAGTGTGATCTAGAGAGGGGACAATACAACATTGTTGTATAAATAATAATAATAAAAAAGGGTAAAGAATAATTGTTAAATTGTGATAAGCATCGCAAACAAAGATAATCATCAGTTTACCTTCAGATTTTACAAATGATTTTTGTTGTTTCCACTTACAATACTATATTATTATAATAGAACTTCAAGTTAAAACTATTATAATATTAAAATCCATAGCAAGTTCACATTATATAGCAATTCAAGTTTGACACTAGTGCAGAGAAACTTTCCTATAATTATTGAATTAAAAGTAGATAAAGTTAGTAATCTGAAATCTCTACACCTTTTCATAGTTATATCATAAGGCTAACCTCTAATTACCAACTTTGAAAGTCACTCAAGAGATTGCACGGCTACTTTCCATATTCAAACATCCTTTCTCTGACAGGTAAAACACTGTCAATGTACTCTTGTCTTAAAACAAAAGGCATTTTGAAATGAGAAAAAACCAAAATCATGTATATAAGAGTCAGCAGCAGAATCCCAGTGACAGCTGAGCTTAGGTGTAAATGTCACTGGATTTGACATTTTAATCAGAGCTTTTTCACAACATATATGACTCAGTTTGGACAATCAAACTTGGTGAGCTCAGTACCGTAGAGAACAATAGAACATGTTCAGAGCCCAACCACTGGGTATCAACAAGTGAAAGCTGTGAAGAAAGGCTTTGCGTCAGCGTCATTCATGAGGCTGCTATGGACCTGCCTGTGTGCATTCTGCATTTTGCATTTGCACATAAGAGTGTGTGCCAAAGGGGGAGCAGGGAACAATGGAGAAAATAAACTACTTCTTCACAATTGCAGCAGTATACACTCAGATACTTTTCACCATGTGTCCACAATCTAATGCACACCTCAATAAAATGTTTAAAAGTGAAAAGCCCAGAGACCACATTATATATTCTATAGTAGAATGCATAATTTAACTTTTTATTTTAAATAGGCTTATCTGGGAAATAACTGCAGTATCACTTGCTCACTGAATGTTTACACAATCATTGCCTGACTGTGTAAACATACAACTATAGTTTTAGCCTAATTGCTCTTCCATTTCCACGCATTAGTTCGTTGAAAAAAAAAGTGGGGAAAAAAAAGTCAAATATGAGCCCAATTTCATACCAGGATATTGCTCCAGTATCATTGATAAATATATAGACCGAGATCTTTATTGAAACTCAATTAACTGCCTAACTTAAGTTACGATTGCTATTATTACAGATTAACCTAATAATGAAAACCACTATGCCCCAATATAACTGACACTGAATCTAACAAAAGAAGAGAACTTTATTAAAAGCAATGTATTTTTGTTTTTACCTCATTATTCTGAGGTTAACTTGATCATAAAAGGATAAGGCTCCTGCAACACAGTGGGAACATGTAACTGAAGGGCAAATAGCTGACCACAAACTCAAGCTCAACTGGTTTCCCAGGAGACAGGGCCCAGAGTTCCCATGATTTTGTGCTCTAAAGTCCTCATCCACAATATCTTATTGTCTTTTATTGGGCTTTTTAAATCATGTTGCTCCCTCAAAACATTGAGTAGTATTTTTGCTTCATTCATGTTTGATGCATTACTCCTGTTTGTATTTACAAAGTTTTCTTTGAATGCTCAGAAGAAATGCCTCTGTTGGTGGCTTCCCCACATTGTTCACAAAAGTTCTGCATAAACCATCCCGGGACTTGTTCTGAGCATTACTCTACTCAAACTGTGATCACTGTGAACGCATGGATATACCTACACCATTTTTCGATATGTTTTTAAAATCCATTTACATCAGGATCATTCTAATCATTAATGATCAACTCTCCTTTTCTTCCCAATGCCAGTTCCAGTGCTAGCAGCTATGGTTGAAGGGGCTTTCCAAACTCTCACATTTGCAAGCAGATGGTGTACTTTCTACTTCAGTGCAGAGACGTGCAAACATATTGAAATGCTGTGGTACTAAATTTGATGATATCGTATCATTATTGTGGGCTGCTGTATCGGCAGCAAGAGTAATTTTTGCCAAGAGTAATTTCTGATATCTTTTACCGATTTATTTGGTGAGAGTACTATAATTATTTTGCTTGTTTGAAAAAGGAAATCTGTTAATGAAATATATTTGACATATTCATTGGTACTTATATGCACAGAAAAGGACTAATATTGTTGTTATTGGTTCTTAAAAAATAGTGTTATATCATGCGCGATATATCAAGTGTTGCATTGCCATATTGTGATATTATTGTATCTTGAGCCATCTATCGCGTATTGCAGCAAATTCTAAGGAACCCAGTGATTGCCAGCCGAGCAGAAGTGCTTTCTTAATACACTCATGCTTCTTGTCCACAGCTTAATCCAAAAGTATATTTAAAGGTTTAACTATTAATTATATTGATTCAATACAAGACTTCCACACACGTGTGCTAAATGAGCTAACAAAGAACAACACATCAAACAATAATGTATTTTAAATAAACTTGACAAACAAGTTTCTTTTGGAGTACCCAAAACTAAATGTTACAAACTTACAGCTTTACAGATAAACAGTTTGGAAATAGAGCAGATTTGCTTGAGAAATTGCAGAAATTCCTAATCCTAATAATACCATAGACTGTTTAACCCCACCCCCCAGCACAAGTCCTTGTGTGATGCTTGTGTGTATGATTGAAAGAATGCAGAAGGGAAACACTAGAAAGCTCTTTTGTTGAAAGGAAGTATCAGTCGGGACCATGTAGGCTGGAGGTGCTCCACTCCACCCAACGGGAGCACAAACACACTCCGTCTTGTGACTGTGGATTTCCTCACACATGCATCCTGAGCAGGTCATGTGTTGACAAAAACTGACAGAGCACTGACAAACCGTGCTGAGCTAATAACTGCAGCGAAACAGCTGATGAGCACAAGACATTGAAATGGAAGTCATTTGCAGAGCACAGCGTGAGTTGTTTCAGAGTAACACAGCTGTAGATGGTCTGAATACTTTTAGAAATGTTTCAAAAAGCTACTGCATGTTTGAAATGTACTAGTAAAGGAATATCTTATGTACCACAAATTACAGTACAAGTTAAAACAACTTAAAGCCTTACATTAAGTTTCAAATTATTGTCATATTATTTGCAGAACTATCATTCCAAATATGAATCAGTGTGTGAATTTGTCAAACTATTCTTCTAAAGACCAGACAATAAGACTGTCAATAAATACCACTGTCTCACCATAGAAAAGGTACTTGCTGAACATGATAAACCTACAAGCCCAAACATTAACAGTAAACACACTGAACCAAATTCCAAAAGAGAAACTTCCTCGCTAGATTGTGAATGCCTATGCCAGGGGTCAGAAGTGGAGCGACTTTATTTATTAAAGCAACAAAATATGTCATATTTGATTTTAAGAATGAATATAATCAACTCCTGGTGTTAATGGCCGCAATGATATGTAACATTGTTGGACGTAAACAAACTAAATTATAACTGCAAACTAGTAGATAGTATGCTATACTGGTAAATAGTTTTCACTAGAACTAGGCATAATTTCTTTGAAAAGGAGGAGAGATTAGATTACAACACCTCTAGCTCTATCTATAGTAGGAACCTGATGCTGTTCTATATGTTATCAGACAGCACTCCTATTCTGGGGCCATCGCTTGGAAATGCAACAGACATCTTGTAACACAACACATATAGTGCTTGCATCTTACCATTACACTAGGTTTGGTTGTAAAAACAAAAGGAACAACACAAATGAAGTTAAATATTGTGATCACTATTTAGGAGAAAGGTGCGGGAGAATTCCCGCAAGCGCAGTTGGATGGTTTCATCGAAACTCCTAAGCGAAATAGGAACGGTATGTCGCAGTTACTGTAAATAAAACCCTTAACGCTCTGAATGTTTTCACGGCGTGGAAGCAGTTTTCCCGATGTGATACTAAGGGCAATAAGGAATGTTAAGGCATTAACGTTACATGTTTAAATTCAAAATATCTATATCCATAGATTGTGAATGTTGGTGGGTCACTATGGTTTATAATCGGGCAAGTTGACAAATTTATTTATGTCTCACTTCGGCTTCACGTGCAATTCCGTAAACGATGTGGACTTTTTTGGTGAACAAATTATTAGCCTCCAGTAGGCTATCGGGCAGTCTCGGGTCGGCGCGTCTAACACCTAAAGCCCATTAACCCATTTTCAAAGCCAATTGCTTAACTTAGTCCCACTTGAGGTATTGCATAGCGTACACCCAAACAAGCACGGCTATTTGAATAGGGAAAAACATGAACGCTCGCCCTTTACTTTAGGAGGCGGACAGTCGTTTCCAGCTGCTAAATATATCAGATCAAAAATCATGAGATGGAAGCGTGTGTAGACCGAGTAATACTGGCGATCACAGCCAGTGTGACACAACAGTTACATACATGTGAAAACGTACAACTGAGTGATCAGTGGGTGTGATGAGGGATGCATCTGTCTGTTTTCGCTGATGAACAAGCTACAGGCTGCAGAGCTACGTATGCTAACGCTAGCTGCTCAGCTAGCTCTCTGCGACACGGCTATAAACGTAGCGAGAGCCTCAGCAAACATAAGCGGCCCAATGGCAACTAACGACGGAACCCGCTCGGTGATCACCACAGTCACCGCAAGCAAAGACAGTAAATGCAACAAACCTAAAAATGCTCACGTTTAAGTTAGTAGGAACATCGCTTACCAGCTCTAGGCATCCACCCTCTCTTGACAGCGTATCCCCGTATCTGACCACAGTTAAGATGGCGTCATTGAAAGATCAACACATCCGGTGACTCCTTCGCAGTAAACCTACGGCAGGAGAGGAAGTAAACATGAAATTAATTCATCTCTGTCGTACAGAAAACATAGTTTGCCTCATGTATTCATACATCTTTATTTCGCCCTTTCATGTTTTGCTAAACTATCAAACTATCAACCATCAATAACTATCAAATTTAGTTAGTTAACTCGTTACTGGAACATGATGTTGCTCTTAGATAACGCTGCGAAATATTAAGGCTTCAGATCTGGACTCATCAGCTTTGTATGCCCTCTAGTGTCAAATACAAACTATTACACATTGTAGGTAAACGGTGATTCTTTGTAACAATCACTAGAGGTCGTAATAAGCCATCATTTCACTGCACCAAAAACTGTTTAGATCAAGATTTAGGCCTAACTAAACACTGTAAATTGGGCATTTAATTTATTTTTACGTAATTAATAATTGTTTGCTTGCCAATTAAATTTACTACGAAGTTTTTGGTAAATTTTAAGATGGGTATTGTACTGAACTTAGCAGATTTTCCCTTACATATTAATGTATATTTATTACAATTACATGTATTACGTTAGGTTTTGCATTGCCTGTGGTTATAGTAGGTTGCTTTGATTCGTTGCACAGCACTTGGGTTGCGTGTCTCTTGTAGGAGGGGCACTGAAGGATCTAGTCCGAATGCCCTTTATAAACATTTCCCTTTCCAACTCTGCACTACTCAGTCTGGATTTTGGAGCACAGCAAGCAAGACTGCACTGTCTGTCATTATGGGGCTAACGCACGACCCAAACTTCCACAAATTGCAAGACTGGTACACTGCTCATGCACTCAACCTCAACATGAGGCACTTGTTTGAGAGTGACAAAGAGAGATTCAACAAGTTCAGGTATTTACTGTTTACTATTGTTGTAAGATAAATGGACATACTGACGCTAACAACATATCCTCAGTAGTCTACAAAACAATAATATAGTATTATTGTCTGTCTATGTTTGAGCAGCTTAACACTAAACACAGAAGATGGGGACATTCTTCTTGATTACTCTAAGAATCTCATCACAGATGAAGTTATGAAAATGTTGACTGATCTGGTTTGTTCTTTTTTTTTTTTTTTTTTTTAGATAACACAACAATGTTTTGTTGGCTTAATTGTTACGTTTCTTTTAAAATGCGCCTTGATTAGGGTCAATCACGAGGAATTGAAGCTGCCCGAGAGAAGATGTTTACTGGTGAGAGGATCAACTTCACAGAGGTAGCCAATTGGTTTTGGTGTAAAAGTTCAGTAAAATCTGCTGTTTACTTTGATGTGTTAAAATTATCTTCTGGGGTTACAGGGACGTGCTGTGCTCCATGTGGCTTTGAGGAACCGCAGCAACAAACCCATCATGGTCGATGGTAAAGATGTGATGCCAGAAGTGAATAAAGTTTTGGAGAAGATGAAGGGCTTCTGCCATGTAAAATAAATGCGGATTCTGTGCATTGCCCGATTGTAAAAGAAATAGTGTATTATAGAATTGTTGTGGTGGTCATGGGTTTCTCTTACAGAGAGTTCGTAGTGGACAGTGGAAAGGCTACACTGGAAAGACCATCACAGATGTTGTCAACATTGGGATTGGAGGATCTGACCTTGTAAGTGCATTTATACTTATTGCTTAGTGCTTTTCAGATGCCATGATATAAAGCGTAATAGCCTTCTATGTTGTAGGGTCCGCTCATGGTGACTGAGGCGCTCAAGCCTTATGCAAAAGATGGTCCACGAGTGTGGTTTGTGTCCAACATTGACGGGACACATATTGCCAAAACATTGGCTCAGCTCAATGCTGAGACTACCCTTTTCATCATTGCATCTAAGGTATTCCTGAAGTTCATTTTGCTGCATGACTTTAATTTCATTGTTTTGACAGATTTGGCACTTTTGTAACAAAATATAAAAAGGCTAAGTCAACATTATTGACAAAATATGTCCAATTACTTACCAGTTTGCAATTTCAGTTGAATTTGTAAATTTTAAATAATAATTGTATTTTTATTCAGACATTCACCACACAGGAAACCATTACTAATGCTGAGTCTGCAAAAGCATGGTTCCTTGAACATGCTAAAGATGTGAGTATTCTAAAAGAATGCAACTACATTAAAGAAATCGTATGTCTAAAATATTTTCCTGTTATTCCACAGAAAGTTGCTGTTGCCAAGCACTTTGTGGCTCTGTCTACAAATGCTGTAAGCTATTGTAGTCATTGAGCGCCTTTGGGCATTTATGTAATAACAACTCATCTTTTTATTTTGTGTGTCCTTAGCCCAAAGTGAAGGATTTCGGCATCGACACAGAAAACATGTTTGAGTTCTGGGACGTGAGTGCTCCATAATATAGCAGACTTACATATCCTCTCTATTATGAATCCACATTCATGCTAAAAATAGTCCTGACTTATGACCTCTGAAGTCTGTTGAACTTAGTCATTGGCCAGCAGCTGCTTGCAGCACAGTTATTATTGGGAGTGACCTTCTCTCTTGCACAGGTTACTGTAAAGGCTGGGTTGCATCAAAGGTCATCAAAGTACTTGTAGTTATAAAGATAATACATAGATATACAAAGTATACAAGAATATTGATTTATATTATAAGAATTATGTAAATGTATTTACAAGGTTGCATTTATATTCACACACTTTGTGGATTTTCCATTTTAGAGTTCTAGGCTCCTACCCTTCATTTAATAAATCATCTAATTGTAGCCTATGAACC
Source organism: Boleophthalmus pectinirostris (assembly GCF_026225935.1). NCBI lineage: Eukaryota > Metazoa > Chordata > Actinopteri > Gobiiformes > Gobiidae > Boleophthalmus > Boleophthalmus pectinirostris. The sequence goes on from NW_026571241.1 coordinate 9,223, forward strand.
CAATCTGTTGGCCAGTTTTAGATGCAGACTTTGAGACTGCATTCTTATTCTTTGACAAAGAATGACTATTCTTCTGCTGCTGCTCTGCTGCTGTTGCTTTTTAGTGGGTTGGTGGCCGTTTTTCTTTATGGTCAGCAATTGGTATGTCCATTGCACTCCACATTGGTAAGTGACAATGTACACAATATACTTATACTACTAATACACATATATAATAACATAGGTTTTATTAAAAGATTTTTAGAGTATTTATAAATAACTAAACTGACATTATTATCTGTGATTAACAGGTTTTGAAAACTTTGAGAAGCTTCTGTCAGGAGCTCACTGGATGGTGAGGATGGAAAACAAATGCATGAGTTTAACCAGTGTAGGCCTAAATCCTATTTTCTGTATGTTACACTGTTTATTTTTTGTTTCACCTTCAGGATAATCACTTCCGGACTGCTCCTCTCAATAAGAATGCCCCGGTCCTTCTGGCTTTGCTGGGAATCTGGTACATCAACTTTTTCCATGCTGAGACTCATGCTATGCTGCCCTATGACCAATATATGCACCGTTTCACAGCATATTTCCAACAGGTTTGTACCATGCTGAATTTTAATAAAAGGAAATGTGTTTTGAAAATGTGACATGTAAATTGCATTTATTAGGGAGACATGGAGTCCAATGGGAAGTACATCACTAACCATGGGTCTCGTGTCAACTACCACACTGGACCCATAGTATGGGGAGAGCCTGGAACCAATGGACAGCATGCCTTTTATCAGCTTATCCATCAGGGTAAACATAAAACCCTTTGTCCACTTCATTTTTTTTCATTGCTACCTGCTGGGTTAGCTAGCAGGTAGCAATGAAAAAAAAAATCTGCACATTTTACATTCATTAAAGCCAAGGTTAATTTAGAAAGGCTTTTACAGAGGGATCTGTGCCACATTGTTGAAAACAGTTGAGAAACAAAAATATTTAAAATACAGTTCAGTAAAGTGGAGTATAAAAACATTTATATGTACAATATATAGTGTCTGATTGACCATTAAACGGTTTAAATAGATGAGTAACTTACAGCGTGTTTTGTACTTACTGTCAAGACAAAGCTTGCATTGTGTAGTTTTAGCCAACTTATCATTTTATTTGTAAGACATGTTTTGAGGGAAGGGCAAAGAGAGGGAGGTAGAAACGGAGTGATGGAGAGAAAGGAAGAGTCTTGTTTACGCTTCTCACTATCAACTTGTTCACTTTAGGAACACGTATGGTGCCGTCTGACTTTCTGATCCCAGCTCAGTCTCAACACCCAATCAGAAACAGCCTGCACCATAAGGTAGGAATGTTGACAGAATATGTTAAATTTTTATTGCCTTTAATACACACCTCATACTTACAGATCCTGTTAGCAAATTTCCTTGCCCAAACAGAGGCTCTGATGAGAGGCAAAACCACTGAAGAGGCCAGGAAGGAGCTGGAGGCCAGTGGACTCGGTGGAGAGGATTTGGAAAAGATCTTACCACATAAAGTTAGTAAAAGATCCTTATGATTTAGGATTTTGTAAGTAACATAATTAATAGCAAAGGGTAAGCAGGTAGATCTGACCATAAAACTAGTCAGGAGAACTGTAGAGTAAAACGAGTGAAACATCTAGATAACCTTTCCTTGCCTCTTGATAATCCTCAGCATGTAAAATGATTTTGCAGTGTTGGGCTGAAATATTATGCATCAAACACCAAGTTAGATCTTCCTTACGGATTAAAATGATCATGATTTACTTTTTACGAAGGTATTCCAAGGAAACCGACCAACAAATTCAATCATTTTCAAAAAACTCACTCCGTACACCCTAGGAGCACTTATAGGTAAGCACCAGCCCCTATAAACAATCACAACTGAACCAACATTTTGAAGTTTACAAGTCAAAAATATGTGGAAACCTACTGTGTTGCAGCACTGTATGAGCACAAGATCTTTGTCCAGGGTGTAATGTGGGAGATTAACAGTTTTGACCAGTGGGGGTAAGTTAAAATCATACAGTATATTTAGTTTTTAGCCTGCACAGAACTTAACTTAATCGTTTTCCATTTCAACATTCTGTTTGAACTTTTTAGTGTGGAATTAGGTAAACAACTGGCTAAGAAGATTGAACCTGAATTGCAGGACTCTAAAGAGGTCCATTCTCACGACTCTTCCACCAATGGACTCATCAACTTCCTCAAGAAAAACTTAGCATAAGCCTCTAAAATGTTTCCAACAATATTTTCAGCTCCACAAAAAGGCAGCTGCTCCATTTTACACAGTTTGCAACCACATTGGCTTGCATTTTAAATGTCTTTGTTTGTTGGTTTTCACTTTGAATAACAGAGAAAATAGAAATTTCTGGGTCTACAAGTTTTATGCACAATGCAGTGACTAAACAGTCAGTGCATTCTGTCACTAGAGGGCACAAGAAAGCCAGATTGCACCATCACCAAGCACACTGTAACACATTTATCTAATGGAACAAATGGACAAAGGTCAAAACTGTGCTCTGTTGCTCCCCTCAAATCCCCTGACTCAAAGACATCCATTTAGAGAAAAAAAAAACATCTGGTTTGCAAAGCTGAACCAATCTGTCCAAACACTAAAACCTCTTTTTCTAGCAGCACGTCTCTATGTGGTGTATTTCCCTGCATAAATGCTCTCTTCTATAAAATCTGGAGTTTAATTTGTTAAAGTAACTGTAGCAATTTTCATTCATTTTGGCAACATAGTGTCTGCAAACTTCTTCACAGAGTACAATTGTAGAGATTTTATAAACTCAAAGTGAAACTTAGATGACCCTCTGCATGGTTTTCATTTTTGGTTGCCAGGCAACTATATTTTACTGCAAACTGAACTTGTCCATGTTATTTCTTGTTCTTGATGGCCATGATGCAGAATACAGTGATCTTAAATGTACTGAAAGGACTTTATGCTGGCATAGGAATGTCAGATCTTTGGTGACACAAAAGAAAAAGTTAAGACAAATTTTGGGTAGCAATAAAAGGGTATTTTTCTTTAAAAACTATCTCAAACTGCAATAAGAAAGCATGAAATAGGTCCTGTGAGTTTTCTGAATAATGGTCACATTCCACTACATGCTTTACTGGTTGAACTTCTCATTCATTTTTGTCCTTTCTTTGGTCCGTTCAAGTCTGACCCTGTCAAAAGTAGGGTCCAGAATTGGCCTTGTGCAGTGGTTGCCATAGCAATGTCACCCCCTGCTGCAGTGACTATGCCGTCCCAAGTTCATGGTGGTGTCACACTGAACTGGTATTGGGCCTCTTGCACTGAGTTTGCCACGTACTCAAACCAGTGCTCATCACTTTAGAGTAAAATAAATTAAATCACTCCATATGCACAATTAGATGATGTAAGTTTGCTTATCCCTGTGCCATCTCGTGTAACATAACTGTTCTACTGGAGGAGATAAAACAGAACAATTCATCTATGAAAATAGCAAGTCAATTTTTTCCCATGGCCACTGGATTTATTTAAAGATTAAAGTACATAGGCAGAACATCCAGCCCATCACAGCCTCTGGGGGCTGCAAAGGGATCTGGATGTCCTGATTCTGTGTTAGGCTGCATGCCTCTCCTCATCCTTTCACATTTACATTTGAAACCCTTTGGGTTGCAGGTTACTATTTGCCCTTTCTTAGTACATCTGACCTGACATTCAGAGTCAGACATTCATCACAAACATTACATGCAATACTAAGGCTGGAGTCACCTTATTATAGAAGGGCAGGAGCACAGGCATTTAATTTAATTTGTTTCATTTGAAGTACCCATCTTGTATAACACAAAATGGTTTCAAAGTAATCTATGTTGTGTTGGGAAATGACAGAAGAACTCATTCAACATCCCCTGAACATCCCAGAGTAACTGAAAGAGGAAAAACAAATGTATTCTCAGTCTCCACCATTGTTTTATGAAAAGACCCAATGCATAATTCACTCTGCCTGGAGTTCATAGAAGATCAGTTTGGTTAAAAATATTGCAATGTGTTTACACAACATGTAAATCCATATGTCTTTTTTTTAACAAAAGTAAAAATTAATTGGTGAATTTATAATCTAAAGGAACTATGCTAGATTTTTATTTTTTTATAAACTTGACCTGTGTCCCCAGACATGAGGTACTTTCAATTGGTTTGCTGGTTGCAATGCTGAAAATGATTTACATTAAATTTAAATCTAAAATGATTCTCTCTATCTGAATTCTTACCTTAACTCAAGTAATTACAGCCAATGAGTGCTAGAGCGTCTCTAAACTGTCACATAAGGCATGAACTGTCCATAAAACTGGCATCCCAAATTCAGTAGTATTGTAGTACCTTTGTTAAAACAGTAAGAGCACAGGCTACATACAGTTCCTTTTACATACTTTTGTTGGCATTGCTATGGGTTTTAAACATTAAACATTTAATATATTGGTATTAATAGTAAAACATCTTCTAATACATTTGGACTCCTGTGTTCTACAGAACAGAGTTGTGGAATACAATGTCTCTCATCATTTACACAAATGCATGAAAGAATGAATCCAGGATAGGGCACATTAATGAAAGGAAGCATTGGTAACCACAGATTAAGCATGAGGTAATCCTGCAGCAAATATATTTTCACTAACTTCCTGGCAATGGTGGAATCGGTGTGCTTTGGAGGGAAGGTGCTCTTTTGTGCTGTGTAACAGAGCTCACCTCCCAGCCAGTCCCCCCGGCTCCTCTGCCTCTCCGGCTCGCTGTGTCATTGGGTGGAACCTCGCTAACATAAAGGCAGCTTTGTGCCCCAACTCACCAAGCTGTCAGCCTACACCAGAGATCAGCTCCACACACTGAATACCACTGTTTAGCTCACAGCAGAACTTCACAGATTATTCTTCAACACACTGCACCGTACATCTCCAGTCTCAACCTCCACTTTATATAGACTTTATAGACTGTTATAGATTCAGTTACTTATGTAATTTTCCTTGAAGGTGAGGCAAAAAGTTCCACAGGGCTTGGAACCATTGTTTTATGTTGGAGCATACTGTCAAAGTATGTACGCTGACAATGCCAATATAACATTTTTTTTTAAGGTAATGTAATCTAATTTCAATTTAACAAGGCACTAACATTTCAGGACATATACAGCATTAACATCAGTCATTCCTGAAATTGATTTGTACTATGCATCAATTTTTCTTTTGAGCAGTTCCATGTCTTCTTAAAACATTATTCATGAAGCATTAAAGTGCTGCCCGTTCTACATGAATGTCCAGTCATATGTGCTTATGTTAGTTTTCTACTTAAGACCACTACTGTGCAAGTCTGTTGGTAGCAAAAGTTAAAAAAAAAGACATGTTTTTTTGCAGTTAGCTAGAAAACCACTTTATTGAAAAAGCAGATTATGACATCTATAGTTAAATGATACATCCCAGTTTTAATACATTAAATAACTTTTCATGTTTAGATAAATAGATCTAGGTTCCTTTTTATGAACCACCTAGTTATAGGCAAAATACAGCTATACAAAATATATGACCATTATGGATGATAGAGGAAGCAGTACTCTTCTTTCCAAATAATTTCCACCAGAAAATAAAGTAATCCTTTCATGTATGGGGCAATTAGCAGTGTGCTCTAGTAAAAGTACATAAAATGTGACATAATAAAACTACAGGGGATACACTCTGGTCCCTGTTTTTTGTTCAAAAAAGCCAGTGTAATCTTTCAGGCAGCACACATCAGAAGAGCCCTAGTACATAGTAAAATGGCTGTTTTGGAGATTAAAACACATTATAATAAATAAAAACAACAGAAACCTGCAGTGTAATCTTTTAAATTAAGGTATAATGTGATATGTCAGCACTTTTTACAGCCCATTAATGGTTTGTGCGATATTTGAACCTCAACCCTCAAAACATTTAATGACAGGTTATAGCACATTTCTGACAGACTGCCATGAAATTGGGGGTGAGTATACGAATTTTTGTCAATATTGCCAACCCTAGATGAGGGGAACGTCTCACCTTTTCCATGTTACTTTACAAATACATGTCACAAGAGATAAACACTATTATTACATTCGAAAAGTTTTTGCAACATAAATGACAGTACTTTCATATAGCCTGTTTCAGTCTAATTATTTTACACAATCAGTAGTATTATTGAGACATAAGACAAAATAGAGGTTTGTGAATGATTATCATTTAACAATTATGTAGCACCAGATAACATTTTAAAATATGTATGATGCATATGAGTTCAATGGAATGCAGCAAAATGCTGCATTTTAGTAGATAATAGTAGACATGTTGGGGTCAATTCACTGGAAGCAGAGCTGCCCACTGAACACAGTGAGTGCTTGTACCATGGTCCTGCCACACTCACAAGCATACACATTCAGATATTTTACATTACACATATCTGGGATCAAGAGGTCAGCATATTACGAGACAAATTATGATGAATGTACTTTTAACCTTATTATAACAGTGTTCCCTCATCATGAACTTACTCATAATGAATTGTATCTTGAATGATTCAAGCTTGTTTAAGTAATCCTGTATTGTCCTACATTTGATGCATGAGTGCTCAGAAAATGTCTTCTCTCACTTACTGCCTATCTCACTGCTGAAAATAACAAAAAAACAAACAGACCCCATGTCATACATTTTCTATAATAAAAACACATGGAAATCTGCTGCTGCTGCTGCTACGGTGAAATTCCACTATGATGACGTGGAGCCTATTATTCTGCAGTGGACCTGACAGGAAGTCAGTGGACCTGCTTCTGTTATGAAGCTGTTTTCAATATTGAGGTTTACAATGAACAAAATTGTAAAATCATAATCTATATATTTTATAGTTTAACAATAAACATGTCTTCTTTAAGAGTGCTTTTCTGCTATTCAAAAGTTTCCTTCAAACATGTCTTTAAGGAGAATCTTGTATTACCAGTCACAGCCCTTCAAAAAATGTGATTATTTTTTTTCAATCACCATTACCACTCAAAGTTTCAAGTTTTGTTTTTTTTTGTTTTTTTTTTAACTCTTGTGTAGTTTTTCTTGCATATTAACACATACACTCATAAACAAAACAGCATACATCCTATGCATACACTCACACAACAACCAACAGATAATAAGTAGGACTGACTGGAAATGTGGGTGGAACCAGCCACTACCTTGTGTCCCAGAGCAGCAAATAAAACCAATGGCTGATTGGAGCCAGACAAAGACAGACCTCTTAAGACATTGTGGCTACTCATTTATACCAATGCTTGCTCGGTGGAAAATCAGTATGAAAATGTGCACGAAGCAGATCTATCCAATGCTGGATAGCCAATAACAGAAAATAATGCATTGTTGTAGTATTCTCAGTTTGTTCTTACAATTAACTTAAGCTAAAAATGTTGGCATTGCACTGACAGGCCTCTATCTCACTGAATATCAGACAAACTAAAATAGTATGTGTCCTGAAGGGACCCCAGTAGACCCCAGTACCACATGATACATATCATTTATAAGATCTTTTCGAGAAGGAAACAAAAGGATCAAAGTCTGTATGTGGAAACATCTGCAAATATATAGTTTATATATTTTTATATAAAAAGACAATCTATGTGCTTCTAGGCTTTTCTTTTTTTAATAATATTATTAAGACACAGCATGTGAATCTCTCAAGTCTCTTAAGGAATGTCAGTCGGTTGTCAGCTTTGTGGCAGTGCGACTTGTGCTACTGTTATTGGGCGTAAGAGCATTATGCTAGCAGTTCACGGTGCTGTTAAAGAGAGCCAGCTCTAAAGGCACAGCATGGTCACCCTGGGCCTGTCTGGTCCATACAGCTTTTACACAACACTGTTGGGACTGTGGCATAAGGAAAAGAAGCATGGTCTGCAATTTCTTCTCTGACTCAAAAGCATCCACTTTGAAGACTGAGGGTCAGGAGCCTTGACGTCATCATGGGCCTTTGGGTGAGTCCACAGTGCTTTAGAGGGATCACACTCCCCATGGAGGAATCAGGACCCTTTTCCCTGTCCCATCATGTGACAGCTGTGGTAAGGCCATCTAGTCAGAAACTACACAGACTTTAACTAAAAATCTTGTATGTGTAGCAGGGTGGAGTTGTTCCTCACAGTTCTGTGACATGGAGCGGGTAGCTGCTGGGAGGAGGAGAGCTCGGGACCTGGGACTGCAGCTTCTGGATGTGGCAGCTGTGACACAGGAGGTGGCCCTCCAGAGGATAACAGCGGTGGCCCTCCTCATCATTTAGTGGCAGTCCACAGTCCTAAAATTATACAATAATGATAGTAAGAGTCAACAATTCAACTAATTCCTTTAAATTATTATTCATATTATTCTTATTATAACAACAACAATAACAAAAACTATATTTACTTGTCCTTAAGGAAATTTTCTCCTGGTTTTATAGTCTAGACCAACTGCAAACAATTTAAACTTCTAGGTTCATTAATTAGGTTTGGACTTTGGCCTTTGTCTGTCCACCAGTGAACCACTCTTCAGAGGTCCACATAATGATTACCCAGTGCTTACATAATGGCCTTATTTGTTTAAACAAGTAAATGATATTGCAGGAAAAGCACTTGCCTTTACCAAGACTAGTCTTTATTTTTTTCTTAATGTTTCCCCACATACTTTGGGAACTCTGTATACATTCGTCTTATACATTCCAGACGCATTACAACTTTGTGTTAGCAGTCTTCATGAATTGTATTTTGAGACCTATGACAATTATGGCAACACATCTGCATAAAAAAATGTATTTACTTTCACAATGATATAGAATTTTAATTAATTTCTTCATAGTCAGTCATATGCTTTGTTAGGTATTTAAGTATAGCATAAGTATATTGACATTTTGTCCGTTGTAAAAAAAATTGCTGATCTAAAACGGTTTAAAAATATAATAGAAACTGATGCATTTACTTCCAGTTAAAACAAACTGCAGAAGTGATGGGCTTCCCCTCTTCATAGTGACATTTCACTGGTAAACAGCAAATTGTCACTTACTTTTTTATTTATTGTTGCAAAAATGTCTACATTTTTTAAACATGTATGAGCCGGAGACTGAATTTTAAAAAACAATTCAGATTGAAAAGCAGGGAATGGATTAAAAATCAATCAACTGAAATACAATTCAAGTTCATGATAACAAAGCTCATAAAGCTCATAATGTGTAAAATTGTGTTCTGAAGCAGCAACATACATATTTGTTATTAGTTACATCGTTATTTTGAAATGATTGTAGAAATGAGAATATGGTTAGGCTGGTGTTTGGGTGTACCGTGATCCAGTTTAACTTACATTTTCATAATGTCATAAGATTTGATCAATCTCTAATCAGCAATAATGTGCTGGGTCTCTTCAACTGAATGGTCTACAGCCATTTTTCTGTCAGTAAAAGTATGTGGTCTTGAGCAGAGTTCAGATTTTTAATTCATATTGATAGACGTTTTTACACTACAAAATAAAATTTGATTGAAAATGATGACTGGCCAATACAGGGAAACAGCTGGTTTAATTTGTCATCTCACCTAAGTCCATGCAAAGACCTCAAAACATGCCAGGAAACATGCAAATATAATTATTTCATGAAAAAGATTTTTGTAAATGTATTCAACCCGGATAAATTCAAGCCACATCTGGGTCAAACTTAGTAAAGTTAAATACATTTCACATTCATGGACCTTTGGTAAACCAGTAATTGTGGTGAGCAAAACAAACTTGCAGCCCTGCTCTAAAGCATGATTAAATTGTTTTATATTTTATTTTATACTTTTCAGACGCATGTCATGTGTTAACACCTGCCACCTCTTTGGCTTAATTTATCTATATTCATTTGAAATCATTTTCAATAATATAGGTCTGTTATATTGGGAACATTTTCCAATACCAATATGTGAACAATCTCCCCCAAACTGTATTGTATTTGAAGAAATCTGCCCTGTGATCTTCTGTATAAAATATAGATCCTTGCAGTGTTAGTAAACAGAAGTTACAGAACACCTGTATCCTAAAGGCTGGTACTGTTTCATGAGTTGGATCATCAGAGACAAGTGATGATGCACTTTCTTCAAAGACAATAGTCCAATATAATTAGTTGCATCTGAGACAGTACTTGTGTAGATCAAATGTTGACCAGGAAGCAAAGACACCAACAACTCAATTCAACATTTAAAAATAGGGATGGACTAGCAATCTGAGCATGCTGGAAAAGTCCAGAATGGCTGTTGGCCATATTAACAGCAAAGGGTGCTAATATGATAATTTGCCCATTTATCAAGCATAAATTGCATAGGCATAAAAGCAGTCTAAGAGTGGGTTACTCCTTGGAACCTGTGATAATGTAAACTATGGGTATAAAAGAGCAATGTGTGAAACCAATGTCTCACCTCACAGTGATAGCACTCCACATGGTAGTCTCTGTCCATGGAGACCACTCGGATAGTCTCCTCAGAGCCCTGGCAAAACCACCAAACATGATACAAACATGTTACATCTGATCTGACTATGTGCTACAACTACATACAACTCAAATAAAACACTTGATAGAAAAAAGTGAACAACCTTTCACACATCAAGAGCATTAGTCATCATTCTTTTAATCTTTTCACATTAAGCTGGGATACCTGATTTTCAGACTGCAAAAGGAGGAGGGTTGTATTCACATATTTCCAAATAGATCCCACTTTTCCTTTGACAAACCATTGTACTTAAAATTATATTTGGTTAGTGTAAGTCAGAGTAAGTTCTGCTCAGCTGATTTGTTGTACAAACTAAATGATGTCACATTGTTCATCCCTGGGTGCAAGAACTAAGTTCCAGCTTTTTATGAAGTAAGAAATTGCCTTAATTAGAGGCTATGATTCACAAATGTTACCTTAGCTGGAAGAATAGGCTGGCTGCAGGAGGCACACTTGGGCGCAAAAACCCTGAGTTACAAAAAAGAAGTCATATTATACATTACTTTGGGAGTATTATCTGGTACTTCAAATTCACAATTGTGGGCCTTAGGTTAAGGACTAAGAAGTTGTACTTACGTGTGATAATCTTTGACACAGTAGATGTTATTTTCGACATCTACGGTGAATGGGACACCATCTAGACCCTCTTTACACACAACACAACGAAAACAGCCAGGGTGGTAGGACTTCCCTAATGCTTGAAGGATCTATATAACATGAATGTAATATTTTATGTGACAGTGTACGGTGATGACAAAAATTTAAGCAAGTACCCTACTGTATTGTCTATATTTACCATTTCCATGATGAGGTGACCACATACAAAGCACTTCTCAGCTGTCTGCTGGAAACCAGAGTACTGTTGGGAAAAAGCATAACAGATGTTAGATATCTTTCTAGCCCAACTATCTGCAGCACCAAAACCATAGCCATGATATGGTGAGTCTTGGAAAAGTTGCCAAAAGGTGACTAGGTGGTGTTTTTGTCATATCTAAATCTACCATCTGCAACCTCCAATCAACCCAGACATGCAGTTCTGTTCATTATAGGCTACTACAGAATTTGAAACCAAGACGACAGCACTGAAGAGTAATCCTGTAATTTTATGGCTCTCGAACTTTTCACATCAAGTACCACCTTGTTAATAAGTAGTTCAATCTGGGACCTTCTTGCTGTGAGGCTGAAGTGCTACAGCTTTGTGCCACTAAATCAGTTCATGAGTCAGATTGCTTTGGACCAGTATAGCATTGCTTTGAAAAGGATACAACCACTTCCAGAGGGCAGCACAGTTTGCTTTGGCTATGTTTGGCACCAGAACCTAGCCCCACCCACACTGTACGTCCCCTGTATAGCTTGTGACTGGAAAGTAGATGTCTGGCCTCATGATTTCTGGACTCATGCTGAAGTGTACTGTAAAACGCAATACTGTATTAAAAGATAGCAGTTGTGTAAAAGCATGGTGTGTAGTGATAATTTAATAACATGATTCTGTATTTGAAGAAACAGTGCAGTAAAAACAAATACAATACAAATGTGGTTTGGAAATAATGCCATAAAAGTGTGTGTAAAAGTCTAAATGTCAATTTTATAGACTGCTCCAACTGATAGTCACACAAACAAAACATAAAGCAAACCTACCAGAAAATCTTCCTCACAGTAGACCTTGCCATTGACATTGTAGAAAGCTTTGCCTCGCAGGCGCCGTCCTGAAACAAACATGGAGTTATTAAAAGATAAAATAAAACATGTGTTTTGATGGACACACTGCAAGCACAAACTAAACTCCTTACCCTGTAAAAAGCATAGATAGTATACACATAAAGTAGTTCAACTGGGCAGTGTTGGTGCAGTCTGATACATACTGTCCCTTGAAGTGTGTAAGATTTGGACTATGACATTTCATAAACATGACTTATGTCCAAATCAAATATAGTTTTTATGGATAACAGTTGCATTGCTGATCTACTCTTAGTTTCAAAAACATCAGACACGATCGCCCAGTGGTTTATAATTTGGCGTTTGGTGCTCACCTCATATACTGAGAATGAGAAAAAACTTGTGTCTCTGTATGTTCTCTAAGTTGTGGCACTGACAATCCAGTCTAAGCTGTGATTGTAGTACGTTTTTTACTTTTTTTTCTTTTTTATAGTAAAAAGTGGGCTAAATACTGTTATAATAAAATAAATTCTCCTTGGCTTCTAGATAACGGTCAGGCAAATTTTTACAGTTCCTTCCTTTAAATGCCTTTAAAGCAGACTTCTTGGCAGGCTCAGCAGATGGAACTCATAAATTTTATCTATTAGTCTGATTTAATTGTCATCCAAACCTAGCTGCCATTTGATTTAATGTATGTCCTGCCATGGGAAAGACAAGATCTTACCTCCTCCTCTCTTTAACACTAAAATTTATGCAATTGCTGTATTTCAGAGACAGACCTGAATGTCACTATGCTGGGAAATGGCAATACATTAACAGCCACATAAATGGCTAGAACAGTCCAGGAATGCTGCCCACACAATAGGTGAGACTTTTAAGACTTTGAGACAGAGAGGCAATTAGCATTTTGGTAGTGCAGTGTAGAGAGACAAGCACAAACTTTAGGAGAAATCTTGTGGTGGACACATTGTTCTGTGGTAGATACAAGAGGAGCCAAGCTCAAGAGAAGAGGTGAGTGCAGCAGCAGGAGAGGTGTCCTGGGCGCTCGTCTATGGCCTTTGCTCTGGACTCTGAAAGGTGAATACAATGGCCTGGGCGCTCATGACTGTGTGCAGCGCTGCTTGGGGAGTGGGCTGACTGAGCAAACGGGGACATTCTTTCTGCCTGAGGTCACTAGCTGGCCCATTCAACCCCCCACACCTCTCCTCTCCAGCACCCACTCTCTGCCCAATGTTATGGAGGGATGTAGGGAGGGAGAGAGGGTGGGACAGATTCTTTGTGTTTTTGTCAGTTCTGCCTCAGTCTGCACCTACACATGCACTGCCCTCCTTTGCCATCTCTCATTTATGTGACCTTGTCCAGCTTCAAAATCAAAAAAGTGGTTATTTTTGTGTTCAGCCTGTGTTAGTGAGATATATTTACCTTGACATGTATCAGCTGCTAGCTGCCCACCATCTTCAGTATTGTGTGAACTGAGTGCTCAATACAATGCTTTATGGAGTCGTAAGGTTATTATTTGTTGTCCCAAATAAAGACAGGTTTCCTTATTGTTAGGTCACTCCTTAGGCTGGGTCTTGATATGATCTGGTTAGAGTTTCCTGTGATGTTTCAACTGACATCGGGAAGTCATTATTCTGAAGCTCCTTAGAATTCAGAGTGATGCAAGTGCAAGTGTACAAATGGCAAGGATGGACCACTCCAAACTGTTTAAAATAAATTAGCTATTAGCTAATTAATTATTGTAGTTTTTCATGTTATCAAGTTTTCCACGTCATCAAGTACAGCCTTTAACCCTCAGGCACCTAAAACCAGTATGGCTTTTTGATTTTATTTTTCCCCATATAATGCAATAATACAGAATATTTTGTAATTCATCGTGACTTTAGACCTATACATTTGTATATACATTTCTAATTTGATCTACCAATTGTAATTGAATTCAGAACATCTGCACTTGATTTTGATGAATTGTGTATTACAAATTTAGGTTTCAAGACCACTAGAAATGCAATCTAATGCAATTCCATTAGTTTTTTTATGGAACTTAATATGTTAAAGTTTATCAAAATATGTTCTCAGGGTGATTAATAAAAATTTAACTTTAAAAAAAATTACAAAAAATTGGGTTGATTATCTATAACATTTTAAGTAGGACCCTGTGTATTAAAATAGGTATAAAGGGTTAATAAGCTCCTTGGACAGAAGTGCATTTTATTGCCATGATAGTAAACAATAAAATGCAGAGGCTGCGTCAGACTCTAGTATTTTTTTCAATTTCTCCCCACAATATAAGATGGGGGTATTGTTGTACCCCACAAATACATTTTACAGAGACAGAAATGTTATGTTTTGGGTTTTTTTTTACATGTTGAAGCAATGCCTATTTTATCAGCATCTGCCTAAATGGAAACACTGTACATTTAAAGAGTTCATATGAAGATCTGCACTTCTTGCTATAAATGTGACAAAAGGAGGAAGATGCGGTTGTACATTGTGTATAAAAGCAGTCTAATGTCAGTCTAACTGGTGCAAACTTAGAGGTAGGGTTGTGCCAAAAATCGAAAGGTTGACAGATAGCAATTTCTACTTTGGTCCATCTCTGTGATAAAGCATGTGCATATTAATCGACAGGTCACAGCCAATCATGTGGTGGTAAGAGTGCGTGGAGGAGCCGAGAAGGATTTACAGTCTTATTTGGGGAAAAAGTAGCCTGAGTCACAGCATGTCCCTTTGTTACCTCAAATGTTCAGAAGATTTAACTTAAACTACTTAAACTTAAAATTTAACTTTTGACTAAAAGTCCAGTCTCTCTCTCCCTCTGACTCCTGTGTGTGCACAGAGTCATCCAACCCCTACCCCTGCACCTTCTCTGATCCAGCTCTTCACCTTTTCTCCTCTTTCTCTCCTCTTGGTGCTTCTCATCTTTATAACCAAAGTTATGAAAAGTTTTTACTCATAAACTTTACTTAAGATCTCATTTAACACATGGACATAGGATGTGTTTCTGTTGTTAGCGGCAGTGCGCATGCATATGTTTTTATCGTTAATGGTAACGCGAATGCATTAGATTTAATATACTGTACAAACTCATTCCAGACTTTAAATGTGAATTTTTCTGTAAATAAGAAAGAATAAAGGAAGTAAGAATTAAAACCTGTAGTGATTTTGACACGTTTTTTTATTCCTGAAGTATGTCAGTCTATGTTTTAATAAGACAGAAGAAGCACATATCAAATATCCAGATCAATCAATATGAGAGGGGGAAAAAATAAAATAAAATCATGATTCGTTTTTCCCCATATTGCCAATAACAAAAGATTAGTTTGGAGTCGTGTTATATGACAACGTACACAAGCATGTACACTTGCCTGTACCACAGTTAAAATGTGTCTGTCAAGATTACTGACAAGCACCCTTGGTACACTTAAGGGAAAAGATTCAGACAGTCCTATTCTTTGTGACAGTTAAGGGCAGGCGGGCCAGTGTGGGGGTGTTTCTACAGTCCAATGAGAGCCGTACGGCTCTGTTTGAGTGGTCTGAAGCAGCCTATGAGGTACCACTCACCAAGGCGACCTAACGTGAACAAGCACCAGAAATGGTTTGCAGAAGGACTGAAGAAGGGAATGCAGGCTCAAAGCA
>NW_026571242.1:0-3924 GCF_026225935.1 Boleophthalmus pectinirostris
AAAAAAAAATCCACAAATCCAAAAAATCCAAAAGTAGAAACTAAACTGCCATGAAAGAACAAGACAATGGCCGATACAATGGACCAACAAAGGGCAGAGAAGTACACAGAGTATAGGTGAGTTTCAGCTGACGTCATTGTTATTAAAAGCCCGCGTTGCATGCTGGGAAATATTTTGGTCGGAGGCAAGAAACACGATAGCGTCAAACACAGTGCGTAACCTCACGTATTTATCCCCGATAATGGTAAATTCCTGCTGCATTATCGGATGCACAAATAGAAGCACGGAAGAAGGAAAATGTCTTTTTCGTATTCTGAGTGAAAAGAACCGCTAACGGTGAATTAAACGGCTTTCAAACATTCGCAGAGCAAACGTAGAAGATCCTAACAAACCGTGGACTCCAACAAGTTCAACAACACATCGAGACTCTTGGAGGTTTTCATCTTTTCTGCTGTGAATGGCCCAGGAGTTTCCACCAAGTCATTGTGGATATCGCCGAAGTGAATATTTGTCCAGGTAGTTGGCGATTCTGACCAGAAATTTGGTTTGGTCCAACTTTTGTCGGGGTTGAAAAGGGTGATTTGTCGTCCGTCGATGCTTATGACCAATTTCTGGTCAAATGGTCTTGGGTCGTCTGCCGTTAGAGTGGATAAATAACCGGGATCAATACCCTTTACGTGCTTTCTCGCTCCGTCCGTCATGTTGAATTAGTGTTTCTTGCCGCCGACCAAAATAATTCCCAGCATGCAACGCGCGCTTTTGTCAACAATGAAACTCGCCTATAAAAGCACACAAACTCAGGTGAAACACATTAGGGCGGGGCAATCTATCAACAGACAGGAAGTAAAACTCAAACTACAAGCAAACAGGACTAATACCAAAATAAAACACCAAGTGCACACAACACAAAAGGAAGAGAGCCACCAAAATAAGCAAAAAAGCAACAACTACAAAATGAATGAAACAAAACACCACCCCAGGTCTGTTTTTGAAGAGGTAACGACATTTTAGCTCACATTTTAAAGCTCACAAGAGTCAACTGTGTGCAATATTATAGGACCTTTAAACAAGCCTAGTTCAGAGCGTGCTTCTTCTCTATCCTCTCCTCCTTCCCCCCCCTTCCTCGTCCTCTCCACCCTCTCCCCCTCCCTCTCCCCCTCCCTCTTCTCCTCCCTCCTCTCCTTCCTCCTCTCCTCGTGCCTGCCTTCACCAAAAGAGAGAAAGAGAGAGAGAGAGAGAAAGCCTCATATGCACAGCTACTGCCCAAAACCTCCCACTCTACTCAGAGCTCTCACGCTGCTCCAACCTGCGGCACTTTTAGACAACAAAACGCATGATTTCAAAAACTAAAACAGGCTCATCATTTTAACTCAAGATCACTCCACTCATTGTTTTTCATTTTGGACATTTCACCAGATTTTTTTCCTAGCCTCAAATGTGGACTGTATAAGACTTTGCATTCATCTAATCTCATTCAAACTGGATCTAGACATTCATGGACAACACCATTTTCTGGGATTAATTTTCATGTGTTTTTGGTGAATTGTTTTGATCGTTTTTTCAGATTTTGGACTAAAACTCAAGACTGAAGATGGGGACTGGAGGTAGACTGGTTTTGTTACTGTGTTGGATCCAGGTGTGGAGTTGCGCCCAGGCGTGGAAAGCATCTCAACCCAGACTGCAGCTCACGTATTCAGGTAAGAAGCTCAAATATTCAGGGTGTGAGGGTCTGGTTTGGAGTTGGATTACACCAGGTTTAGTCCTTGTTGTTGTTTAGATTCTTGTTAGACCTCAGTAAATCCAGATTTTATCACCTGCTTTAGCACTGTGGGCTGGAACAAGACTAAACCAGTACTAAACCAGGACTCAATCTGGATTTACTGAGGACTAACAAGAATCTAAACAACAACAAGGACTAAACCTGGTGTAATCCAACTCCAAACCAGACCCTCACACCCTGAATATTTGAGCTTCTTACCTGAATACGTGAGCTGCAGTCTGGGTTGAGATGCTTTCCACGCCTGGGCGCAACTCCACACCTGGATCCAACACAGTAACAAAACCAGTCTACCTCCAGTCCCCATCTTCAGTCTTGAGTTTTAGTCCAAAATCTGAAAAAACGATCAAAACAATTCACCAAAAACACATGAAAATTAATCCCAGAAAATGGTGTTGTCCATGAATGTCTAGATCCAGTTTGAATGAGATTAGATGAATGCAAAGTCTTATACAGTCCACATTTGAGGCTAGGAAAAAATCTGGTGAAATGTCCAAAATGAAAAACAATGAGTGGAGTGATCTTGAGTTAAAATGATGAGCCTGTTTTAGTTTTTGAAATCATGCGTTTTGTTGTCTAAAAGTGCCGCAGGTTGGAGCAGCGTGAGAGCTCTGAGTAGAGTGGGAGGTTTTGGGCAGTAGCTGTGCATATGAGGCTTTCTCTCTCTCTCTCTCTTTCTCTCTTTTGGTGAAGGCAGGCACGAGGAGAGGAGGAAGGAGAGGAGGGAGGGCGAGAGGGAGGGGGAGAGGGTGGAGAGGACGAGGAAGGGGGGGGAAGGAGGAGAGGATAGAGAAGAAGCACGCTCTGAACTAGGCTTGTTTAAAGGTCCTATAATATTGCACACAGTTGACTCTTGTGAGCTTTAAAATGTGAGCTAAAATGTCGTTACCTCTTCAAAAACAGACCTGGGGTGGCGTTTTGTTTCATTCATTTTGTAGTTGTTGCTTTTTTGCTTATTTTGGTGGCTCTCTTCCTTTTGTGTTTGTGTGCACTTGGTGTTTTATTTTGGTATTAGTCCTGTTTGCTTGTAGTTTGAGTTTTACTTCCTGTCTGTTGATAGATTGCCCCGCCCTAATGTGTTTCACCTGAGTTTGTGTGCTTTTATAGGCGAGTTTCATTGTTGACAAAAGCGCGCGTTGCATGCTGGGAATTATTTTGGTCGGCGGCAAGAAACACTAATTCAACATGACGGACGGAGCGAGAAAGCACGTAAAGGGTATTGATCCCGGTTATTTATCCAGTCTAACGGCAGACGACCCAAGACCATTTGACCAGAAATTGGTCATAAGCATCGACGGACGACAAATCACCCTTTTCAACCCCGACAAAAGTTGGACCAAACCAAATTTCTGGTCAGAATCGCCAAACTACCTGGACAAATATTCACTTCGGTGATATCCACAATGACTTGGTGGAAACTCCTGGGCCATTCACAGCAGAAAAGATGAAAACCTCCAAGAGTCTCGATGTGTTGTTGAACTTGTTGGAGTCCACGGTTTGTTAGGATCTTCTACGTTTGCTCTGCGAATGTTTGAAAGCCGTTTAATTCACCGTTAGCGGTTCTTTTCACTCAGAATACGAAAAAGACATTTTCCTTCTTCCGTGCTTCTATTTGTGCATCCGATAATGAAGCAGGAATTTACCATTATCGGGGATAAATACGCAACGTTACGCACTGTGTTTGACCGCTATCATGTTTCTTGCCTCCGACCAAAATATTTCCCAGCATGCAACGCGGGCTTTTAATAACAATGACGTCAGCTGAAACTCACCTGTACTCTGTGTACTTCTCTGCCTTTGTTGGTCCATTGTATCGGCCATTGTCTTGTTCTTTCATGGCAGTTTAGTTTCTACTTTTGGATTTTTGATTTGTGGATTTTTTTTTTGATTTGTTTTTAAAATACTTTAAAGCAGTCCTGCATTTTAGATCCTCCCCTCTGTTTCTACCTGACAACATGTTTGAGTAACCCTCTGTCTATGACTAAAGCTCAAAATGCTCTGTTCCACCTTGTGATGTCATGTAGAGATAATTTAGTTCAGTGGAGATTAGCAATTCCAGGTCTGAAATGATCCAAAATGTGATGATACAGTATCGATATCGCGACTGCTGTGTCGATATATCACCAAGAGTACTTTTTGGCATATTT
>NW_026571243.1:0-25000 GCF_026225935.1 Boleophthalmus pectinirostris
ATTTCCAAAGTCATCATTCTCAGCAGTGACCAAGCCTCCTTCTCCCATTGTTTTCTGGTTTACCTTGAGAAAAGTGAAAAACTGTTGGTGTCTGAAATCTTTGGACATGTTCAATTACAGCTGAATATACAGCTGTATAAGTGCTCTACTGACAGTGATGCTAACGTTTTGTGCACTATCATCCAGCACATGCCCATGTGGTTTAGCGGCCATATTCTTAGTTACTTACTTAGTTTTTTAATGTAAATTCAGTGATGATTAGTAAAGCAGTGTTCATACTTGGAGCTTCCCAGAGGGAGCTCTCATAAATATGACCCATTGTCTTTGTTACAGGTTCCTTCTGTCTTCTGTTTGAAACGTAAAATGAACAATTCTTTTTGTCAGACTGCAGAGTTTTAAAAAGAATGCAAAAAGGAAACAGCCAACAGACAAGCAAAAGCAATAAAAGCAGAACAGGAAAATTTGAAATCAGACAGCCATAGCAGACCATTGTATAAGACAAAATCACATCAATACAAGGGTCATCCGTGCTGCAAGCAAGAAATACCACTGCCGTATCAGAGAGGTATCAAAACCTGCAAACCAGGTTCAAGGAGCATAAATTGTCACAGGGCAGCATCTTATCACGCATGGGATGCAGTACTGGAGAAGCTTATAGCAGTCTATAGTAGTCTCTAGCAACATTATCACATGATGCTTCAGAGGAAGGTTTCAGGAAGCAACTGTACATGTAAAGCAAGCAAACAAACTTGCTTGTGCCACAAAAAAACTAATTCTATGACCCTTTGTGTCCTTTTCCTGTTTTTATAACAGAATAAACTTTTCCAATCTTCTCTGCTTAATTGCAAATACAGTATTAACCATAGCAGCATTTGCATCCTACACTACTTTTGGAGTGATAGTGGCATCACAAACCTCTGTCACCTACTGTGATTGGTCCAGTGAGAACCTAGAGGACAACAAGCCCCTATGGAGCATTTCCAGACAAAGTTTCACACTAGTATACAAGTGGAAGAGCCATGAGAGCCATAGGGCTATATCACCCAGCACCACACAGTTTCAGTCTTATTGGCCATGACTACCACATATGAACAGCAGACCCCAAGAGACAGGAGAGACACCACAGACCACAACAATACCTCAACGCACCAAACAAACATGCGGCTCTCTTCATTAATATTTGGTCGTAGCAAATCTAAAGTGAAGCAACACGACCAAGGATATTCTATGTATGCAACACAGCTCTCCCCAAGTCCCACAGCAACAAAACACAGCCAACTTTATGACAGAGCTGATCGCTAAAGCAATTACTCTGCTACTTTCAGCAGTGCAGCATGTCTAGACATGTAGCACACCATAGCATAAGATGTGATAAATGAAATTATGCAGATTTCGCATGGACTGTCACAGCCTTACTCTTTTTATTTAGAACACGTTATGTGTCATGTTGTTGCCACTTCCAATAAGATAACACAGCACACACTGGCATCCAAACACTGCGAGGAAATGGATAGTGTTGTCTGTAATGTGCAGAGTCAGCAGATATGAAGAAGTCATTTTCATTCATGTAATGTATGTTTTTCTCTTCTTTACAAAGCTCTTATATATACATGTACATTTGCTCATAAATCACATGCACATGCTCATTAACATGCTCATTTTTGATTGTGTTACTAATTAACAAGTTTGCAACTTAATCAATCTAAATCACTCAAACCATGATATTACTATGAGCAAAGATAACTCTAAAACACTAACTCCTCTACTGTGCACATTATCAAAGATACAGTGAGACAAGAGGACTATAGCGAGAAGATCCTACACTCAAAAATCCGTTGCATTTTCCTTCTTGCAGCTGACGCTTCAGTGTTTCTAGGTCAGACACAAGAGTGATGTTGTATCACCATTTGCAGTTGCAACTCAAGCTACATCCAACAGGGTCAATTCGTAGCTACCAGGCTAAGCATGCTTTGAATCCCATAGTACTCTAATCGGCTTAATCCTTTCTAAACATGAAAATGGCCTAATTATTTGTAGGCAATTGTTGTTATTATAATGCAAAATTATACAAATAATGTTGCTTCTTGGGATTCTAACCTAATGGCAGCTTTGTAATACTGCTACCATGCCAAAGTGGGCTGTTTAGTGCTTCTTTGACTCATGCACCTCATGCTGCAGTACCATTTGGTGGGACTATTGCGAATTAGTAAATCTGCACTATTTTATTCAAGTTGTGCAACTAATTATATAGATCAGATAGAGTACCATTAATCTGGGAATCAAAGCCAGAATGTTTGTTGCTGGGAGGTGAAATGCCATTTTTTTCACATAAAATTTACACAGAACTGTAGTTGCCTTGGATTAACAATTCTTTTGATTTGTTTATTATTTTATATACACACTCTTGATATTCAGCTTTTCTTCCCCTTTATGGAGCTGCCCAAAGAGTGGAGTCAGCATGTCCAGAGACCTGGGCCATAACTCATGACAGGGTTAAGGGGCCTGTGAATCACATAAATGTAATATCCCCAACAATCTCAGTCTTCAAAAACATGTCGTGAACCTACTTAGACTGAAATCATGTTATGGGCCAGAAATCTATATCTGCATTCCAATAAAACAGAGTTGTAGTCCTTTCAAACAGGATAGCCCCATGTAACAAGTGTTCCTTGTGAATGGACTATGAGTACTTGACTTTGATCACTCTCACGCGACTTATTCACTTGAACCGTTTCAAACTGAAGGAATTACTTTGGTGGTGATGCTTTTGTTCTGTCATCTCTAAACGTCATCAAAGACATTCAGCATGAGCAACAAACTGGTGAACAGTACATTTGTAAATTGTGCTAAATTCTAAGATTATTGAAAATACAAATTCATTTGTGTACTGAAACAAAGACAAAGTGTTTACTGACTCTGGCCCTGACTTGTCTTAATTCATGTCAATAACACCATTGATTTTGAAGGTGCTGAAGATGGACAAATGTCTCTAACAAGTCTGCAGTGGACTAAGTGAGTCAGTGAGTCTCATTGGAATATAAATCAGCACTGTCACTGCAATAGAGGCCAATGAATAAACCCGAGTGAAGAACAAAAGACAAGGACAGGTCAACAAACACCTTTACAACAGCAAGCACAGTGTCTTCTCATTCTAACAAAAAAAACCTGTTTGTCATGTATCTTACCAATGCTATTCAAAAATACAATGGCTTATACTACTATATGCTATGTGATGGTGTGTATATCATCTTTGTTAAGTGATAGTCCATAGAAAGTATCTTATGACCTCATTGCAAATTATTCACTGATTAGGTGGATGCAACCTGCCACTGTAATGCTTTAAAATCAGAGCACTTTTTGTTTCATAATTCTTCCAGCTCAATAGATTTCTGTAGGGAAGAGGCAGCACCTGCACCTTGGTAGGCTACTCGTCCTGATTTTGCTACGCAACACAACCTCATGCAGTCATGGGATCTCGTTTCTCTGCATGACGAAAACGCTGTCTGGAGGATGACAGAGGACAAAATCTGACCATATCCTATGAGCAGACACGTCTCCAAATGCAACACAAGTGGCTGGAATGATAATTACGCTACTTTACAAGTCACCCCATCACGGACACGTCCAGTACACCATACAGACCTGGTCATCTGACATTCAGGGCACAGAGCTCCCACTGACCTGTATCGTGCAGGTGTACTCCGAGTCGTCCAGCAGCCTCACAGTACAGTTATATTCACGGTCCAGGCTCCTAATGCTACTGCTCATGAGGCGGCTCAGCATCTTCTCGCTCATATGCTCAAGAGATGACACCAAACGAGCAGTTGTCTTGTTTTTCTCCCCTCGCACCTTAGCGATGTCCCTCGTCTGTGATCCAACACCTGGCCAGGGGCAGCGGTGGCGATACTGGACTGTTGCGGTGCTTCGTCTCCATTTGATGCACCCGCTCGTAATAGATAACACACGGTTTCAGTTTAAATGGAGGAGAGGATCTTACTGTCGCTGGTCCGTGGTGGTCCAGTTGGAGTGTCTGCCCCTCACCACACCTTCGCGCTCCTCTGCCCGTGTCAATGCCGCTCTGGATGCTGGGCAGGCAGATAGCTGAATGGCCAAGGTGCTGCATTCAAAGGCTGTAGGATAATGCTGGGGGAAAAACCTGTTATTGGCCACTTTTCAGATAGAGCTTGTACAAATTCCACGACATACTTGCTTACTGGACCCCAAATAGCCTAATGCTACAATTGTCACAGATACAAGACAACATAATCTTCATTCATGGTATAATTTGGTCAGATTTCGGTGGATTTATTTTTAATGGTATTGTAGGCCTAGGCATTATACTTTACGATAAACGTGAAAGCATCGTCAAATTGCCCCCATCTAATAAGGCGCGCAGCCAGCTACTTGGCGTTAAGTGATATGTTAAGAAGTCAAAAAGATGGTGAGTAGCCGCATAGTTTTGCCTGTATAAATGATTGACGAAGAATAACAGGATTTATCTTAATACACAGTGATTTATTAGAGTAAACAGGTAGCCTAATGCATTTTGTGACTTTCGTATGTTAGCATTAGCAGTAAAGATTTACGATAAGCAAACCCTAAACAGTAGGGTGACCAGATGTCCCTATTTACCCGAGACAATCCCACTTTTGAGCCTTGTGTCCCCTGTCCCAGCAGATTTGTCCAAAACCAGTGATTTGTCCCAGACAGGGCCCAGGTGTCCCTATTTTTGGCCAACAGTAAAGAGAGGCATAAATTGTCATAAAATCAATTACAGAAACGCTACTTAAAAATGACAAAAAACACAAAGAAACTGTGACTATACTGACTCACATGAGTGCCGAGTGCATAACAATTCTCCTTAATTTACGCATTCGTTTCACAATTTTATAATTACCAACCAACCCAAACAACTTTTATTTTGAAAAACTGCTCACCCTACAGTAGAAAGTAGGCTTGCCAAAATACTTCAGTATGAGCGGGCCTAATAAAACATGCAATAATATGTTTTATTAATAATGCTAGGTCTTTTCTAATCAAGTTAAAAAGTACACTCGTCTGCCGTGACATTGTTCCACAATGCCGTGACCCGGATTCGAACCGGGGTTGCTGCGGCCACAACGCAGAGTACTAACCACTATACGATCACGGCGAGCTACGACGAGATACGAACTGTATCCACGATAAGTTGAGGTCATTCGTAGAAAACAGGAAAAAAATGTACAAGTATTCATTTTGATTTTAGAATGGACTTTGATGAAAATGTATGGTCCAAAACATGTGTAAAGGACCTGGACGCCTTTTATAAACCAATTTTGATCACATTTGAGCTTGAGAGCAAAACTATTTTCTGCTTGCATTTGCAATAGAAGTGCGACCCCTGGTGGAGAAATAGTAGCGGCACTTGTAAAAGCCGACCTTGTGATTGGACGAACAGCTGTAGACGTATCGTGTGGAGCTTCCGAGCTTTTGTAACACACTCGCCGTGAGTGTTACCAAACGCAGTAATCGTGATGTTAAGAAACAGACCCACGCTCAACAAAGGCATTCTTCAAGGTAACGTTATTTAAATGCACATAAATGACCTCAAAAAGCACAAGGTCTAGGTTGTTCTTGCTGTTTTTTCACGAGTTCTGTCTACTGATCTTGTTGTTTACTAAAGCGTAATAGACTGTTAGCTCAGATGTTTTGGTGTCTGGGGTTGTGGTTAATTAGATAATATGCAATCCTCTTATATAGTTTAAAACGGTTGATCTCTCAGTTACCATCATTACCCATTATGACACTGTTTTGCTAACAAAATATGTGTTTGCGTGCAGGAAAATCAGTATGTCCCACACGTGTATTCACTGGTTCCGCAAGGGGCTCAGACTGCACGACAATCCAGCGCTGATCGCTGCTCTGAAGGAATGTAAGGAGCTGTATCCTGTATTTGTCTTGGACCCTTACCTTTACAACAATGCTTTTGGCTTGAACCGATGGAGATTTCTTATTGGATCACTCAGGGACCTGGACTGCAGCCTCAAGAAACTCAACTCAAGGTGCAACAATGGCAGACAATTTAGTTTAACATTTGAAAAAACTGTGTTTGTCACTGTCATTAGTATTATTAAATAGTGATTCTGTATTGTTTCTGTTTTAGGCTGTTTGTCGTCAGGGGTAAACCTGAGGATGTGTTCCCTGGGCTCTTTAAGAAGTGGAAAGTATCAAAGTTGACTTATGAGTATGACACAGAACCTTACAGTTTAAGCCGAGACCAAACTGTCACAAAGCTGGCAAAGGAACATGGAGTTGAAGTCATTTACAAAGTCTCACACACCCTCTTTGACATTAACAGGTTTGGGGATTTTTGATTATAGATGTTTCTTGTTGCCCTTAATATAGTTATTAACTTACATCACCATTACAGAATAATTGAGGCAAACAATGGCAAGCCTCCTCTCACCTACAACCGGATGCAAGCTATAGTAAGCGACCTTGGTTCACCCAAAAAACCCATTCCTGCTCCGACTATGGATGATGTAAAAAGTATGGTAACACTTGCAGAATAAGATCTTCTAAATGTTATGTTAACTCATAACAAGGTATCCCTCTGTCACAGATATGAGTACTCCCTACTCTAAAGACCATGAGGAGGAGTTTGAAGTTCCTAAACTAGATGAGCTGGGTCATGACATCTCATCCATCCCCGAGGAGCTGTTTCCAGGTGGAGAAGTAGAGGCTTTGAAGAGGCTAGATGAACACATGAAAAAAACTGTAATGCACCAGTAGTAAATTGCACAACTGTGATCTAAGTACCCTGTGTGCTCATGTATATTTTTTTGCCTTTAACTAAGCAATGGGTGTGTAATTTTGAAAAACCCCAGACCTCTCCTAACTCCCTAATTCCGAGCACCACCGTCCTCAGTCCCTATGTCACGTTTGGCTGCTTGTCTGCACGCACTTTCTGGTGGAGGTTGGCAGATGTCTATCAAGGGGTAAGTGCATTCACACCATTATTCTGTGCTACATAACTTGACTTGTTGATTTTCCTTTCTTCTTCTTACTTTGTTTCAGAAAAAGCACTCCTCTCCTCCAGTTTCTCTGCATGGTCAATTGCTTTGGAGGGAGTTCTTTTACACAGCCAGTTTAGGGATCCCCAACTTCAACAAGATGAAAGACAACCCTGTATGTACGCAGGTGGACTGGGACAATAATCCGGAATTCCTGGCCGCTTGGAGAGAGGTGGCACTATTATATGTATATTATGCACCTGTAAATCCAAAGTATTGCAACAAGCTTCTCACTTTATCTTTTCAAAGGCTCGGACTGGGTTTCCATTCATTGATGCCATTATGATGCAGCTAAGGACTGAGGGCTGGATTCACCACCTGGCCAGACATGCTGTTGCCTGCTTCCTCACCCGAGGGGACCTTTGGATCAGCTGGGAGGAAGGACAAAAGGTGCAAAACAATGTTTTTACATAATGAAATGGTCTCTAATCAGCAACTGTGAAACATGGAGATAATCTTTATATGTTACAGGTTTTTGAAGAGCTTTTGTTAGATGGAGACTGGGCTTTGAATGCTGGGAACTGGCAGTGGCTCTCAGCAAGCACCTTCTTCCACCAGTTTTTCAGAGTCTACTCCCCCGTGGCATTTGGCAAGAAAACAGACAAAAATGGAGATTATATCAAGTAAGATTAGTGGACAAAATTTACTGCAAAGAATAATTATTTTGCTAATCAATTAATCTGGGGATAATGCTAATCCATTAATTTGTTGTTATATCACAAAATGCCTGTGATTATGTGATTTTTCATCATTTTTACCTTAAAAAAAACTATAGTAAGGTCATGGACAAACAATAAAAACACACATTTTATACTTTTATGGTATAATTTTGACGTAAATATAAATAATTGTTTGCTTACTAAATAAGATGACAATTTTAATAATCAGTTAGTTGCAATTAGTTAATTAACCTGTTTCAGTTTTAGTCAAAACATATACATTTGGTAAATAGTGTTAGTTATCATAATGTTCAATGTGCATTTTGCAGAAAGTACCTGCCTTTATTGAAAAAATTTCCACCTCAGTACATCTACGAGCCATGGAAAGCTCCTCGCAGTGTCCAGCAGGCAGCAGGATGCATTATTGGCAAAGATTATCCAAAGCCTATTGTAGAGCATGAAGTTGTAAGTAAGAAGAATATTCAGAGGATGAAGTTAGCCTATGCCAAAAGATCAGCAGATAAGCCTGAGTCACCCAGCAAAAAACAAGGTTTGTGAAAATCTTTTTTTACTACTTTTATCTTGTTAGAATATTTCTATAATGTTTCTTTTTTTTTTTTCTTCCTTTCCACAGGTGTGAAACGCAAAGCACCATCTGTTGTAGACATGCTGAATAAAAAAGCGAAGCAATAACACAAAGTAACATAATGTATTATAAGAGGTCTTAAAATGTGTGAGGTTTACATCATTTTAAACACATATTTTCTTTTGCACCTTTTGCAGTGTGTTTGTACTTGCTTCTTTTTATATTCTTAGTATTTTAAAATAAATACTGTTTTTGTTGCCTAAAGCCACTAGATGTCACTGTGTCCATGTTGAATTATCAAATATTGTTACATTATCGAACATTGGTAAACGAGTTAATGATGACTAAAAAATAACTAAATAAATAATAATAATGTTAAGGCATTCATTTGTTTGTGTTATTATAGGGCTATACTAGTTGACATCGGCACTTTACTCTTGGTATAGCTACTTTATTTTATGTCTGTGTATTCTGATCACTTCCACACATTCAGTGGAATTTGGATTTACAACATAGTATTTGTTTACACCCTCTGTTTGTTTGGGGAAATGAGAGTAATACAAGTATTGCTGCATTTGTGCATGCGTGCACCGTGCGGGTCACACAGCTGTCTTTGGGGGCTAGCTCTTCTCCTGTTTCTGCTTCCTTGGAGCTGACACTGGTGTGAATATACAGAGGATGATGTCATAACATTATAAGGCTCACAAACACAGGCTGAAATTTTGTGCATCAGAAA
The DNA here is from genome assembly GCF_026225935.1 of Boleophthalmus pectinirostris. NCBI lineage: Eukaryota > Metazoa > Chordata > Actinopteri > Gobiiformes > Gobiidae > Boleophthalmus > Boleophthalmus pectinirostris. The sequence continues at coordinate 9,034 of NW_026571243.1, forward strand.
TCACACTGATGTTTGCTGTTTACCTTTCTGCTCATTCATGAATCTGACAGATTGTGTTTTCTATTTTCAACAGACTAGAAATTGTTCTTCGTTCACAAGTTACTGTTTTACATCTATTACCCACAGCAATAAGGGATAATAAATAGTACTAGCTGATGTTGCTTTAGTGTTCAGTGAAATTATGCCTTGTTTTTTGCAAGTGCAATGCTGTTTATTTCCACCAGTCTTTCACATATTTTGTAAAAGGCTGTTGAACTGAGTAAGAACAGCATGTTCTATCAGCTATTATTTTAACTTAAAGTGTATTTCTCTTAGAATCTGATATCCTTCCTGAGATAGAGCTTAATCTGCCATTTCATTTAAAATCACATATGAAAGACTACGGTTTTGGCTATGGTATTACATTAAACTATAAATGGTAATGGTCATATTATAGACATCTTTTATTTCTGTATTAGATATGGCACCTTAGAGTAAACACACCATAAACAAGAGAAATGAACCACTATTTACCTGTATTAATTAAGTGGTTTATTATTAACACAGCCATCTTCTCAGATAATACTTGGATGACCTTAACTCACTGTCAGCGTAAGGTATAATGCAAATGTTATCTCCACTATTCTGACAAAAAGCAACAGAACTGTGTCCAACAGTTCATATTCAGAGGCGGAAAGGTCACTATTTATTGCTCAATAAATACCACAGTGAAACTAAAGAGCAACCAGAAAAGGTTTTGCTTCATCCATGTCAACACTCATCCCGTGGTTACGCCTTTGATTTTTATTTTTATTTTTTCATCTAGATATTCTGCATCAGCAAATACAGTTTTCTTTTTAATATAAATTGTATTTTGTAAGAAATTTCAATTATGGGTAAAGTGTCCAATTTGTCCAGTTTTTGTATGCAATATCACTAACCCTATTTGCAATATAAACCTTCTGAATATAGCTCTGGGGTACCCCTTCTTGACACACTGCAGGCTTAGAGGATCTACTGTCTAACACAGTGAGCTCAGCCAGTCGCTTGGACTCCATAGTGTTTCCACACACTGTTATGCTTTGATCTTTCTGTAGATCCCTGTCCAGGAAATGAGGTTCACTCTGACGTTTTCCATCTCCAAAGAAGATTGCCAGCCAATAACACAAACAACTCTAAACCAATGATGTAAGTAGATTATGAATCTTGCTTTTACTATGGCGGTATATAAAATTAATCCTATGTTGTGTGCCTGTGTGCATGCAGGCCTGTGTCCAGATAAAAGTCCATGGCTGTTGGCACTCACTGAGGTCTGCCTATATAAGGTGGTACTATTCCTACTGCTTTTCCTCTGGGGTGCTCCAACATAATTGTCAGTCTGATGACAATGTGTACCATAAAGACATGTAATATTAACTTTTCTTTCTGCTGAGATTGTGTTTTAAAAATTACTCTTTTCATTATTAGCATTATTTGTCATTATTTGTTATGTACATTTTATTTATTTATTTTCATGGTAATGTAAGTTTCATAGTATAGCATTTCTGTTTAGTTTTTGGTCACACACACTGCAATTATTTCAAATGTTTTATGTACTTTTTTACTGTACGGTTTTTACTGACCTTTTTTTTTATAATATTCCTTGTTGAGACATACAATAATGGTCCAATGGTAACTTTTGGAAAGTATGATGTGCTCTTGTGCCTATTTGCAGGCCAACTATAAATAGTGCAGCAGCCTACGCATGCTCATGTTTGATTGGAAATTTCATTGCCTTAAGTCAGTGCTCTGGGGTATCTGTCAAAGGAGGGAAGAAAGTTTGGGATGGTAAGTCAATTTGGTCAATTTTACTGATCATAATGGTATAGCATGAGATATACAGACAGCTCTAGTTAAAAGATTGCTTATGGTTATAATTGCATTGTTTAAACTGTAACAAATTATTATCTTTTTTAGGGGTATTGCTTTGGAACATAACTTTTTGTTAAACTGTTGGTATTTTTGGGACGTTTTGTTGGTATTTGATGGAAATGGGTTCACGGAGGACAATGAACCGTTCCCTGTCTGGCAATGGGAGATCCCTAAACGGGACAGAAGTGAGAGGGAGCAGTCGTCCCCCTGGGTGCAGCTATCTCTCCAGTGTGAGGCCAGAGAACAGGTACAAGTAACCACAAAATAACACTAACATACAAACAACCACTTAGTACTTCTTAGTACTTAGTGCTATAACAAAACAAATTTTATCCAAACCTATTATTTGCCAACATATCTTATTTCTTTGTTTGTTACCATGGCCACCAGAGTTTAAATAAAGTGTTGATTAAGAACAGTATGTCAATAATGCAGTCTGGGGCCCACTTCACATCGAGCAATCCACTAATAAAGTGGTAGCAAAGCAAATAATATTTAAGTAGCTATAATTTACCTACAGCAGTTATTGTAAATTCTTTCTTCATTTTTTGTATGATGTATTTTGCCTATAATCTTACACCAAGAAAACCTTCATTTTATATTTACAATATTTGACACCCACACAGTTCTTTTATTAAATTTTGTTGATTAGCATTACTGTGGCTTTATAATTTACATGTGGAGATTATAGAACTTACTGTCTTGTTGTGTTAGCCTAAGTACAGACAACATTCACTGAAGTGCAACAATGTCCTTTTAATGTGCAGTGGCCCAGTGCTGTTATACTAGACATGGAGTAAGTGCACATCACATATATGCACTAATATAATGTGCTGATTAAATGCATGCTCGCATCTATCCTTTCTCATTTCTTCACTCTTCTCTTTTTGTACTGTTTATTAGGATGGAATAAATTATATATAATATATGTGTGTGTGTGTGTGTTTACATATATATATATATATATATATATATATATATATATATATATATATATATATATATATATATATATATATATATATATATATATACACAGTATATACAGTTAATTAATAATTACACTTACACTAACAGAACTATGTTTAATGGAACAGGATATGACTGAATGTCTGCTCCTTGTTTTTGTTTTTTTTTATGTCAGGAGCACTCTGTGCAGTGTCATTGCACAGTTAACAGAAGAGACTCAGCCTTTCTTTGAAGTAACTCTGAAATCCCGGGCTGTCTCTGAGAGCTGCAATGTCAAGTTCACATGTGTCGTCACAGGTAAGGCCATGTTTTAGAGTCTTGTGAAATACACAGAGTAACTCACCCAGTCCATGAATGAGAATTAGTATGACAAGAACCAAGTTATAACCAAGTTTACCTTAAAATCTATAATGTTTGGTTTTCTTTAGGGTACCCTGCACCTCAGATCACCTGGTATAAGGACGACATTCAGTTAGACAGATACTGTGGTCTACCAAAATATGAAATATTCCGCAATGGTCAGAATCATTCCCTGCACATATACAAGTAAGTGAATGTTAGAATATCATCACCATACCCAGTAAATTGCTTTTGATTATCTAAAAATTTTCATATAAAAATTACTATATTTTTGTTCCAGCTGCACTGAAGAGGATGCAGCAATATACCAGGCCTCTGCCATTAACACTAAAGGCATTGTATCCTGCTCTGGGGTTCTTGAAGTGGGTGAGATGAATGAGTTTAAGATCCACCAACGTTACTTTTCCAAACTCAAGCAAAAAGCTGAGAATAAACGCAGGGAAGCTGAGGAGAAGGAAAACCAGGAACCAGAGAGGACCATCAGCCCAGACAGAGCTCAGAGGAAACGTCGCTCCACTGTAGGGGGCTACATCAGCGCACCGAGCTCTACAGAGGAGGACACTGGCGAGGCATACCAGCAGGAGACTTCTGCAGAGGTCAAGGCCAAAGTACAGGAGAGCAGTGTGGAGGAGGTCAAAGACACTAATAGAACCATGGAGTCCATAGAGTCTCATTTATTGAATGGTCAGGACTCCAAAGAGAACACACCCTCACCAGGGATACACATAACCGACTCTGCTCAGAAGATGTTTACTGCACAACCCAAAACTCTTTTTGGAAAGAAACTGAAAATTTCTAACCCAGCTAAAGCTGATCCTGAGGAGACAAATGGGCATGAAAAGGAGGTGAAAGCCTCTTTGGCTGGTTCAGAGTTACCCAAATCTCCAAAAAAGACAAAACATTTGATGGATGTGGAAAATAGTGCTACTTCAACCTCTGTGCTTCCTTCTTTTAAATCTTTGAAAAGACGTGTAACAAGTATTGGTGGCAAACAAGGCTTAAGTCAGGAAAAGGTTGATCATAAAACACCTAAAGAAAATGTAAAAGTACAGAATGGAAGTCCCTCCAATAACCCCTCTCCTATGGTACCTCCCAGAGCTTCAAAACTCCAGCTGCCTCAGCCAACAATAAAACAGGATAACAGTACAACACCTAAGGTCATAGACAGGGATAAGAAGGCACAGGGTTTGTCCCCTGATATGACTCCCCACACAGACACATCATGTGACAGTGGGACTGCTCTGCCTCAGCCTCCATGTCAGCAGGTCAGACAAGAGCCGGCCCAAAGGGAAACAAGACCTGACCAAAAAAGAGGGCGCATGCCCACACCAGTGCAGAAGAGAGAGGTGAGGCAGTCTGTTACGCATGAGCTCATAAGAGCTTTGTGTTGCCAACACTGGCCTCATCACTAACCCATGCTTTGCTGCTATTTTTAGACCGAAAGTATTTGCTGGCTGTTCTGGGTGGTGAGAAATAAATGACGCATATGTGGACAGATGAGATAGGCATCTTTCTAAGAAAAAAAATCTAGTTATTTAAGAAACAAAGATTAATTTATATTTATGAATGGAATTAAAATTTTGTTATACTAATCCTAAAATGCTTGTTTTTTTGGCACAGTTTAACAACATAAACTTTTTCTTCCATAATAATATATAAATATAATCCAAACAATATTATAGACTGTTTTTCTGCTGTTTGTGAGGAAGCTGTTTTGTTTAACCATGCTAGCATACTTTAGGATTAAGCATCAGGTATTTACAGCCAGGCCCTAACAGTGTGCTCTGTCTCCTCCACAAGGCTACACAGGCCCAAGCAAAGACACAGAGGAATGAGGCACCTGTTGACCTTGAGCTGAAGCCCAAGCTCCACACAACAGTGGAAGCGGAGACGCCCCCCTCTGAGACGACAGAACAGGACAGGCGTGGTTTGTCTTTGCACTCTGGTCTTCACAAGGCCATGGACAACATGAGCCAGGACACACAGGATCATTCCAGGGGATCAGGTGAAATCTGTGTGGGCCTTTTAGCAGACACACAGAAGCCACCACTCAAAAGCTCTACTACCGCTGAGAACAAGTCCAAGTGTAATGTTCCTCCCGGTGTACAGCAAAGCCAACCTAATATGCCCATAAAAACAACTGAAGGGACTGATATACAACTTCATGAGAAGGTAAAAGGGCAGGAGACTAATTCATTAACATCACCGTCGACCGGTGGGGCTCAAAGTGAAGAGGATAAAATGAGTTCTGCTGAAAAAGCCAGAAATATTGATGAAATGGCAGTGAACCTATCACAAGAAGAAAAAGAATGTAAAGGTTCAGTAAAATCTCTACAAGTGTCATCAAGAGGACATAGTCTGTTGCAGCCAGAAGAAAATACACAGATTACAAATAAAACAGACATGTTTTTGGAGTCAGAGCCAAAAGACCTTCAAAAATGTTCATCACCCATTCCAAATATAATATCTATTGCTGAACTCCTGAGGTCACAAATAAATGCTCTTGAGGAGTCGATTTCCTCACGAATAGCCCAAGTAGACAATAGAGAATGTCCCACTGGGAGGGGAGTGGGTAGTGAAAGCAACACCACCAACATAAACAAAGACGTGCTTATTGATAAGAGCCCACCTCAAACCATTAAGGAGACACTAATGCAAATTTACAATGAGTTGATCAAAACTAAGGAACTCTTTGTGGAAGAAGCTCCAGTTTTATCAAACTGTACACAGCCTCTTGAGTCTGTAGAAATCCCTTCTTCAGTTACACCAGAAAAAACTATATATAGTGAGATAAATGAACACAAAGCAACCAACTGCCTGTCTGAAACAGGGTTACCTCTGAAGGACAGAGAAGAGGAGCCTCCCAATGATGAATCTGTGCACGACACTGATACACAGGCAGTGACCAAACAACCTCCTGTATTGAAGCTGGATTGTGTTCCGGTTGTAGAGGTTAGAGAAATGTTTGCAGCACCACTCACTTATAATAGCAATATGGACGAACCTAAATCAAACACAAGTAGTTTGGAGAATGTTCAAGAGCTTCCTGTTCCAAGTGCTTCGGACAGTGTAGGTATCTTACAAAAGAACAATAATCTCACTGAAGACACTGAAAAGGCGGTTATCTTGCCTCATCTTATTCTTGACATTAGTCCAATGTTAGAGAAAAGAGATTGTGATTCTATTCCTTCTGCAACTCCACAAGAACTTGCATCTGGAGCCAGACGCAAAATCCCCACACATAAAACCAAACTGGAGGAAGTGGAACCCCCTACTGCCAACAATGACTTCAATCCTGTAAGTGTTTCTACTTCTCCACGACTTTGTCGACATTCAGCACTGCTTCAGCCCAATGTAGAACCTGCATCACCCAAGAAAAAACGCTCCCCACTCCTGAGTAGAAAGAAGTCACCTGTTGAGATCCAAAGTCCACAAACCCCCGAGCCTCCAGATATTAAATCTGAGGAGTGCCCTGCAAACAAGAACAAGAATGATCCCTACAGAGGTAAAAAAAAAACAACTGATTTGTTTTCACATAAATTTATGTACACTATATTTGAACATTTGCATAAATCACAAAATATCATCTTTGCTGATTGTTATAGCGCCACAAGTCATTCGAAAAATTAGGGGGGAAACTTTTGCTGACCACTCAGGAAACATGAAACTGTGGTGCCAGTTCTTCAATGTCCTCAGTGAATCTACTGTTACATGGTATAGAGATGAACTGGTAATAGCTAAAATGTTAAAAAGGTACAACATATTTATGTTAAATCATGTTACCTCTAAAGATATCTGTAGCATATAAATTGTTATCTCCCAGTGCAGGGGATGAAACAAAAGTCAATCTTGCTCTTGCCCAAGCCACATCCCTCGACACTGGTGTTTATGGATGCACAATTACAAATGAATATGGGACAGACTCAACAGATTTTCTGCTCAGTGCTGAGGGTATGTATTCTTTTACTCCTGCCTTTTTCATTTTATTTATTTATTTAAACTTTGTTTTGACTGTGTTGTAGTTTTGAGTGGAATGTCTCTGCAAGAAGATCTTGGTGGTAAGATTCTACATTTTTTATTCTGTATATTTTGTGTCTTCTAATTTATACATGTTTTGAATTGATGTTTACAGTTGGAGAGGAAATTGAACTAACGCCTCTAATATTCAACAAAGGAGTGGCTGATTCTTGTGTGTGGGGGAACAAATTATTTGGCCGCATAATGGTGCAAGAAAGTCGTCTTGGTGGAGGATTTTCCCATAAAACCTGGAGGGCCAAAGTCATTTATGGTCTTGAGCCTGTGTTTGAGTCTGGTAACTTGTGCATTATTAAAGTATGCAATCCCATTGTATATGGAGGTAAAGGGGAAGGTCTGCTGATAGAAAAGAATCAAGAAGGTGTTCAACAGGTGAGCTGCTATTACTGTCGTGATTAAAACTATATTACTGTAGGTTAGGCTCATAAGATTTTTGCTTACCTATGAAGCTATTAACAGTGCATGCTATACAAAAGGATTTCTTTGTGTCTGCTTGTTCTTTGTGTCCTGTGTGTACTTTCAAACCAATTAGTATATATAGTCTATGAGAGTACCAGACCTTCTATGTAAATAACAACAAGAAAGCTAACCATGCCACTTATTGTTTGTATGGTTTCTGCTTAAAGGTGTGTAAAATTCAAAACCTTGTTCGAGAATACTGCAAGATTTTCTCTGCAGAGGCAAGAGCAATAGAAAGTTTTGGCTCCTCCCTTGAGTAAGTAATACAACAACATTTCCCAAAACATACATATTCATGCTTTCTAATAATATGAACACTTTTGCCACACAGAGTGATCCCAGTTTACCTGATGTATCGACCAGCCAACAGCATACCATACTGCACAGTGGAGACTGATCTGAAGGGGGAGTATAGCAGATACTGTGGAATGGATCACACAGGAAGGTTAGATATGAGGAGTGGATCGGAGGTGGAGCAGAAGTGTTGTGCACTGCTGCACTGGATCTTTCAGTGGACCAGCGGAAACATGCTTTTCACCAAGTTAGAAGGTATAATAGCGCCTGAAAGACATACAATATTGGCATTATTAACACAAAGGAAGAGGGAAAAATAAACAAATGTGGTGTGGTTTGGCATGTTTACATTATAAACAGATTTTTCATTCACTGCCCTATAACTTTATATTTGAGTTTGTGTTTATGAGTTATGAGTATAAAAACAATTTACGATTTTGTGCCAGAAATCTCATTACAGCTGTAGCGTCGCCCCTGTATTCAAAACTAATTCAGTGCATGTTGGACTGATCTAAACCTTGTTTTTTGTTCTTTGCAGGTGTTGACTTTAAGATCACAAATGTTGGAATTTCTGTCAAATCTCACGGGTCAGTGGTCTTGTTTTGAAACCAAAACTCATTTGTTTTGCAATTTGCATTTAAATCCATTTGCTAACATTTCTGTGATTTTTGCATGTTACTACAGGCACCAAGGTCTCCCTCTTGAGGGAAATCCAAAAGTATTTGAACAGTTTGTTACCCAGCATCAGTGTAATTATTTCTGTGGCTTGCTGGGTCTACGATCACTAAAGGTTATTGAGTCACTATTGATGCCTACTAAACCTAAAGGCTCCAAAAGTCCATTGGTTCAACGTAAAATGGGCACTGGCTCTTCAAGCCCTCAGGCTGGACGGAAGACATCTGCTAGCCCCAGGATACCTAAGAAGATCCAGCAAGATGGCCAAAGAACTCCCTCTGAACAAAAACTTGCAGATGAATCCATGCCAAGAATAAGCTGAGTATTAGTCATTCAAACTGTGATGTCTCTATGTATCAGTTCATAGAATAACTGAAAGTAGCAACAAACATCTATAGAAATATTTCTAACTAGTCAAGTAATTCTAGTTATCATCTTACATTTTGCTTTGTCAGGCATCATTCCTATGCATCAGCTCTTATAAATGTAGGTTACTAGGCTGATACAAAACTGATTCACAGTCTGCAGTAAGTACAGTTGCAGAGTTACAGATGACAAATGATTTAAGTTCATAGGATCATCATCATCAAGATATCACTCAAGCCAAATGTAGCAACATTGGTGTTTGTCCACTTGCTAATATGATCTTTTCTAGTGGGTCTCTGGGTCATGATTATGTGTTTGAAAGCACCTTTAAATAAATTCTTTTCAAAATAATTATCTGGTGCTGTGTTCATCACATGTCAGCTTGGAAGTACAGACATATTTTGATATAATTCCACTGTGCCTTTACTAATAGATATTAGCATATTATGGGATGAAGTAGATTAACTATCATCCTTCTCACACTCCATTAGACTATTCATTTCTGCTCCTTGGTGTTTTCACCCATTCCTCTGCAATATGATAACCACTTTACTCTTAAACAAATGATGTACTGGTGATTCTAAAGTAACCCTAGTGAAAAGTAAATGGTTGTAATATGGCCCACAGCTGAGTAAAACTACATTCATCTTCAGTGCCTAAAAGCAAAAACAACCCCTTAATACTCATTATCACTTGTCGCATTTTTTTTACAGAGGTCAGAATGAAGTGTTGCCAGCGACCAGTGTTTACATTGTGAAAGGCTAATTTCATCAAGATAATTCTTTGTGATTCCCCCTCATTATGACTCATCTTTTATGTAATATCTGGACTTTAAAGCACTAACAAACAGAAGGCTTTAAGTTCATACATTGCCACCTTTTCTGCTCAAATCTAACTTTGCAACTGAAATGTGCATTCAACAACTGAAGTCCATTCCAAACACAACCTCTGTTCAGTCATTAATATGTAGTATTTAAATGTTATTATATTTATTATATTATATATTAAAACAGTATGGGCTGTAATGACGCCAGAGAGAGAGAGAGAGAGAGAGAAATGGGGGCAGTCATAAAACAAATCACTTCTGCCACCTACTGTCTGTTGGTTTTTAGATTGTTTTGATGAGGGCATAAAGACTCACAAGTTTTTGGCAATTTTTTGATAACAAAACATTTTCAATCAAGGCAGTACAACATGGGAACAATTACAGTTTACAAAATGTATAGCATCTTAATTCCCAATAAAATGTACTGTATGTGTGAGGAAAATTGTACTTTGAATATTGTTTGACTGAATGGAACAATGACGCATGTATGAGCTAAGACAAAAAAATGGAGAGAAATTATGCATTGGCACAGCTCTTCTTTCTGTAGTGCTTAGCTCTGATGGGATGACATGAAAACCACAGAATCATGGCAATATTGCCAGCATTAATACTCCTGATCAAAGTAAATGAGTGAATTCTCAGTCTTTCACTGTACATTTGGAGCTGATTAATGATTAATGAACTGTTATATTATTATTATTATTATAAAAAAAAAAAAAAAAACTCTCTCTTAACATGCTGCAGCTGCATTGCTTTCACAATGACCTCTGTGAAACAGACAGATTTTGACTATAGTTGTCAAAAGTATGGTCATCTAGTTACTTATCCATAACAAAAGTAGTAGAAACAAGATACTGTACATTTGAAGTAGATCACATAGTCAAAACTGGACCTTTCCTGAACAGTAGTATATATACAATTATAATACAATTTAATTTTGTGTTGTTAATTACATAGCAAGTTTGAACTTACTTACTTACTACCTTGACAACATAGCAGTGTTTAGTACCATATCTTTCTAGTTTTACTACTTTGTTGTCAAAAAGTCATAAGATGACATTGGATGAAGTTCTTTTAAAAAAAGAAAAATAGGCAAGTTAAGCACCTCCCCCATGGCTGCCTATAACATCACATTGTTGTGCGTCTGTCTGACCTCTATTAGCATTAGCACGCAAGGCTGCCATGTTCATTTAGGCAGATTATGTGAAAAGGATCACACACCCCTAAATGCCACAGACTATTTGACATTTGAAAAAAACTTTTATCTCTGGTGAACCAAAAGTCGCAGGCTGGCTGTGCTCATGGTGCCATGGTTAACTTGTCAGTCAGTACAGAGTTTTTAAACGCCCACTGCAAGCTTTTTTTTTCTAATTTCTAAGGATCTTATAAGATGAGTGCCACGAATTCTATTGTGTGAGGCACTATGCATACAGCCTGTTTGGGATTTTCATTCAATTTTTCCTATCCTAAATCCATCCTAAAATTTCATATCCCTTTTTGAGACAGGTTCCTTTTTTGATTTTCATGGCATATTCTTACATTCGCTTTTTTTGTTTTATGGAACAAAAACAGGTAGAATTTTTTATATCAAATAGCTTACTGTATTTATTCACCAGTTACTTATGATGGCTTTTTGTTATTACAGAATTAGATTTACCTGTTGATTCTTCTCACATGTTCATTTTCACCTGTGTAAGGTTGCCATCGACTATATGTAATCCTTGCCATTTTTGCATGTTGTGATTGTAACTGAAGACCAGGTCTAGGAAGACACACCCAATAGTGTGATGTAGGCCTGTGCCACGAGCCACTGGACAACTGTCAAAACACCGGTGCTAAACTAAAGGAGCATCAGCTCTGATTGATGCTGAAATAAAACTCAAATCAAATGCACATGCAAATGAACCAGAGCACACAGCTGATGCTCATGTAGACTGGCACACTTAAATTTCATTTTTGTATTCTCCATATAAGAAAAGACATTGCTACGGAGTTATTTACTAAACGTTGTTTAGTAAATAACTTTACTCTTTTACTATGGAGTTACCTGGACAGAGTTGGAGGATTATGGAAAACTTTACGCAGACTTGTTTGGCTACATCTTTACACACTCCACTCTGGATATATACACCAAATTTGGGAATTTTTTACTGGGACCAAGGAGGAGGAGAGTGGCGGAGTTTGGTTCATGTTATCAATTTGGCTTCAACTTTACGAGGACACAGCAGATTGTGACTGATATGGATTTACTATTTCTTTGATTTTGAGACACTGTAAAAGCCCTGGACCGGAGACTGGGTGTGTTTTCTGGTGGATATAAGTTTCTTCAGGTCTTGTGAGCATATGCACAATTGTTAAATAACAGTTACATAGTTCACACTATTTAAGTATTGCCACACGTGCGTTGCTATTGGCATGCTGCTGCTGATCCTCCAATGACTGCGCGGGGGCGTGTATAGCTCCGCCCTCCGCCAGCTGGTCCCAGGTCCCAAGATCCAGACTGTTTTGAAACCTCTAAACAGTACAGATCGAAACGAGGCTATATTAAGCAAAATTGCAGCTTATGAGCTTTAAACCATACTAGAATGTTGTTACCTCCTCCAAAAACATACCCGTAGTTGTGTTTGTTTCATTCAGACAGGTTTGAGTAATCCTTTATTATTAGTCTGTCTACATCTCCAAACCTCAAAATGCTCTGTTTCACCTTGTGATGTCATGAAATGGCAGTTTTCAAATTAACAGCTACTTTTTACTTTCAGTCCAGTAGAGATCGCAAATTCCAGGTCTGAAATCATCCAAATGTGTCTAGTGAAGGTATATGGAGTTTAAAAACACAGTGGAACACTTTCTGTATTGGCACATAATATCACAAGGTGAAACAGAGTGCTTTCTGTTAGAGAAAAGAACATGAGTAAATGAAACACAAAAACAACTCCAGGTATGATTTTGATAAGGAAATTATTACATAGATCAGAAAAAAATGTAATATGGGCCCTTTAATGTAGGCCTATACACTTATTCTGCTTTGATTAAGCCATTGGATTAAATTGAACATTGTTGTACATTGTTTGAATCACACAATGAGTTGCCATTTCACAAACTACAGACTTTTTTTTTGAAGAAAACAGTGTGTGGCATCGTGGGGGAACACAATACACAATCAAGAAAATCACATGTGGTGAAATAAAAGGTGAGAATGGAAAGGCGTGGTCAAGTGCAATGACTCATTTAAGTGAATAAAAACTTTTTCTTTCACCCTAGATTTATAACTGTGTTGCTAGGGCGAGCTCTGTGTTTACATTTAAATCATGAATCAAACATTTCCTCAGGAAATTAAATGGGTTTTCTGTTTTGCCTAATTAGGCTCCCGATGAGGCATGTTTTTGTGTGGTCTCTGGTCAATAGGCTGTAATGAAAAAGATAGTGTAGCCTAGACTTGATAGTTTTAATTGAAATTGTGGAAAAGTAAATTTCAGTCACATAGACCTGTGTCTATTGTTTGTAAAATAATATTTACGTTTACTGTAGCCTGGCTGTCTGTGTGGGCTATGATAATAAGTTTATTGTGCTTTTATTGGTGAGTATCTCATAATAATTTGATCACTGGACTTCCAGATAACAAATATTTAAAGTGCAGTTAATCGTTTAATAAGAAGGTTGTAAGCTCAGACCTAAAATTTGTAGTGTAAGCCAACTGAGTTTTGATTGTGTTGCATTTAATTTCTTTCCAGAGTTAGACTGTCTACATGATGCACGATGTCGACTGACACCAGAAATGGCACTTTTAATAAATTCTGACTAATGTGTAAATAAAATATGCACTGTACGACACATTCTGGTTTCAGTTATGGAAAGCTGCAGCTTGCGCGTATCCTGGACTGACACCTCAACCCTGTGAGCAAAGTGGGCGGGACTTCCGATGCCGCGCACCAGGAAGTCACGGATGCGAGAAAATACTGGTAGATCGTGCATCCATATGGTCATTTCATTGAATAATTTTAATGTGATTTAAGTCCATTTTCCACACAGTATTTTTTTTCAAAATGCTATCTTTAGATTTTCTCGACGATGTCCGTCGCATGAATAAACGGCAGGTAGGTTGCTATGGCGTGTATTAACCTCTTTGTGTAAGCCCAGAGCTAATGTACACTAGCTACAAACGCACTTACCGTTTAACTCTTATTTACAATTACAATTCCGTTTACTCTATATAGTGAGCTTTGGATATTGTGTAAATACAATTATACACAGGTAGCTTTTCAATATGTTTTATTATTTTCACGTTATAGCTGGTTATTAGATAACATTTATTGCTAACTTTTTTGGGTTTGTGTGCAGCTCTATTACCAGGTGCTCAACTTTGGTATGATTGTTTCCTCTGCATTGATGATCTGGAAGGGTTTAATGGTTGTCACGGGAAGCGAAAGTCCAATAGTAGTTGTTCTCAGGTAAGTCCCATTCTCTGTTGGAATGATTTTAAAGTAGAACATAATTTTCTGGTGCAATAACATAAAATAACAAAATAAATATTGCTGGAAATGTTTTACCACTTTCAATCAATTCACAGACCAATTACATAATCCGATAGTTTTAAAACTCCTAGTGTCTGCAGTCTTGAATTTGCAGTTATCTCTCTCCACTTCCTTATGTGGTTTACAATTTGTATATTTCCTGTTTAAGTTATTCAAGCGTTTTGCACACCTTAGCGATGGTAATTCTCAGTTTACAACCTAAACTATTGTATAAAATATGTTCAAGTTATTCACCCCTGCTTCCTGCATACATAAAGCCACAGTTGCATGCAGATTCTTCTTCAAGTCTTCTCTACTGGTGCACATCAGAGTGAAGCAGAATAAATTAAGATCTAAATAATGGCTGCCAGCTTCAAAGTAAAGAAGCATATTAGTTCAAGTATTAATGCTGAAATAGAGACCAAATGTGCAAGATTAGATGTGTTTAATACAAAACAAGGTAGGTTTGGGTGATAACCCAAAAAATACACATATTTTATCATAATGTGTGCCACCATCAAGGGGTAACTAGTCATCTGCTGCTTCCTAGAGTTCACACTTCACTGTGAATAGTTAAATTCACTGATTACTCACTCAGGCTGACCAATAGAGGAATGGCAATCTCACCAAAATTGCAATCCAGTGTTATTTATTTAGTATAATATGGATGTTCTATTTGATGGTAACACTCCTGAATATGTTTCAGGGTAATTTTAATAGAATAATGTCCCCAAAATTTTTAAGCCTGCATTTTACATATTAAAACCAATATATTTTATTTGATTACAGTGGTAGTATGGAACCTGCTTTCCACAGAGGAGACCTACTTTTCTTGACGAACCGTGTAGAGGACCCCATCAGAGTTGGAGAAATTGTCGTGTTCAGGATAGAGGGGAGAGAGATTCCAATTGTACATAGGGTACTGAAGATCCATGAAAAGTATGACATCTTTCTGTTTTGATTTTGTACTTGTGCAGTGATTACTTGTTTAAGGCTTTTTGATGCTGAATGGTGATGATCCATAATGATGATTAATTATGATCTTGATGAATATTATTGTGTTTTATAGGGAAAACGGAGACATTAAGTTTTTGACTAAAGGAGACAACAATGCTGTTGATGACAGAGGGTTGTATAAGCAGGGCCAACACTGGTTGGAGAAAAAAGATGTGGTTGGGCGAGCCAGGGGGTAAGTCCTTGTGCAGGTACTTGATATGAAATGTACTAGCTAAGACCTCAGAGAACGGTGTACAATAGAGTATTAAATAGAATGTAGAGGGTTTATGGTTCTTGGGCATCTTCTGAGGATATGAGGCTATTGACCATCATCCTTTGAATGTGTTACAAGAGGTAAAGTGCAAGGCTGGTAGGAATGAACTAAGAGAATATCTTGACAAAGTTGAGTTTGCTTATTTGAGGTCTTGAATAATAACTACCTAAACCTGAAGGAGACACAATAGTTAAGAGCTTGAAGAAGTAAAAAGAAGACTGGACTGGAGGCTCTAGAGCCTATGCTGTGTGCAAGAGGAATGTAGCGAAGAGAAACATATCTTTTGGCATAAGCATTGTGCATTTTTTGTTT
>NW_026571244.1:0-18182 GCF_026225935.1 Boleophthalmus pectinirostris
TCTCTCTCGGGACAACTGACATTCTGGATAGTTTTTACAACTCAGGCAAGTACGGGCATGCGGACAGGACCGGGGGTAGTAGACTACGCCCGTCTCCCAGCCTCAACCGCGTTTTGCATGTCTTTTTCTCACACAGATGTAGCAGTGGTGGAGATGAGTGACACGTTCTGTCAGCCTTCTCTCTTCTACCACCTGGGAGTGAGAGAGAGCTTCAGCATGACCAACAACATCATCCTCTACTGTTACAAGCAGGCAGTGTTGGGAGTAACGCGTTATAAAAGTAACGAATTACAGTAATGCATTACTTTTTGCTGTAACGCAGTAATGTAAGGCATTACAGGGGAAAAAATAGTAATATTTTACTCGGTACAAATGTGAGTAACGCGCGTTACAGTGTTTTTTTTTAACCTGGATTGAAGTGGTGGGTTTTTCTTCATACAAATTCGCTAAAATCACCTCGATATCAGCAGCGGTGAAACGCCGGAGATGCGCCCTCATAGACCTTCAGGTAACCGCGGGCGAAAGGACTGACAAAGAACTCCACGCTGTTTAGACCTGGGTCAGTTTTGGTTTAGACCTGGTTTCAATTTTGGTTTAGACCTGGTTTAGACCTGGGTCAGTTTTGGTTTAGACCTGGTTTAGACCTGGGTCAGTTTTGGTTTAGACCTGGTTTAGACCTGGGTCAGTTCTGGTTTAGACCTGGTTTACACTCGTCCCTCCCTCTATCGCAGTTCACATTTCGCTGTGTCGCAGATTTTTTTTTTTTTTTTTTTTTTTTTTTTGTGCAATTTTGCATGCCCTGCTTTTTTTTTTACATTATATGAATGCGTATTGCGTCCCTCCCGCTGCGTCCTGACTGGCCAAGGGACTCCTGTCTCCTGTACAGTACAGTACAGAATGTGTTCAGCTGCCAAATTTAAATACATGTTCAATCTGTATCAGTGTGATTCTGAAGTGCTGTACGGTTGCAAGTTTTTCTCCCCGACGAAACCCACAACGTCGACGAAACGTTCTGCACTGACAAAGGCTCCTGCACTTGCACTTGCACCCAAAAGACAGAGGAAGATGCAACCCATCACACAAAAAGTTGGACTTCTGGACACGCTGAAGGAAGGTAGAAGTTACGCGCTGTAACAGAGTCTTGCACCGGCTCGGGTACCTGCAAATAGTTGGTGAAATCAGGACCGTGAGCCCGAGCAGCAGGGTCCATAAAGAGCGATCGGGTGACAGCCGCTCTTACCTCCGTGAGGTGCGGAGCAGAGCCGCTCCTTTCTCCTGCGGTCACCTTCGAGCCCGTCCCTACAGTGAGTCCTGTTTTAGTCCTAGTTCAGTTCTAGTTTAGTCCTAGTTCACTTCTGGTTTAGTCCTGGTTCAGCTCTGGTTTAGTCCTGGTTTAGACCTGGTTTAGTCCTGGTTCAGTCCATATACAGCGCAAAAGTTATTTTGGTGAGAGTAACTTAAAGTAATGCAATAGTAATGTAATGCCTTACATTTTAAATGCAGTAATATTGTAATGTAACGAATTACTTTGAAATGACAGTAATAGGTAATAAATAACGCATTACAGTTTCAAAGTAACTTGCCCAACAGTGCAAGCAGGACAGTGACCTGCACGCGGTTAAGGTACAGCCCAGGATAAAGGCTGTTGACTGTGTGCTCCTTCATTTCAAGTCTTGGGATGGGTTTCCGTTTTATCTTGAGCTTGGCATTTTTTCACTTGGACTTAATGAATTTAAAAGTCCTCTATTACATGAAATGATGATGATAGCTGTTGTGAGTGTTAAGCCATGCTGTAATGTTACTTCATCAAAAACTCTAAAATGTAGTTTTCAAGTTAACAGCTACCTTCTGTATTTAGTTCAGCAGAGACAGGCAATTCCATGGCTGAAATTATCCAAATGATTCTACTGAAGGTGGATGGAGTTTAAAAACACACAATGGAGCACTTCCTTTATTACCACATGACATCACATGGTGGAACAGGATGTTTTCAGTTTGAGAGAATAACAGCCAAAACAGGCTGGCGTTGTGAGTTAAACATGTGAATGAAACAAAACACAATTTCACGAAAATTTCTGATAAAGAAACTAAAATTATAACGTAGGTGAAAAGATAAAGTACTCTAGGCACTTTAAGATTTATCCATCAATAATCTCAATGAGTAGTCTGGCCAGTGACTAGACTAATGGGGTTTACAAGCAACAAGCTAAATAAGGATATTGGTTAGCCTGCCTGTAGCCTACAGGATTAGTGCACAGCCTTGTCTACAGTGCTTTACTGAAGTGGTCACAGTAATGGTAAGTAGCAGCTGCCCTTCACCCGCAACTCAATGGTCCTGGCACCCTTTTTTTTTTTTTTTTTTTTTTTTTTTTTTTAAATCAAACTCTGCCTTGAGGTACATTAGGCTTGTTTATTTTAGATAAGACAAGTTCTCTGAAGATGTGAAAGATAAAATGGGACAAAATTAAAGGTCCTATATTCTGTTAAATTCACTTCTGTGAGCTTTAAGCCATGTTCAAATGTTGTTACCACCTCAAAAACATATCTGGAGTTGTGTTTTGTTACACATTTACACATGTTTAAGTAACCATTATTATTACTCTGTCTATATCTCCAAAACTCAAAATGTTCTGTTCCACCTTGTGATATCACGAAGCTGTAATTTTCAAGTTAATAGCTACCATTTACCTTTTAGTTCAGTAGAGATTGACAATTACAGGTATGAAATCATCCAAATGATTCTAGTGAAGGTGTGTGGAGTTTGAAAACACAGTAGAGCACTTCCTGTATTACCACATAACATCCCAAGGTGATGTCACAAGTGTTTTCACCTTAAGGGATGAAGTCAGCCTAAATATGCAGGATTTGTGTGTTAAACATGTGTGAATAAAACAAAACACAACTCCAGGTATCTTTTTGATGAGGAAACGACATTATAACATGGATAAATAGTGTGATATGGGCCCTTCAAGTGTTCAATTTTCTTTCATACAACATGCCCCACTGCACTGAGGCATACAGCTGCTTTGCTGAATATTATTGAAAGCATTTTATAAAGGGCTGTTGTCAATGTGGTACTTTTCCATGTGTTTCCTGTTTTGTAGGAGCAGTGCAGCAGTTACACCTTCATCCCGTATGTAGTGTCACCTCAGGGAAAAGTGTTTGTCTGTGATGCCACCATCATGACGGGAATCCAAGAGCTCATGCAGCCCACTTTCCAACTGGAGCCTCTCCTCACTCCTCTGGTAGAGAGACTGGTCCACCTGCTCAACACTGTGCAAGTCCAGTCCAGGTAGAAATTGATACTTTGCCAGGGTGACCAGATGTCCCTATTTACCCTGGATAGTCCCAGTTTTGAGCTCTGTGTCCCGTGTCCTAGCAGATTTATCCAAAACAAGTGATTTGTCTCAGTTTTATACAAAAATGTCCCTGTTTTTGACCAATTTGATACCCGTCAACAGTAAAAAGGGGAATATATTGTCATTTGTTTAGCTAAAATACAGAAAACTGCTTGAAAATGACCATAAAGCGAAAAATGCACCAACAAAAGTCCCTCAGATTTTATACTGACCCACGAGTGAGTCAAAAATGGACAATGTTACTCGCTCTTTTCACAATTTTATTTATACTAACATCCCAACCTAGATGTGTCCTAGTTTTTAATTTTGAAGATCTAGTTATCCTATACTTTGCATTGACAAAATACTGGAGGTGTTCTCGTGGAAGTATAATAAGATCTATAATAAGATCTGGATTGTTTTCAATGGCCTGTGCTTATTGGCGTTCTTATTATAGATCCATGGATGTTCCACATATAGTTACCCTGGAGACACAATGCACACATTAGAAAAACACTGCCAAAAAAGTCTGAAGATGGGCTAAAGCTTCAAAAAAAAGAAAAAAATGTATTTTAACAACACATTTTCAGGAGCTTGTTATTATTACTAGCGTTCATGGCCCTGTTTAGGTGTTTGATTTTCAACAAAAAAAAGGTGAGAGTGACTAATTGAAAATTTGTTGCTGGCTTGTGACTGTGATATTTTTTTGTGTGAGAGACTTGTTTAACAGCACAAATCATCTTCCCTGTTGTAGTTCCAACTAAGCCACTTCTTTCTGGTCAGATTGTGTTAAAATAAAGATGAGATTAAAGTTTAATTTCAGTCACAGAGCTTCAGATTGAGATCTGCTGCAAAGGATATTCCGAGTCATTACTAGAAATGACTTTGTGTGTACTATAGAAAGTAGAATGAATAACTGCTATGGTTAATTCTCGATTCATTCTGCTATTTATTTGTTACACCTCAGGCCTTTTTAATGATTCAGTATGTTAAAAAATGGGTTTACTGGTGATTATCCTGCTTTGTGACTAGGGATGGGCATTCGATGAAATTTAATTAATCGGAAAGGGAAAAAAAAAAAAAAATGCTCTTGTGCGCTGATGCGGTTCAGCTTTTGTCGGACTTTTCTGTGACAGAGGGATGTTGATGCATGAATATATACATGCACCATGACAAACCTGGGATACTGATGTGCAACACACTCATTGAGTGGTACAGTGATCTCCAAGGACGTGCCAGAGCCCAAACGTAGGACTGAGAGGCTACAACTCTAGTGTTTGCGCTGTCAGTCGCAGCTTTATATCTACTCCCAGAAACCTACATTCGGTTTGTCGATTAGAAATGAGCGTAATCAACGAAATTCTTAATGATCAATTATTGATTAGTCGACTAATCATGCCCATTCCTATTTGTGACAGTGGTATTTTCAATATTAGTGTTTATTGGAATATTTCATGCTTTAAATTTGTTATCTTGACAGGCCTATGTCTGTTATAAAAGGCCTTTCAGCATGTATTTTATACTGTGTATAGCCCAAATAATGATTATCAAAATTTTAACAGCAGCATAGTCACTATTATGCTGATCAATCATTACGGTATCATAACACATAATTTCTTCCTTCCATACATTTTCTTCCGCTTATCCGGGGCCGGGTCGCGGGGGCAGCAGTCTGAGCAGGGACTCGCAGATTTCCTCACCCAGACACGTCCTCCAACTCCTCCGGGGGAGAACATCAATTTCTTCTATGGTTTAAAATGTCTCTTTTGTGGTTTTGCAGTGAGTACTTCCGGGAGTCCATCCGACATGACATCCGGATGGCCAGGGAGCGATTACGAGGACAGGCCCTGAGCGAGGAGCTGAAGAGGATCGAGGCTCGTCTGGACAGTGTGGACCTGCTTACACCTGATATCGTCATGAACCTGCTGCTGTCCTACAGAGACATCCAGGTGAGGGGAGACTTATGTTACAGCAAGTCGCCACGACTTGCTGTAAACAGTATTTTTGTTGTTATAAATCCATACATGATTTTTTAAACTGGTGAATTACTTGGTTTTAATGGAATGTATGTATCTTCTCTGTGTTTAACTAAATAACATGACTGAAATTGTAATTTATCCCTTTGTACCTAATTGACCAATCCATCCATTTTCTTCCACTTATCCGGGGCTGGGTTGCGAGGGCAGCAGTCTAAGCAGGGACTCCCAGACTTCCTTCACCCCAGACACGTCCTCCAGTTCCTCCGGGGGGGGCCCCGAGGCATTCCCAGGCCAGCCGAGAGACATAGTCCCTCCAGCGTGTCCTGGGTCTTCCCTGGGGTCTCCTCCTAGTGGGACGTGCCCAGGAGGCAGTTAACCCTATACAGTAATAATCAGTGACCTTAAACATATAAAAACATACAGAGATAAGTAATAAAAGAACATACTACAATCTTTGATTTCTTTAAGGGCCTGTACCTACCGGTAATTTCAAATCAGGAGTCAGGAATTTGATTTAGTTTGAACTTCTAGCCCCGCCCACTTACTTCTTTCTGCCACTGCGATATTTCATCATTACACAAAAACAACTGTCTGGGATAGTGTCATGCAGTTGTTTCCTTATATTTCCTAAATCTCTGCCATCTGTTTGCTTTTTTGTAACTCTTGAAAATTCACCATGAATCAGAGAATTGGATGAAAACAGTGATACTGTCAGTCACTTCTGTTTTAGTTATTATTAGTTATTATTAGTCATTATAGATAGATGTAATCTGTACTGTGGAGAATTCTAGACAAAGCAATAGTATTTCTAGAGAAGTGCAACTTGAAAAGTTGCACAATGCACCTTTTAAGTAGTGTTGCACAGCTTTTATTTTGTATTTGAAGTGGTTGTAGGTAAAAAGTGTACTATAAAACTTTGAAAAAAGCTCACTTCCAAGAAAGGTATAGCCAACTGTGAAAGAATTTCTGTGTTATTTTAAATATTATGAATCATTTAAAATCATAATCATTTGTGTGTGTGATTAAAGTTATCAACAATTGCGTTTTAGGGTTTTTCCATATGTATATCATATGTCCTAGTACAAGAACTCCTGACTCATGGGTGACTCAGTAGATTAGCTTAATGAGAAGACAGCTAAGGGTTTTTTTCCCTCATGTGGTTAGCATAAGTTTTTGGGAGAAAACTGACCAAATTGTTTATCACCTGGAGCGTGTAAGCAAGTGTGAAATGGGGGGCTGGTTTAGCCTAAAGATTTGTTAGTATGTGATCATTGTAACCATTGCGTGATATAACATAATGTACTGTATTGTTATCTGTGAAATGACTGCAATAAATGGTCACACTTTTCCACCTTGAAGGCACTCAAAGCGCTTTACAACAAGGAACCACTCACCCATTCACACACACATTCATACACCAGTGTACGCAGACACTGTGGGCAAGGTGGGTTAAGTGTCTTGCCCAAGGACACAACGGCAGCATTCATCTGTGGGAGCTGGAATCACACCAGCCAACCTGTGGGTCAGTGGGCGAATGCTCTACCAACTGAGCTACTGCCGCCCTAAAACCTGCTGTTGGGGAGTAGCTGTCAGAAGAGGGTCAGACAGTGTTCGGACAGCTCTCTCCTTGCGCAAGTAAAAACTAAGCCGTCTCGTTTTGGTGTGTCTTATTTAATGTAATTTGATGTCTTAGGGTAAATTTCCTCTGTATGTGTAATTGGTGAGAGTAGTGCATGGAAATAGAGATGTAGATAAAGTCATTGTTACGGCCATTTTTGACCCACATTGGTTCAAGTTGTTTGGGGTGGAGCCTTAGGGGTGGAGCCTAGTGGCTCATAGCCAGGTGGCCTTTGTGGCCTGATTATTCTTTGTGTGGAAGCTGTAGGGGGTTGAGGCCATACAGTTTTTTGACCGTGTGATCAGGATATTTTGTGTATTCTTCAGTTATGGAAGCTGCATCTACAATTAAACCTCATAATCAATATTCTGTAAGTTTGGACATTGAATCTTTCAGTTTTCATCTTAGACACATGAGTCAAGCTAAAGCCACACAGCCCTCACAGCTATAGTGGCAGACTGGAGTTAAACTGCCACTACATTAAGTCAAAAAACTTGGCTGCTTTTTTGGACTCTGAAGAAATTGTGGACTAACCAAACAAGATGGACACTGGATGGATTATTGTTGTTGTCTTTGTTTGGAATATATACTGCACATTCCAGTTGAAACCAAAGATCAACTTTTGGACCAAGATGCACATGCATTTTGATGTGTGGAAAAGCCAGTGTCTTGCACTGTGCTTAATTGGATGTGATTTGTTGGGTTCTTTGTTCAAATGCCCCACACCACCAACTGAAGAGGAACCATGTGGAGCTACTACAGTTACAGAAGATGGACAAAAGATGGTGCCAAAGACAACAGGACAGACAAAAGAGGTAAAATATATCCATAACCTGGAAGAAGAACATCAAATGAAAGACTTTGATGAAGACTATGATATTGCTGATTTGGATAAAGAAATTGATGAAGATATGTTGAACTTTACTGTGGAAGATGCAAATAGTGTGGACAAATTCCCAATGTTCACCAAGCCTGTCGGCATTGTACAAGTGGAGCCGAACTTCCATAGGGAAATTTTGGAGTTATTAAAGCGACAGATGGACATCACAGAGATGCTTGTGAAACAACTGAATATGGTGCAACTTCCCAAACTTGATATTCCTGTTTTTACTGGAGACCCTCTTGAGTTCAAGTCTTTTGTGAAAGCATTTAATCATGTAATTGGCTCAAGAACAGACAATAATTCAGATATGCTATACTATTTGGAGAAATATACAAGAGGTGAACCTCAGATGTTGATTAAAAGCTGCCAGCATATGCCATCATCTCAAGGATATGCTGAAGCTATGCGCTTACTGGAGGACTTCTATGGACATCCAGTCAGAATAGCCACTGCTCTGATGGACAAGTTGTTTGAATGGCCTCAGATACAATCAGAGGATCCTAAAGCTTTCAATAGCTTTTCCATTTTTCTGATGAGCTACTATAATATCATGAAGGAAGTGGATTACTTGGATGAAATGGACAGTACAACCAACCTGAAAATTGTCATCTCAAAGTTCCCATTTAAGACCAGAGAGAAGTGGAGAGAATATGCATTTGACGTTTTAAATAATACAGGTGCAATGGCAAAATTTGTCGATCTGATTTCTTTTGTCACCCGTGAAGCAAGAATTCTCAATGACCCAGTGTTTGGAAATCTTCAGTTCGCAGCTTCAAGAAATGTTGAAAAGGGGTCAGTTAAATTTTGAGAGAAACAAGAACATCCTGAAGGGTAGACGAAGGAGTGCCTTTATCAAGCCATGCTTCTATTGTGAAAAGGCTCATACCTTTTCAGAGTGCTTCCAGTTTGCTTCTAGACGCCACCCAGAAAAACTTAGAATACTAAGAAAAGCAGGCCTGTGTTTTAGTTGCTTGAATAAAGGACATCTTGCCCAAAACTGCAGAAACAAGCTTTCCTGTTCTACATGCGCCAGAGAACATCCAAAAGTTCTCCACATCTATAAATCACAAAATCACCCCAAACGGGAAAGTTCTGGAAGAAACCAAGAACCTGATTTGATTCCTAGTGCAGCAGTATACTCAAGTTATGTTATGACTACCCCAAATGGGGCCGGGAATACCAGCGATTCATTTGATAGAATGAGAACTATGGACAAACAACGAGACCTATCAGACCTGTCTCTTCAGGAATTGTGGAAAGGCAACTTATGAAGTTACCTTGGACTAACTGGATTTACAATAGGAAATGGAAATGCCGGCATACGAGAGAAAGTGGAAGAAAATTAAACAGTGACAGCTAAAGAGACAATGATTTAACATCTTTTGAAACAATAATTTTTGATTGAAATAATGACTTGTAATTGTGGGGATATTATTGATAGAGTTAACATTAAACTAGATGTAATAGCTAAAAGCAAATTGAGAGTAACATTTAGTAGAAAGTAGAAAAGAAGGTTATTGGTAAATTGATAACTTATAGATGCAAAGGAAAATTGTAAATTTTCTGTTTTGGTAATTATAAGTGCTCCTGCATTATAATTAGGGGCCGGGAGTGTTACGGCCATTTTTGACCCACATTGGTTCAAGTTGTTTGGGGTGGAGCCTTAGGGGTGGAGCCTAGTGGCTCATAGCCAGGTGGCCTTTGTGGCCTGATTATTCTTTGTGTGGAAGCTGTAGGGGGTTGAGGCCATACAGTTTTTTGACCGTGTGATCAGGATATTTTTGTGTATTCTTCAGTTATGGAAGCTGCATCTACAATTAAACCTCATAATCAATATTCTGTAAGTTTGGACATTGAATCTTTCAGTTTTCATCTTAGACACATGAGTCAAGCTAAAGCCACACAGCCCTCACAGCTATAGTGGCAGACTGGAGTTAAACTGCCACTACAGTCATTATTTTGAATTAAATTACACACTGGACTGGACTGGACACAGGAAGCAGTGCTGACATGCAACAAGATACATTTGAAAAGAGAGCAGCAAAGGAAGTAAACATCACAAAAAAAATCATTGTATTTTGAATAACATACACAACACTCACATATACATACATTATGTTATTCAGAGATATTAGCTAAAAAAACAAACAAAAGAAAGATTCATATATCATACCACCCCTAATAAATGATAAAGTGATTGATTTCTGTATGAATTCATTATCAAATAGACAAGACTATTTAAAGGTCCTATATTACACAAAATTGACTCTTGTGAGTTTTAAGTTATGTTATAATGTTGTCATCACCTCAAAAACATACATGGACTTTCAGTCACACATGTTTGAGTAATCATGGTGTATTACTGTCTACATCTACAAATGTCATCATCCAAATGATTCTAGTGAAGGTGTATGGGATAAAAAATAGTGGAGTGCTTCTTGTATAACCACGTGACATCACAAGGCAGTAGAGTGTTTTCTGTTTGAGAGAAGAACAGGATATGCTGGATATGCACAGGATTTGTGTGTTACACATGTGTGAATGAAACAAAGCACAACTCCAGCTATGTTTGTGATGAGGAAATAACATATTTATATATAACCTAGATCAGAAACTAGTGTGATATGGCCCTTTAAATACATGTTATGTATTTGTGTGAATGCCCTACAGAGTATCCTTGCTTGGGCTTGTTTAGTATGTGTTCATATTTTATCTGGGGTTGAATTTCAGATGAATGACCCAACACCCTACACTTCTCCTTTTGTTTTTTTGTTTTCAGGACTACAGTTCCATGATCAATCTGGTGGAGACCTTGAACAACCTGCCCATGTGCCTCGTAGCAAGACACCAGAACCCATTAAACAGCTCTACCTTGCATTTATTCAATTACAGGTGGTTTTATAGCTCAAAAATACCTAGAAAAACAAGAATTCTGACTGTGAACAGGGTTGCTTCTCCACAGATCTAACCTGTTAGTTGTCCTGAATTGGTCTCCATAAAAATAAAAAGATTTAATGCCATACTGTGACATTCCAACATTCCAGTCAAAGCAATAACATCTCTACTGAGGAAAGCATTTGACAGACCCTCCACCAGAAAAGTTACACAATGCACCTTTAAGTCCAAATCAAATCCAGTGTTTGCTTGTTTCCATTGTTGACCAGGATGCCTGATGAGTCTCCTGGAGACCTGACCAGTCCCTGCCCCACAGGGGAGAGCGTGGGTCTGTTCATGCTGAGGAAGGACAGTGAGAGGAGGGCCACCCTGTACAGGGTCCTGACCGACTACATCAGCCTGGTGGTCAGCAACGTCCAGGAGTCCAGCCCAGAGGTCAGACACACCACACTGTGATATAATTTTATTTTCCCTTATGTCATTGTTTAACTGATAACTGAAATGTTTTGTATGCTGTAAGCTGTATGCTGTTATGGCTCTTAATTTACAAAAAGTGCAGTATATATGTATAATATAAGAATAATATTGGTTTAATTGTGCTTTAAAATTGCAGCTTCCTGTTATATGATGCCTTTGGATGTTTGACCAGTGCTGTGACCATGATCTTTTCTTATATAGCATTGTTTAACTGCTAACTGAAATGTTTTATATGCTGAATATGCACCAAACAGCTGTTCTGTTTTTATGGCAGCTATCTTGCAGATAGTACAGTATATAAAGGAATAATATTGTTTTATTATGGTATGAATTTGCAGCTTATTGCTATATGGACCCAACATTGCTTTGAATAATTGCTATGCTAATGTTCCTAATCCTAACTTTTCATCATTCAGAAACCCACAGATATCTAAGCAGTGTAAGTTATTGATAGTGTTCAGAAATAGTACTTTTTAAATCTAGTGTGTTTATATGTATATCTTAACATCTTCCTTAAGGTCTATGTTGTTATTATTTTTAAGTTTTAAAATGATACTAGATAAATGGTAACATTTTTCCACCGAGTAAAAATAACTCAAGACTCTCTTCCTTATTTCTGTCTAGCTTTTTCATGTGACTTGGCAAAACATTATCAGAGTATATGACATGGCTGACTGCTTTCCCTGTAGTGTTTACAGTACACATGATCAATGCTCAGAACTTATAATAATAAATCTCTTCATCTCTCTAAGGATGGGGATGGGTCCTGCCTCTCTGACGAAGACATTACAGAACTCATTATCTGCTTGCGAAACAACATCCGCTCCCCAGACAAGAAACAGCTGACCATGAGTCTCCTGAACCTGCGGAAAAGGCTGCTCTCTGAAAAAGTACCCCTGAACAGCCTGCAGGTGGTGCTCTTCAGCTTCCAGGATGCAGTAAGTTGCCAGAGCTCACACTTTCCTTGGCCGTGTATCATTTCTCTTTCCTCACTTCATTCTCCTTGATTCCTCTCCTTGATTCTGCAGGAAATGGGTGAGGAAGTCCCACTCACAGATGAGACACAGTGAGGAGAGAGGATATAAACTCCTCACTGAGACCAATAAAATTTGACTAAGATTTTACTTTATCTGATGTCTGCCTTGTAAAGCCTCCCTCATGTTTACGCCTTCCTTCTGTGGTTTTCTTTGGGACACCATTTACTATGACACATTTGATTGACAGCTGAAAATGGAGGATCGAGGAGAGGAATCAAGGAGAAGGAAGCAAGGAAAGAGAATTGAGACACAGCCCTTGTGGTCAAAGCTGTTGGCTGTATTTGAGAGGAACATTGTTTTTTCCACATTTTTCTCTATGTGTAGGTGAAGAAAGTCTTGAGACAGCAGCAGGTGAAGCCCCATTGGATGTTTGCTTTGGATAATCTGCTGAGGCAAGCTGTACAGGATGCCATAACAGTTCTTCTTCCAGGTACCAGTGAAATTTAAAGTTTTACAATGCCAATTAGTGACAAAACCAACAAAAAAACTAAATAAAGTACAGACAGACAGACAGATCCGTTTGTGTACACACACACACACACACACACACACAGACACCCCCCCCACCACACACACCCACCCACCACACACACACACACACACACACACACACACACACACACATACACACATATAAGATAGGGCTGTCAGTAAATTGATACCAACGTTTTGCCAATAGGCAAAATATGACTTCTATAATGTATGTTTCTAGTGTTTGTGTTACACAACTCACTCCATTAGATACAGTATTTCAGAATTTATACAGATAAACACAGTGATTTATATATATTAATATATATATATATATATATATATATATATATATATTTTTTTTTAATGTTTAAGTAAAACAACATTACTGACAATGAAAGTTAAAATTTAATAAATGACTGCACATTTAATATAATGACATATGTTTAAGTATGGCCTAGTCAATGGGTAGTCAATATTATACCATTTAACATGGTAAACATTTAGTGTTTATTTTCATACATTTTATTACCATGTTCATAGATTGTTCACTTAGGCCAGTGACTCTCCGACTTTTCACACCAAAGTACCACCAAAGTAAAAATGTGGCTTTCCGAATACCACCAGAACTAAATTAAAATATATAACAGGACTATTCCACATCTAATCTAGGGCTAAACCAGGTCTAAAAATGGACTACGTCATCTCCACGGTATTTCTACACAATAAATTATCCAAAGGTGGAAAAAAAATTTACTAAAAAATAACTTCAAATTTGGTAAATCAACAAACTGAAGCGCTATCCAAGTACCACCTGAAAGAATTGACATACCACCAGTGGAACGTGTACCACACTTTGAGGAAACACTGACTTGATTGATGACACATGCAATAACTTTTTCTTCTGAAGTGAACTGGTGCAAATATTGGACAACATCATAACAGTAAATGTATATCTTTATTGCAGAGCTCAAGCTTCAGTTGCAGTCTTCCTTTGAGGTCGAAGACTGCAGTCCCGAGGAGCAGCCAGCAGATTTGGATACGCCTGTAAATGTCCCAGAACCACAGGGACGTTTACAGTTTGACAACCAGCCCACAGCAACATTTAATCAGATCCCAAGCCCTCCTTCAGACCCAAACTGTCCCCTCAGCGAATCCTTGAGAGAGCTGCGATTAGAGACAAGCAGGTACAGTACATTCACTTAAAGTTGCACTGTGTGAGTTTTCAGGTTCGGGGTCCGACACCATGGAGATGCTATTGCTTTGCCCGTTATGTTTCAAAATATGGTATTAAACTTATATAAGATGCATTTATTCAGTTATGGGTATTTTTATTGCTCAAAGTGCATAAAAACATGCATTCTTACTGTGCGTGGGGTCACCATGGAAATTGAAAAGTTTAATGCCATAATTTGGAATATTGGAGCTAAAGCAATAACATCTCCATGGAGACAAGTAACTGGCGGTGCGGTTTTCTCTACCAGAAAAGTTAAACTGTGCAATTTAATTATAAAGTGACAGTGTTCCAGTGTAAATTATCAGACCCTTGGAGACAAACTAGTGATTAACATGAAGTAATATTGATGGTGCTTAGTGCTGAGTGAGCTCTGTTCCTGTGTGTGGCAGACTGCTGAGGCAGCTGAGTGAGAAGGAGAGGGAGTACCAGGACTTACTGAGAAAGTCCCTCCAGAGGAAACAGCAGCAGATAGATGCACTCAAGAACTCAAGAAACACCAGCACTGGTAACAATATGTACATTATAAACTGTCGTGGTAAACATAGTCATAGTACTGTTCAATCCAAGATCTGATTATATTGTGTGTGTACTAATTAAAGGTCCTATATTACATAACATTGATTCCTGTGACCTTTAAGCCATGTTATAATGTTGCCTTTTCAAAAACATACTGGGAGTTGTGTTTTGTTTCATTCACACATGTTTGAATAATCCTTTATTATTAGTCTGTCAACATCTCCAAAGCTCAAAATTCTCCACCAGTGTCCCAATGTCCACCTTGTGATGTCATATCGTTGTAGTTTTTCAAGAAACAATCTACCTTTTACCTTGAGTTCAGTAGAGATACGAAATTCAAATACGAAATGTCATGTTTTTATTCCTTCAGAAATACTGGGAAATGTTCCCTATGTTAAATTTCCTTTCAGTTAATCCATTGCACAGTTATCTCAACACTATAACAAAAGGCACACGTGATTCATAACTCAAGTCGTAACATGGTCTCGATTGCTTCTTTAGTACTCATAGTAGCTTGTGGTTTTAACATTTCTCCAAACTTGTGCTAGTGAGTCCCAGCCACACCTTGCCTGCAGGCTCCAGTCAGCTCAAATGTGCTCAAACTTGACTTGTATATTGGGATAATGGTTTTCACAACTCTGTCAGTTCTTTTAATACCTTTTATGTTTTTTGTTTTTTATAGATGAAATTTCCTGTCCTCAAAACAGCTCTACTCCTGAGGCTAGGGCTATGGCACGCTGGCTCAAGTCTGTCCCTGTAGATAAAGACACCATTGACAAGGTAGGTCTTACAAATGAATGCATCAATGGCTAAGCCAATGTCTTGCTAAATCACAGTCGTGTTTATTCTAGCTCCTGTCCCATGAGTTCACCTTGGATATTCTGTTTGCTGTGGCCTGCAGGGATGATCTGATGTACTGTGGGATAAGGTGAGCTGCCTCCACACTTATTCCTCACACAGCCACTCATGTACAATGTCAAGAAGAGAATATGATTTTATGCAAAGACAGTTTTAAAGTGCTATTTCACTGTAGTTATGTGGTATTTTTGGATGAAGTTATATTATAATTTCTTTATGATAACTATACTTTAAAGGTTTATGATGTCATGTGGTAATACAGGAAGTGGTCAACTGTGTTTTTAAACTCCATACACCTTCACTAGAATCATATGAATAATTTTGCATAATTTAAGATATTGTTTAAACCATTAAACAAAAGGTAAAAGCTAAACGTGTGAATGAAACAATGCACAACTATAGATATTCTTTTGAACAGCATTATAACAACATAGGTAATGTATAGTTCATAATTTTCCAAAGAAGAAAAGGGGTCTTGGGTTCTCCAGGGTTAATTGTTTAAAAATGTAACGGGATGTAAACTTGTCAGTAGATGGTTACGGTCGCGCTGGGAGTAAGTGTTTGCGTCACTATGGAAACGGCGTTTAATGTGTTACGTTTTTGTCCGAGTGGAAACAAGAACTTGAATTTACTCCACAATAATAATTTGTGTACAGAGCAGTCTTGCACAATTATTTTACAAACACTCGAAATTAAGTTAAAGTTTTATGAATAAACTAATAACTAATGTACCTTTCAGTTTTACATAGTATAGTTTTGGTTCAACGTAGGTCCGGAAAGAACAGCGGGCACCCGTATATATTATTTTATTTATTTATTTTTTTTATTTGACACAAATACAAAATACTGATTAATTGCTGTGTGGTATAATATAATATGTATGCATGTGTAATTATCTCATTACAGCACGAAATAACAAGAAGAGGAAAGCAGATGATGACGAGCCTGCTCAAGCCCCCAGACTGACATCAAAACAGGTAGGAAAATAGAAAATAGATATTATGTTGAACAAAAATGTGCGCAGATGACCGGAAGACTTATATATTACATATATTACATTTTTGTCTCATTTGTCCCTTTATATTTTTGTCTCAACAGAAAAGAGCAATAGAACGGGCGAAGAAGGATAAGAAAGTGGGTGTGCGCTATTATGAAACACACAATGTGAAAAACAAGAACAAAAACCGAAAGAAGCCAGCATCTGCTACAGAAGGCCATAAAGCCAAGAGATCAAAGCACTAGACTGGATAATATACGACACAACAAATAAATCTTTATTTAATTCTGCTCTGGAATTTTAACTGGTTGAGACAAGGGTCTACGTGATGCCTTAATTTCTCTGTTATCATTTACAGAGGCAAAGGCTGGGAGCTGTTACTTGACTTGTCTTTTACCCTGGCAAACCTTCTGTTGGTTTGAAAGTGTATTCCAGTTTACAGTATTTAAATCTTACTGTAACACCACAATGTGCAGTTGTTGCTAAAACTGTATTTGATTTCATATTTGATAATGAATGGTAACAAAAAAATAAAAGATGATTATTTCGTAGGTGTAGGTTGCTTCTTAGATGTGATGATTGCTTCCAGCTCGGTCTAAAAAAAATAAAATAGTAATTAGAGTTGATAGTGCACTGTGTAACTTTTTGGTTGGGGGTTTGTCATCTACTTGTTTCTATGGAGATGTTACTGCTCTGCCTGGGATGTTCCACAGTATGGCATTAAACAGCTCTACTTTCCATTTATTCAATTATAGGTGGTTTTATAGTTCAAAAATATCCAGAAAAACAGGCATTCGAACTTCGAGCGACGTTGCCTCTCCACAGATCGGATCAGTCTCCATGAAGATAGAAAGGTTTAATGCCATACTGTGAAACATTCCAGATAAAGCAATAACGTCTCAGTGGAGAAAAACACTTGATGGACCCTCCACCAGAAAAGTTACAAAATGCACCTTTCAAACCAGAGAGATTTGGAGTTACCTTGAGCAGTTTGTTGGAGGTGTTCAGAACTTGGATCTCTGCTGAGTGCTTCTTCTCCTCTACCTGTCTCCTCTCGGCTTCTCTTTTCTCAATGGCATCACATTTGGCCTTCTCCTCCTGTAGCTGCTTGATTAGATCCTGCTTCTCACTCTCCAGTGTTGCAATCTGTCAGACAATAATGTGGTATGGGACAGTGGAAAAGTATGACTGAATATTAAAAGACAAACAGTGCCATCTGCTGGAAACTTTGTAGGATTAGATTGTTGTTAGGATAAGATGTCTAGTCTGATTTTTCTGATGCTGAATATTGGCCAATGGCTTTGTTTGTTTCAGTAACTAAATCAAAGTGAATAGTGAACTAGTTTACAAAAACATGTAAAAACAAACTTAAAAAAAAATAAATAAAAATTAAAAAAAGATAATACTTTGGCACTACAATTAGTTGCTTACCAAGCATATTTTGATATTTTGTTAAAAAAAAAAGAAAAAAAAAGGAATTATTATAGTCAATTACAATACCTTTGACTTTTGACATCGATCGACCCTATGCAGTTTAAAGGGCCCATATTATGTTATTTCCTGGTCTGTTATAATGCTGTTTCCTCATCAAAAACATACCTGGAGTCATGGTTAACACACAAACTACATATTTAGGCTGAAATCTTCTCTCAAACTGTAAATGCTCTGTTCCACCTTATGATCTGATATTGTAATACAGGAAGTGCTCCACTGTGTTTTTAAACTCCGTATACCTTCACTAGAATCCATTTAGATAATTTCAGCTCTGGAATTTCCAATCTCTACTAAGCCAAACGTGATGAAGCGTCAGTTTTCAAGTTAACAGCTACCTTTTACAATTTTGAGCTTTGAAGATGTAAACAGAAGAGTAGTACAA
>NW_026571245.1:0-25000 GCF_026225935.1 Boleophthalmus pectinirostris
GTTAGATTAAAAAAAGGTTATGGTGTTTGGTGTTTATTTCCCATGTGTTTTATCATTAATATTGCCATATTGCAAACAATGAAAACAAGAAATCCTGTCTAGGCAACTTTTTACAGCAAGCAGTACTGTTGTGTTTATTATTGTATTTTTTTTTGTTTTGTTTTGTTTTTTTGACTTGCAGCAAACAGCCGTCCCCACTGGAGTTATGTCCTGGGGCAGTCCTTTCAAATGTCTGACCTCAAGAACGGGTCACAACCCTGTTTCCTTTTCCACTATCACTAGTGCCGAACAAAGCACATTCAAGAGGAGAAAAGTCAAAAATAACAAGTGTGTATGTAAGCACCATCAAAGATAGACACACTTTTCCTTGTTTCCTTGATTTAATCTCAATAATTGAGGATGACTCATTTTCAATGATTTTGAATGCAAAGAGATCACAATAAAATTGGCAATCTAATAAGACAATTAACTAAATACAATTCAATGAAAACATGCTCAATTAAAGGTAGTTTCAGTCTAAAGGAGCAGAGTCAGACCATTGCTGCAACACTTAAGGCCAACCTATCAAACTCCATATGAGTCCTGAGAACCTGGTGATGGAGTGTCTGCTCCGTGATGCACAACAAGTAGACTATTTTAACATTGAACTTAGTATGGCAGCATGTTTTCATTCAAGAAATTGAGAATGTACAAAAGATTCAAGATGGTGAGTTTCCAGGGTCACCCTTTTCAAAAATCACTGAATGATCCAATACGGCAATAGAAGACATAAAGGAGAGGACATATTTACCACGCATTAAAACAGAATTAACAGTATTCCTGGGGCACATTAACAACATACTGTCCCATATCTCTGCAGCTGAAACAAAAAAGATTAGGAGTCCTTTAATCTATCCACGGGTGGACAGCTGCAGCTTGGCATTTAACTGCTCCCTACTGTAACTCCAGCTGCTTTAGCCTCCAAAACCTAATTAACTCAGGAGTACACAGGGCTTCATAAACATCTGAATTAAAAAAACATCAAGGTGCAACTCCTATCTTTTCTATTACGGCTGTCTGAATGGACAGCACTTTCATAAAGTCGATTTTAAAAGTCAACTGTAATTTGAGTGCAAGCTGCAGTGGTGATAAGGAAACCGTTCCGCACAGGTAAGTCTCCTATCAGCAGGGGGAACCAATAAAATGCAGTAAAAGACTGGAATACCAAAGGGGACATAGCAGACATGACACAGAAGGTGACCTGCCTCAAGAGGCTCTAGCTGCCTATTGTAGGGGAACAATCAGGGAGTCTCAGGACTGTGCTCCCAGGCCGTCCCAGTGAAAGCTTGGCCTCCTGCTTGTCACTTCTATTGTTAGACTCAGGCAGGAGCCGCTCCCCATTTTCTTCGTACACATTAAATACTCAACATTGTTTGGGTAGTTAGGAGGCAGTGCAAGCCATACACACACATACGCTGGTACGCACACAAGTGCTTTTAAAAATCAAAGCGTTGACAGTGTGACAGTCCATACACGGAATCAGGCTACAAGTCATTTAAATAGCCATTTGATTTTACATCTAAGGAATCAATCAAACATTGGGAATATCCACAGGTCAGGAAAGACACATAGCACCAGTCACTGTATTTTTAAAACACTTTTTAAGGTTTTGAATATAGCATGCGATATATTTCAGTATTAAGGTTAGGTAATACTATATTTAAAGAGAAATATGTGCTTCTATAAATAGTATCCTGCCATTTAGCTGTGAAATGATATTTTTACACATTTATAATAACAGTTTCAAGTATTGCTTTCTATAATTACAAAAATGTTGTAACTGAAATACAATTAATTAATTTCTGTTCAAAATGCCAAATGTGCTTGCTTGCCTCGCAAAACCTGGGGCAAAACCTATATTAGGTATATATTAGGTCTATACTTCCTCTACAGGTATATTTTGACAATATAGAAGTCATTATTTGAATAATCAAGATTATGCTTTTTGCCATAATTGCCACTGTCAATACAACAATAAATAGTTTATATGGTTCTGGTTCTGGTTCATAATGCCAGAAGCCTTTCCTGACACAACTCTCTTTCTTTATGCAGATATACTGGTACATTTATATGAAACAAGATTGGTTATGATACAGTATTAATTTTGAGGAGTCGCTGCATTTAATAAAAAAGATTCTAGATGATGCATATTTGTCCTTGTAGATGAAAGTGATCAAAAGCTCAAGTCTGGAGTAGAGTTTTTCTTCAGTGTAATCTAGCACACTTGCTATTTATGGAAAATCCTTTCTAAAAGCAGGTCTCGGTCAGATATTTTTTGATGAGAACATTTTTGAATGCTAAGATCATGTTTAAATAAAATGTTAAATTAAATGTTAAAATCCTATATAAAATCAAAGCTGTACCACTGGTTTATTTACTTTACACCCAAGAGTAGGATGAGGAGGAGCCTGTAAGACATTTTGAGCAGTGACATATTAAAATATTATAAAAAACAATAAACTATCTTACTTTACACCACAATAACCTAAAACAGGGTACAGGATAATGCCTAAATACATTAATGTGAGAAAACATGACTGACAGCAACACTCAAATTGTACTTAAGAAATCATTTTAAAATCCCCACTAGTGCAAAGAAAAGAGATATGCAATAAATAAATGTTGACGCCGCATCTCTCATAATGAAAACTAATATCTATTACCATAACTTGACCCACTTATATGTCACATATCACATCTATCATGTTGTAGAAATCCAAGCAAATGCAATGAGAAGCATTTCAAAATTTTGTGTGGAGACCAAGAAACTTGTCTATCAATTAGTCAGGCTTCGCCAATTTACCAGATGTGCTGCACTGATTTACAGCCTAGTGATGCAACTTGTGTCACTTCATCCCGGAGGCTGAGTGGAAGGAAAGGTGATGACATGCTGGCTGGCTCTGGGGCCGAAGGAGGTGCTGAAATCGAGATAGGGAGAAGAGAAACTAGGAGAGGTGTAGAAGAAGACAGGAGAGAGATAAACAGTGAAAGCATGGCGGCGATATGGGAATTGAGGTGAGGGGGCTCCTGCTACCATTTCTGATCTTTCAGTCCACCACTCAATAGCAGGAATAACACTGCCCCACTGACTGACAAGGACACTTCTACCCAAACAAAGAAGGCAAAGTCATTTTAACAGTTATTTAATTGAACTTCCAGCCTCATCATAGATTTTAGCAACAACAAAAAGGATCTGTAGCCTGTTACAGTGCATATAGCGGACACATACACATTTTTCTCTCTCATGTTCAATATATGGACAGGCCATGCCTCATGCTAAAGCTCAAAATATCTAGAATCATTCAGAGGCTGCACTAGCTCTGATTAATGACTGGCTGTAGGTGCTGTGGTTTAGGTTGCCAAGCAAATCCAGAATCTCTCTGTATTTTTTATTGAGAGGGTTATCAGTCTGGTCACCATGCCCCCCGTTGCCTGTATGAGTCATGAGATTTGCTCACTGCAGTGATGCATGTGAAACAAAGGCATATTTTTTATGTAGACAAACCATCTGTTCTGATTGGCTAATCCAACTGTCCATTGGGCCTACCTGAATTTAGGGATATTCACCAACAACCAAACTTACATCTTCCTTTAGTATTAGATGAGTGTGTATTCCAGCTACCAGAGAAGGGTTTAGGTAGTGACGATTCAGATCAAAGAGAGTCCTTTTGGGTTTAAAATAACTGGATTTCAGCACTGAGACAAGTAACACAAATGAGAGACTCATGTGGGGCTCATTCTGCTTTCTGACTCAATAATCGTATTGAGAACTAAAACACCAAATTAAAGATGAAAGATTCATGGTGAGTATAAATCAGCATTACAATTACAAGTAAGAGCTATATTTGATTTAAACATTTTAACTTATCGCATGTCACTTTTAATGACTCACTTAAACACCTCTATCTGCACTGCTAGTTTTGCTCTGTTGTTCTGTCCATATTATACTAGTATACTTTGCATTTACACAATGGTATTAGTGGTGTGAACATCTAACATAACAGAGATAATAAAGCTATAGATGAAATTGGTGGCATGGCTGTTAGAGAAGGTAAATCCAAAGGTTAACTATTCAGGGCCAACAGATGCTGGAAACATACAATGACATGACAACATTTTAATCACTATTTCACCAATTACCTGCACACACAGTAGAAAGGCAGATGAGAAAATGAATAAATAAAAAGAACATAGATGGACAACAGTATAAAATGATAAGAGCATTGCCTAAAATAACTAATTTACACAAACACAATGTGCCCAACACCAAAAGATCTCCACAAAAATTAAGAAACTGACTCCATCCCATATCAGCAGCTGGTGGTGAAAAACAAAAACCCCATTTCTACACCTGCCACTTGTAAATGCCATTCAAAACGCCTTTACACTTTCATGTGGAACATGTGCTGCCAACGACTGACAGGAATGACCTGAATTTACAATTACCATCTCTATATCAATCTATTAGCCATGGTTGACTAGCGATACTAAAATGAGTTACAAGAAGAGAAATGTTAACTATTGAGTATACAATGATTTGAGGATAGTCCCCAAGTGATTTCCCTGTGGCTGAACACACTGCACATGGGACATAAGTAACTCAGCCAAGGACAAGGCTGTCTTTCTCCCTGGAGTTCCAAAGACAAAACGCCCTATTCCTTTTAAAGAGTGGAATCTCACAATGCTGCATTTGTCTCATTGCCAGCTGGTGAACAGGCTTGCTATAGACATGTTGATATGTGGGCACCATCTTGATGTTCAAATTCAGATTCTATGAACAATCTTTTTCTGGAGTGGCGTGAAAGGAGAACTTTTGAACTATTTGAATAATACTTTATGTGTTCAATTTGGCCAACTTTAACTGTAAGTGATAATAACAGATATAACCTCCAAAAAATCCACTGAATGATGTTGCTGCTTTCCTAGGAAGAACAAAAATAAATTAGAGTCATCTCTTGAATTCAGGCTTGGTTTTGGAATACAAAAGATTACTTTATCCAACAGGTTTAACTCTTAGAAATCTCATTTGAACATAAACTGAGCTTTTTGTAGCCAACTTCAATCCTACAAAGCAAATAACAAATAAAAGCCTATTTTCAGACTTCTGATTGCCTCAGAACTCCCTGTGTGTAACATAAACCAACTGCTGCACTCTTTCTACTTTAGGAGAGACTCAAAAGTTTACTGCTCTACTCAGTGGTCTTCTTACTGTCCCCATTTTCTCCCAAGTGGCCTGGCAGCATTCCCAAAAGCTCTCCCCTACTCCAATAAACAAAGAATGGTTTACCTTATATAGCAGTATTCAAACTCTACAACCTCTGTGAGTACCATCAGAGACAGAACAGCAGTGGGGGGTGAGGCAGGGCCAATGCAGACAGAAAGGCAGGGGGCACACACTGACATTGCGATTGTGTAACATTACCAGCCAGTTAAAGGGCTATTTCTGTGGCTATCCTTCTGTACAACTTTGCAGAGGGAGATGGGGAGATTATTTAAGAGCATTGCAAAGTTAGAACAGAACGTTGTGAAAATCCACAATGTGTAAGGGCATCCAGTCAAGATCAGTCAAGATGTGCTCTTTGTTGATGATTGGAGGAGGTGAAATGCATGAGTTTGAAAGTGCTGCTTAATTTTCACCTGCTTGTGGTTAAGTAACAGTATGCAAGATGTTTAGTTAGTCTCCCCTTTACAGCCTTTATAATCTTGTTTCCTCATCAAAAACATACCTGGAGTTGTGTTTTGTTTCAGTCACATGTTAAACACATTTCCCTCCGTTCCACATTGTGATGTCATGTGTTAATACAGAAAGTGCTCCTCTGCGTTTTTAAACTCCATACACCTTCTCTAGACTCATTTGGATTATTTCAGATCTGGAAATACCAATCTCTAACAAAAAGGTAAATGGTAGCTGTTAACATAAAAACTGCAGTTTCATGACATCACAAGATGGAACAGAGCATTTTGAGCTTTGGAGATGTAGACAAACTAATAATAGATGGTTATTCAAACAAGTGTAAATAAAACAAACCACAACTCCAGGTATGTTTTTGAGGAAGTAAGAACATTTTAACATGACTAAAAGCTCACAAGAGTCAATTTTGCGTAATATAGGACCTTCAACAAAAGATGAAGAGGAAGTTGTTGGTTCCATTAATCCTTGTGCAAGTTAGCAACCAAACATTTGTAGAGAGACCTTATCCTTATGGGAAAACCAAGAATAGAAGCCCCAGGCTGGACAAGGGCTCAGGAGGAGTGGATGGGAGGGATTGTATTCCAGCCCTCCCAGCATGTTCAGTGAAGCTCCAGGCTGTTCCACACTCACTTCCTGGGGGAATTCTGATACAGGAATGCTTTTCATAAACCAACACATCACCCAGACTGAAATAATTTGAGGAGTAACAATGAACTTGAAAACAAACACACAGACCACCATTTTTGGCCTGGTTCAAAGTTGCAGAAATCACTCAATTACAGTTCCAGGATTATTGATAGTTAAATACAGAGTTACAATATCCTTGAGAAAATCTGTATCAAAATCAATGATCAGTCTGATTAGGAATCAAGAATCAGGGTCAAATAACCTGTAATGACAAAAGTAATGACAAATACCTCTAAACATATTTAGTGTGGTGTCACTTCATATGCACATATTTTGCTAAGTAACAAATTTTACTAGCAATTTGCCTTTTATTTTAACAGTAGTACTCAACAGTTCCTTGCCACAGTTGTGTAAGCAGCAGTCAGAGCCATACTGACTGCTCTTCACAGTATTGCCAGCCTATGTACAGGGAGCAGAGGACACATGATTAGGTTACATTTCTACACCGGTGACTATAAGGCATGAGCCTGGAGCAAACAACCATGGCAGCAGGGATTTCTGCCAGAGATGCAGTCCACTAATAGCTGAAGAGCTCAGCTGCAACCTGACACACGTTTCAGAACAGATCCCTTTTCAGCTGGGGTCACCACGATGTTCACTTAGGTCAAAACATCCAAATTAAATTACAATACAGGGGATTGTGGCAAAAAATGAAGGATTAATGATTAAAAATTATAGCCCACCTCTTCAAATTGTTAACTAAATGCGCAATAAATGAGTGGGACTTTGGTTCCTATGACAACTGAAGAGACAACTACTTACTCCAGGGTCCTCTGCATAACAACAAAATTAGGTATTTTTAAACCAGACTTTCCAGGGTGCACAGACTGACATCACTACTCAGACCCACATTTGGAGACCGCTGCAGGGCACTGGCTGATCAATGAGACAGCCAAGTCGGAAACGTAGCTTCCCATGTAATTATAGAGTAAAATATTGAGCTAACACACCCCGCCTTTAAGCCGGTAAAGGCACACACCAAAACTACAAAGCACCATATAAGCAATAGTAGTGGATCACTTAGGGCAGCTACATCATCATATTATTTGTGATGCAATTTACATCACATGGTGAAATGAGTAGGAGGTGAGCCAGCACTAAGGAGAGGTGAGAAACTGAAAGAGAGAAAGAGTTCAGCATTGACACTTAAAATGTTGAGACATCATTGAGTTGATGAAATTTCAGTATCTTAAAATAGAGACTATGATTTTATATGATATATCTGTATAGTTATAATCTATGCAGATTGTATAATAAAAAAAAAAAATATATATATATATATATATATATATATATATATATATATATATATATTTGATATTACAACTAAAACTATAACAACTTTTAAAAGTCTGCCAATATCAGAGTTGAAAACTGATTACAACTTTCTACTTCGCAAACGCCACCATAAACGTCATAAAAAAAGCACCGCACTGCTGAACCATAGTGGGTTCTGCATATGGATAGCTACAGTTCAGATTTTTTTTTTGTGCATTTTCATGAAAACAAAATAAAATTTGAAAGAAGTAAGTCCAGAGCACAGGGCATGTATCGGGGTAGGGGAAAAGGGAATTTTTTTGAACAATTCCATCTTTGATGCAAGAAAGATAATGATTACTCAAACATGCATGAATCATTCTAAACATAAATTCAAGTGGATACAGGAGAACAAAAACAATTAAAACATGTTGAAAAGCACTTAAAAGTCCATAATATGTCTCCTCTAATGACAATTACATTACAATGATACAGGAAGAAAGTCAAAAGAACATCAGTGTCAGCTCCTTGAGGCAGCAGCTACATTTTCAGTCTTGTGACTTATGTTTAACGTTACGCATGCCTTGGCACAGTCACAACGAAGTGTGAAATTCTAAGATATTGTTAACTTGAACTAGGCCAAAAATGTGTACAGCTCCATTCAGTGTTTTTATCCCAACTCACTTACACCCGCAAGCTTTAACCATGTCACCAAACTGTTAGAAAAAGTATGTCAGAAGGTGCATTTTTAGTATGCCACAGAATAAATGGGGACTATTTCAAAGTGTCTTTTTTCTTTAGTAATGGGCATCATCAGGCATCAGAGTTGGATTGTTATAAACACAAAATAAGAAATTACCACACTTTCACAACAATAGCTAGGGAGGAATGGCCCAAGACTGTGCATGGATGGATGCAGTAGAAATGTTTATTTTCCATGCCAGGTGTAGGTAGGTAAAACCAGCTTTGATAACCATGAACTCAGTGAATGAATTTCAAGTGACAGGCTGGAAACAGCAAAAAAAAAAAAAAAACTCTTTGTCTTTGTTTGTCTTTGTCTGTACTAACTATTGGCAGCACAGCATTAAATGCAGTTCATGTCTACAACCTAATAAAATCAACAATGCACCAAGCATTGCAACAAAATATCTGATATCTAAACCACACTCAAAAGTCTTAAGTACACTTCTCAGGTGCTGACAAAATACACTAGACTATGCTATTTTTGCTAAATGTTTCTTTAATGGTTTGTCATAGTCTTACCAAAAGCATGTATCTTAAAAGAGTTAAATCCCTTCTGTGAATTAAGATTTCAAACTTTAGAGCATCAGGTTAAAGTCATAATTCCACGCTGATGCTTTAACAACAAGAATGAGGAGTTTAACAAAATTGGGTCTCCAAAAGCTATAATTGCCTTATACAGAAATCAACACATCCTCTAAGGTACTGCTCAGGGTTATTCAAAGTTAAGTTAGTAATAAATGAGAAGTGTTGTTGAAGATGACTGGATTGCATACCAAACTAGAGAAGAGGAGGTTAGATCAAATGTTATTTTCTGAGATGACAGTACATCCATAAGAATAGAATAGGAGGGCTTCTTCATTAGACGGCAGCTGCCAATTTAAAAGGACACAATTTAATGTGGGGAGATAGATACACTGATTTGGCATTCCCTTAAGGCACCAGTATTCCCTTTACATTTAATTCAATATAGGTTTTGGGAAGGATATTTCCCAACAGTCCTCAAATACACCTACTGTAGACAAGCCAGGAGGATGTGATCAGAGACAGGGAGACGTTCTTACAGGATTACAGACACTGGAGCCAGCAGACTATGATCAGCCTACCAGAAAGCATGAGGGTTTTACTATATCAGATAACCTGCAGACATACATAAAGAGTAGGTCAAATGCCTACTTCATGAACTCATCTGTTAGGAATGGTGAGTGAAATACTAATTGTAATATTAGCAACCAGTTAATACACGTGCACCTATATGACTTAGGCTGTAAGTAGCCTATGTCCAAGCCAGTGCTTTGGCAAAGAAGAGGTTTGTTTGTAGACATAAAGCAGGTGACTCTCACATATTTGCTGTGCATTATTAGAGGTTCTGTAGAGGGGTGTGGCAGCATGCAACGCGGGCACATCATTATGTATCATGTCCAAACTGGGAAAATACGATGCATCACACGAGTCATTTTAAATGTAACCCACGCGTAAACCTTTAGCCTCTTTGCGGTGATATGCACGAGTAAATCTCGCTAAAAAAGGGAAAAAAAACGGAACACAAAACATACAGCTGCTTTAAATCAGCGTTTTCGATTCACAGCATAACCTTTTGACTGCCAGTAGTTTTCACATGTAGACCTAGTCGGAAAGTTCATATATTTGCAGGTGGCATACACAGACATAAGCTAATGGCATCTTCTGAACATGGCGGATGGTTTTACCGTGTCCACTGCCATGTAACTTCAGCCTCACCATGAACTCTCATAAGTGGATGCCTTCTCACACCCACCAGCATAAAGCTACACTCCCATGGTACCTCTAGATGCTAATTTGTGTGGCTTTTACCCAATAACACTCACTGCCCAGACAGGCAGACCACGATGAAGTGCCGCAGCACTAAGGCTACTACTGACCGCTCTGTAAAGTCACCCAAAGTCAC
Organism: Boleophthalmus pectinirostris; assembly: GCF_026225935.1. Taxonomy (NCBI): domain Eukaryota; kingdom Metazoa; phylum Chordata; class Actinopteri; order Gobiiformes; family Gobiidae; genus Boleophthalmus; species Boleophthalmus pectinirostris. The sequence goes on from NW_026571245.1 coordinate 10,344, forward strand.
AGCATCGATGAAGTGAAAGCTCCACAAGTTTTATTCTCTACCATGAGTGCTGCAGCTCAACTTTGGTGGGGATTCATTCAAAAGCAACGCACAAGATGAAGCTATAGTGAGCGGCAGAGAGCTGGATAAGGGGCAATCAGACGTGCCAGAGACCACGCCACGCAATAGTCTCCCTAAGCACGTAGTTTTGGTATGAAGGTTTGGTCGGAGTCAGATGAGATTTGAGGTGTCTGCTGCAAAAAGACGATTACAATGGCAAAAACCTACCTCTAGATCGTCCACTGGGGCATTTCAAAGCTCTCCGCTCCAGAGGAGATGCACGTCGCGTTTCTCTTTACGAAAATATCCTCCACCTCCTACAAGCAGCGATATGTCCAAGTGGCACGGGCAGAGGGAGAACAGCGGCGTCGGAGGAACCTCAGTATCGTGTGTTTGTTGGTGGTGTGTGTAAATGGGGAGGGGGAGATTATCCAGGGGAGGGGGGGCAAGGAAATGCGTCATTAATAATGGACCGGTCGCATTTGTAGTCCACCATCATTCAGTGAACTGACCACATCACTCCATATAAATATGTGCTTGGGAAGCCTACAGATTAGACCAAAAATATAGGCTAGCCGCTATCCGTGAAAATCATATGGATTTGAAGCCAAACTGAAAGTGGCCATGTGTCCTTAAAGCTGCATAATGTAACTTTTCTGATGCTTGTTTATAGAAATGCAGTTGCTTTGCCTGTTATGTTCCACAATGTGGATTTATTAAATATACATTTGTAATACACATAAATTTTTTTACAAAAAAAAAAAAAAAAAAAAATGTCCTCAGAGCTGACCTGGTTCTTGGCTTAGTAGTGTCACTTGCTTGTTTCCATGGCATACTGTGGAACTTTACAGGTAAAGCAATAACATATCTCTATGGATAAGCAGGTGGTGTAGCCTCCACCAGAAAAGTTGCGTAGTGCAGTAAGTGGACCTCCAATATAGAAAACAAAAGCCTTACTCAAATTGTAATTGAATATTAATATAGTGATATCACTTAATAAATATAATAAATATTAATAAATATAATAAATAAAGAAGCATCAACACATACAGTATGAACTATTGTATATGGACTAGTGAAAGTTTGTTGTCATGGTACAGTTGGTTGAAATGTGACTCTAACTGGGTCAGTGTTTTAAAGATGCCGAGCCCCAGCCTCAGCAGGACAATCCGAGCCTAAATTCCAGACATTTAGATCCCAATCCCCTTGTTACAATTAGAACACTTTGCACAGTATTCCCACAATGACTTTATTATTTATTTATTAACATGTTATAGGGCAAACACCGAGAGCTACACCCACAAACTAATTAAACTAATATATGAATGACCCCTAGTTTGTCTGATGAAGTAAATAAACCAATAAAAAAATATATATATTTTGTAATTTGGTGTGGTGACCTTAAGTGTGATGGTTTGTTTCCCCCTTAACCCTCACGCTCTCCTCGGGGTTACATTAACTCGAAGAAAGAAAAAAATAAATAAATAAATCCTTCCCGCTCTCTTGGGGAGGGTCAATCAGACCCATACATTTATTTTCAAATTAATTCTCGCCAGGCGAGAAAATACATTTTTGGGTCTGACTAACCCGTCCCAAGAGAGCGGGGAAAAAAAAAAAAATCTTCGGCTCAATGTGACCCCGAGGAGAGCGTGAGGGTTTAAAAAGCACTGACAGAGAATATGTCTAACAGCGCCAACCATGCTTCAGATGAATTCCAACTGAAGTTTGAAAGGAAACATAATAAAAGCAATTTTTTATCAAATAATTTTGTGACTGTATTAAAAGTTAATACTTCCATCTAGTGGCCAATTGTGAGTACAACATGAAATTCAGATATTAAATTGCCATAAAGAAGAAAGAACAAAAAATAATAAGAAAAAAGGCACCATAAATACACAAATACTGTTTAAATTGTAAATGAATATTATAATACTACAAATTTTTATCTATGGGACTTTTTTTTACACATTAGATTTGGGGAAAGGGGGATTCATGTTGATTTTCTTTACAGGCCTGGTAACGATGTTCTTTTACGAGCAGCAGTCTCAATTTTCTGCACCAGCTCAACATCCCAAGGATGAGTGACAAAACTTAACACTTCCCCATGTTCTTCACCCCCAGCCCTTCCTACTCTCCCTGCTCTGTGGATGTAGTCAGCAAGGCTGTGAGGAAAGTCATAGTTGACAACTAATTTTACCTTAGATGTGTCCAAACCCCGGGAAGCAATGTCTGTGCAAATCAAGACATTTATTGTTCCCTTTTGGAACTGATGAAAGATTCCCATGCGCACAGCAGCTGCCATTTCTCCCTGCAGCCGAGTATGTCTGACTCCCATCTCCTCCAGTGAGTAACCTAGCCAGTTCACTGTGGCCGATTTATTGCAGAAAACCAACACACCACAGTTACTGTTTTCATGTACTTTCAGGGCCTGGTGGAGCTCCAAAATCTTTTCAGCACTTTTAACTTTAATAAAAGTCTGTTTAACATGAGGCATGAGAAAATGAAGCATTTTACTTTTTATGATTCTCATCTTACCAAGATCGGTCACCTGACTGAGAATTTCTTCAACACCACCAGGAAAAGTGGCCCCTATAACAAGCAACTGAGCCTTGTGTCCTAGGCCATGAGTCTCGCTTGGATCACGCGAGATGTTTGCACTTTTCAGGATGGTCTCCAACATATCAGAAAAGCTATGATCAAACATCGTATCTGCCTCATCAACAACAAAGAAACTCAGCTCACTTAAGTCAAGGCAGTGTCTCCGTAAAGCCTTCACTAGTGCCCCGGGTGTAGCCACCAAAATATCTGGAATTTGTCTCCTGAACAACATCTTGATATGTCCCACACCCCGACCGCCACCCACAGTCTTGGTCACAATCCCAAATGGCCGACACAACATCCTGGAAACAGCAGCCACTTGCTCTGCCAGCTCTCTTGATGGCACCAAAATTAGGGTGTGAATCTTGCATTCCTCAGCGTTGTTTTCTGATGTCTTTTGAGCTTGTAGTTTGTGAATAATAGGCAGAAGATAACTTAGAGTTTTGCCACTTCCCGTTTCTGCAGCACAGAGAATATTGTGACCTTTCATGACCTTTGGAATGGTCTGCAGTTGAACTTTGGTGGGGCGGGTAATGTTCAGTCGGTCCAGTACATCTACAAGGGCCTTGCATATGCTAAAGTTATTGAATTTAACGCAAGTTTTATTTTCTTCACCCTCATTCTGAGGCTCAATATACGGTGCCACTGACCTGGTTTTGTTAATAGCAAAATAATCTCCATAGGACTTATTGTGTTTCCACCCTTTTGAACATAGCACGGGTTTTTCAAATTTTCCGAAGATGTAGGCTGCAGACTGGTTCAGGGTCGGGTTTTTGCTCTGTATAAGTAACCGACCAGCTTTAACGTTATGGATGTTATTTTGGCCACCAATTACTTTCACGCTTTCAACTCGATTTTGCAAGTATTTAGGGACGCGAATCACTGGCATTTCCTCTAAATCCCTTGTTGTCTGACAAAGGCCCGACGAATGAAACCAGAAGCAAGTATACATCTTTACACACTGTGGTTGACATAGCAGGGTGAAGCTTCGGCTCCTCGACGCAGCCGACGCTAAACAGGCGACCCTCAACAATTGCATCTTGACACAGAATTAAATCCACGGTATGAAGATTCAGTAAAAATTACACAATGGACTTCGAAAGTGCTATAAATCCAAATGAGTATCATGGCAGGTATTCTTCTGACAAGCTTGCCTTTTCGCTCCGATCCTCCATGCTGTTAGGGCGACGGTTGATGACATCAGTGAAGGATCGTGAGACAAGAAATGATGACGTATTAATACGCATTTTCCAGCCCCGCCCACATCTGTGAAACAAAACTACTGCAGTGCACAGCCACTGATTTATTCAAATAACAGAGCCAACATACATGTGTTCTGACTTCATGTATGTTATTATTATTATTATTATCATTATTATTATTATATTATTATTATTATTATTATTATTATTATTATTAGTAGTAGTAGTAGTAGTAGTAGTAGTAGTAGTAGTAGTAGTAGTAGTAGTATTGATGCTTCCATTAATTAATGAGTAATGAGGCAAGAACAAAAAATAGAGTGCATTCTAATTCCAATGAGAGAGTGAAGTAAAGTGTCAAAATCTTTATGTTGGCAATATTAAATGGTCTGTGTATTTCTTGTAGTGCTTCTTTATTTATGATTACATTTTTTAATTTACATTTTTCATTTTTGCTTCTATATCTAAGAGAAGATTCTGCCCATTATTTAAAGGTCCTATATTACACACAATGGATTCTTCTGCACTGTTACCGCAAGAGAAGGTGTATGAAGTTTTAAATCACAGAGGAGCACTTCCTGTATCCCTACATGACATCACAAGGTAGAACAGTGTTTTCCAGTTGAGAAAAGAACTGAGCCTATACATTCTGGATTTCTGTGTTAAACGTGTGTAAATTAAACAAATCTCAAGGTATGTTGTTGATGAGGAAACAACATAATAACATAGATCACAGAGTAATGTTTAATGTTAGTAATGTTTAATGTTTTCTCCTTCCAATTACATTAACTTCAAATTATAAATAAGATGTTACCTCCTGCCAGTTACTGTTTAGATTTTACTTGAGTAGTACATTTCACAAATATACTTTTTTGTTTGTTTGTTTTTTACTCTACTCGAGTAATTACTTTGTACTTTGTAGGCCTATCTTCTTGGGTAATATTATTTTAAAGTTACTCTTACTTGAGTGCAATGTATGTTCCGGTGGTGGGTCCACAAGGCCTATTTGCTTATCTAGATGTTTTATTCAGTTAACTAAAATGTTCCACTGTATGGTATTAAATATCTATTTATAATAATAATAATAATAATAATAATAATAATAATAATAATAATAATAATAATAATAATAATAATAATAATAATAATAATATATATAATTATTATTATTATTATTATTATTATTATTATTATTATTATTATTATTATTATTATTATTATTATTACCCACCATACTATGGAACATAGGCAAAACAATAGGTGGTGGACAGTCACCAGAAAAGTTGCAGTACACCTTTAAATATCAGTTTCCCCATAAGCTCTTACATTTGATTGGCTATACAGTAATTTAAGATGTAGGCTATGTGCTTGATGGCTGCTAGTATTGTATCTGTATTGATTCTATGCACAGAATCCAGAGAATCAACAGTCTGACTGCAATCCAGTTTGTCAGTAATTGTAGGAGATAAGAGATAGACTGCTCTCACTTCTTGTTAAGTAGCCTATTGCAAGCAAAGGTGTTCTGTTTGCTCTTATTATTCATATTCATGAAGCTATCCAAGAAGGGCCTATGTTTTCCTTTACTTGTTGCAATGACACATACTGCTGAAATTAGAATCAGAGATGTCAAGTCTAATAGGCTGTAGAAAAAAAAAAAGACAGGATTCGTTATCTTTTAAACTGACTCAAGTCTCTTAAAACTACAGGCCACTTTGCTGTGTTTTGGAATGAGTGTACTGACAAATAGCCAGTGTGAATTGATCGTACAAGAATCCAGGGCACTCCCTCTCTGGCCTGCAAGAACTGCATGAATCCCAATTTAACAATAGAGGGCAGCAAAAAACAAGCCTTAAAATATACACTTTATGAGCACTTCTCAAGAAATTTCATTAGGCTCTTAGACTATTGCAGTGCATTGTAAAACATCCCCAAAACAGGCTGAGATCTAATCCAGTTGTGGTCTAATCCTATCAATTTGAAGGATTTATTATGTATTTACAAAGTATCAAACTGCCAATTCTACATCAAATGTATATTATTAATTCAGTCCTTTTCTGAAGAGTTGATTTAGTTTGATGGTGACATTTAGTGAACACATCATTAAGTTTCTAATGGTAAACCCTAATTCTTGAAATACACTTTTCAAACAACTCGAGACCAATGTGGGGGCTGATGCTATAGAATTTGTTGCCTCTTAACCATCAGTTTTTACACATCATAAAATCATAAACCACATCTCCTGCCTCCCACACAATTTGACGTCTTTATCTCTTCCCTTCAAAGGTCATCTGTGAAGATAACAGGCACAGGTAACCTGAATAGATCTGGTTCTGTCAAAACTACTGAATGCACAGAAAATTATAATTAATTGAAAAGCAACTGTTGAAACAAAAATTCAATTTCAATGCAGCATGACAACCATCTGAAAATGTATATGGATTTACAGGTTATATTACAATGCATATATTTTTTTTTCCTTTTTATCTTATTTTTTCATCTACATAATTGATTGAAATCACTGCCATATTAACATATTTCTATATCTGCAAATGGAATACTGAAATAATATTGATGCTTTCAGAAGCACTTGAGAACCCAGGATCTGAACGCCCACATATGCACTATAAAACAGGCTCTGAGTTGAGCATGCATCTGCAGCCGAACACGTTCTCAAGAAAATGGGCAAATGAAACATATTTGATGAGACAAGATAATATGTCTTATCAAATGTAAAATTATATTATGATAATATTATATATTATAAAATTGTAAATATATTTTATGGCATTATCTTATTTTGTATATAATATAGAAAATATAGAACATATATTGTAATTCTCTTATAATTTTCAACAACATAATAAAAAAGGAAATGCAGTAAATGTAAAAGGTTCTTTGCAGGTGTTTATTTTATTTTTTTTTAACTTGTTATCATAGTCCTTTAGTGCACTACCTTTTCTGAGTCACGGCACAAAAGATTCTGTGGCACACCACCCACTAAGACATTACCAAATTACACCATTAAAAAAAATTGTGGCATTTGGAAATGATGATTTTTTTGCTTTCTCAAATAGTTCGGAAGTTGCTCTGGACATTCCAAAATGGTAAATTATTGAATGTGTGAATTAAATTGGATTGCGCACTGGTCGAATCAGAGCCATAGCTGTTAGTACAATTATGTAGGCTATATCAAGGGATAAGTCTAATCTTTGCCAAACACTATTCAGAAAACAAAACCAAACAGTAAAACTTCATGATCAGCTCATTAAGATATGGGTGTGCAAAATGATTGATTGTGATACTAAATTTGGGGATACAATTATCAGTATGGTAGGCTGCCCTATCCAGAATTTCGTGGTATATTTTACTAATTATTTTGGACAGTGGTACAATTTTGTTGCTGCTTTAGCGGAAGAAACCTTGTTTATACAATACATTTCAAATATTCATTTTAATTAACCTTTTAATAGAGTTTTTAAGGTTATGTAGGTATTTAATAAAGGCATAGTTTGCCAAATATGTATTTGGTTCTTAAAAATAGTGCTATAATGCAGAAAATTACATTTCAAAATTGTGATCTAGTGTAATAATCCATAATTGTGCAACATATCAAATTGTGAGGAACCCTGTGATTGCCAACTCTAGCAAATACAACTGACTGTATCTAAACAGCTACAGGACTTCAGTTCAGTATTTATTAGAGGTGATTGTAAAAATAGAGTCAAACAGATACCAATTCAGTCCTATAAATTCAGAATGCTATGCAATGCTCAAAAGGAGTAAGCAAGTAAAATATGAGAGCTTAGCCCAAAAGTAGCCTAATGCAGCTGTGAACTCTTGATGCCTAACTGTTTTCAGTGTGTGGCATGTATAGTCTATCTCAAGTGAATCAATTTAGGCTTGCATGAAGCTCAAACAAGGTGCCAGAACTCTAATAAAAAAATATATAGCCAATATAATGTAAATGGTGAAAGCAGTGAACACAAGATGGAATTCTACAAGTTCTAAATGTGCTAATGTCCAAGGGGCATGAACTGAAATAACTAACTAACTAACTAACTAAATAAATAAATAAATAGCCTTATAAAGCATCATGACATGCACACAATATAGTATACTTGTATGACACATATAACTGTTACCAGGTGAACAGATGGAGGTGGTCACTTGCCTACAACACATAGATTATTATGTTCATTTCTGGAATACAAGACTTGATTAGTCATAAAAAAACAAAACAAACACAAACAAAAAACAAAATGCACTTGATCAAGTGTAATAACAGCGGCACAGTCCACATGGGGCAGGGGCGCGTGCGGTACGTATGCGTGCATGTGTTGTTGTGTCTGCTGACGTCATCGCGGGAACTGCCTTGTCACGCGGGGTTAGTAAAAGTTGGGATCGGATGGGACTGAGCTCCGGCGGAGGGAAGGCGAAACACACGGGATTAATAGTGACATAGAAGGAATGCGTTATTCCGTTTAATGAAGTTTTATTAAACTAGTGAATGGAACCAAATACTGTGTTTTTGAAAGAAATCGAGGATATTCCAGGAAGCGTGGATAGAAGGCTAAGCGACTTTCTGTGAAGTTGGTACTTCAGCACTTGGCGTTCACCGCGGGACCACTCGAGACTGACTTGAACTGTTTTGTTGCCGAAAAAGACTGAACCGCAAGTAAAATGAATCTATAAGTCTGTGATTGGTCCTCGTGGCATTTTGTAAATGTTGTGACATTGCACGGGAGAAGTCCACGGTTGAGTGGCGGGCTAAAACCCGAGCTGTCAAAACCGATGACTACTGCAAACTGCACCGGGAATGAGGAGCTGGACTTCAGGCTTATGTTTGGAGAGGACAGCCAGCCGCAGCCGCTGGGTCCCACAGGTAATGCGAGGGCTGAATGTCTTTTTCACCTTTGTTGACCATGTTGGTTGTAGGCCTAACCAATAAAACGGTTAGAAGTTGCTATTACTCTTTTGTATGATTCATTGGCCTGTAGCCTATAAGTTGACATAAGTATGTGTGAGACGCTGTTGTGCGCTTTGCACAGGTGCTTTAGCTGCTAGTGTGCACTAACCGGGCGTCTTTGTTTTCTGTGTGTAGTTTTACTATGAAGAACTGTTAGAGCCGCCCTGTCCCTGAAACAGTGGAGCTTGCAGGCTTTTATTAAACAATACACCAAGCACAGTGAAGCCCAAGTCTGGTTGTTACTTATTGATGTAGGCTTGCCGCTTATCTACAACAATACCAGATAATTATATGGTATTTATATGGCATCTTCAGGTGTATTTGGAGTCCCTAACATTTGTATTCAACGTTCTACTATATGAGATGTAGCCTAAATAAGAAATAATCTTTTATTGCATTTGGTTGAACAAATTGTATTTCCTCAAATGTCTCACAAGTAGACCCATGTGGCTTAAGATTATTTTATATCAGAAACTTAATAGAATTTGTATGTTAATAATAATAATAATAACAATAATAATAATAATAATGCAAAGAAGAAGAAAACAAATGTATGTTGTATTTAAAGTATATAGATCAAATAAATGCCCTGTCTGAATGACTGAGCGCATAGAAGTAACATTTGTTCTGAACAGGATTTGTCATTTGGCTTTTGGCTTCAGCTATTGGAACTTGTCAATACACAAACTGCTCCTCTGGAAATGGCAAAGTACAGACAGTGTTTGGCATGTGCCACCTTTAATAATAGTTTCCTCTGATTAAATGTTTGATCTTGGATTGAGAGGAAGGAAAATGTATTTGGAAAAGTTTGGTAATAAAAGCTCCAGTGTGTTTGCTTTGAGGCCCAAGTGTCTAAATGAATAAGTACAGTGCTCCACAGGACTACACTTGCAAAGTCAACTCTCTTTCTCTCTGAGCAAAGCTCAGGTCTGGACTTGTTTTTAAAGCAACCTGGAGAACGTTGTCTTCTGTGTGTCTGTTTGACACTTTCTCTCCTGAGCAGTGCCTTGTTCTTCTGCTCCACCATTCTTTTAGCCATGTGCACAAATTCACATTACAACAGTAAATACTATTTAGAGCATACTTTCAGGATCAGTGAAAATCTAGTTAAGTGCTGTGCTTTGACAGTCTAGACCTGCATTCCTTTCAAATTTACATGTGGTGCACCAACTCACCATGTTTATAGTGTATTAGCTAAAAATAGAAAGTCAATTGGAAGCGTTGTCTTGTAATCAAAAGTCAAGCAGTGAAATGTTTGTAGTGACATTTGTTTAGTTCAGTGGAGCTCATCTGGCCCGTGAGGGGATGCTGCTCAATCTTGACTGTCAACATGGAAGAGAGGCCAGTCCAGTTGATTTTACAATGTTTGAAGTCAATTGAATTAGGGCTACAACTAACCATTATTATAAAAATGGATTAATCTGACAAGTATTAATTTGAATATTGTTTAGATCGCACAACATTTTTACAATACAAAATGAAGCTAAAGAGATTCCAATGAAGGGCATTTTTACATTGTTTTTATTTTTCATTACAAAACTGTTCTTTCAGCAATTGACCTGGTTTTAATTACTAAATTAGCTGAAATAATTTAAATAATCAATTTGTTGCGATTAATCAGTGACCTTGTTTCAGCCCTAAATGTGTCCCTCAATTGGCTAATATTCATTTATTTGTTTAGTTTAGCTAAAATGTTTATAATGATTTTTTTATGAGAATGTCTGACAACCTGGATAGTGGTCTACAAATTTGCGGAAACAACAAAAAGCGTTTGTATGATATAAGGCTGTGTCTTTGGTGTTCAGCTTGTTTTTTTTTATGTAATGGCTCATGCGTCATCAATAATCATTTGTTTTTTTTATGTACAACACCTAGAATTATTGACAAATGTCACTTTCAGTCCCCAAAGTTGTACTGCTGCTGTGTGTGTGTGGTATTTTGGTCAGATGGGACAGGGTGACTCGGGTGATGCAGGTCACGAGCAGCCCTCTCTCTCCCTCTCTCTCTCTCTCTGACTTGTTGCTGTGTGGAATGTGGCAGTGGCAATAGTGCCCTTTACGGACCCAGGAAGATCCAAGTGACGAGTGTGGCTTTGGGCCAGACGTGCCATGTGGGCTTCAGATGGCAGACCCCAGGATCGGGGGGGTGCTGTGTCCAACTTGTGCGTACAGGGTTTTCTACCCTCACACATCTGAAACTCTTTAAGCCATGTCTTCTTCTCAGATAAAAAAAATAAATCTTTATGTGTGGTTTGATATTTCCTGCTACTGTAAGATCATGCCAACACGTCTTTTCCCTGACACCGCTCTCAGGATATAAAGGAGAGCCACAGTGACATCAGAGAGACTGTTGTGTCTAATGAAATCTCCAGATGCTGCAAGTGCCACATGTGTGTGTGTGTGTACATGGCTGTGTACATGTTAGGCTGTACCTGAGCTCTGTCAGAGGAGCTCACTGTGGACATCTAAGAGTGGGCTGCACTCTTGTCTTGTCACTGTTGTTGTGATTGCTATGCCGTCCCAAACCCGGAGCAGGATCCTCTCAATCCTTGTCGTGGGAAAGACTGAAATTACATCGCTCTCATGGTGGACTATTTTGGGCAGTCACACAGCGAGGCAGAGGGCAGACAGCAGGTTCTAGTCGCTCCTTAGAGGCAGAGGAGCGCTCTGTTGTGAGCAGGTGGTTAGCAGCAGACAGCTCACACTCTGAAGAGCCCTCACACAGGAGCAGGGCAGAATGCTGTGCACCACGTCGCCAGGTGAGTGTGTGGGCTGGTCCACCACAGCTGTGTGTGTCCACACTTTACAATATGGCCGTGAGCTTCAACTCACGTCAACAGCTGCCACTACAGGACGTGCTGTCCCAGTACCTGCAGCAGAGACACTTTTATACTTGCTTGTTTTATTTTTCACATTTGCTACTTTCCTTTGAGTTTTTTTTTTCCTGTTAATTCAGTGCTATTTTATACGAAAGCCATTGACTTTTATATCAGGGATAAAACGTGGGCTCCGACCTCACAAGGGCTGGTGCTACACTATTTCTTTCAGTAATTTCTTTATTGTTTGCTGTTTACTAGGTTAAACTACTACTATATTTTCACAAGGAAATAGTGGTAGTGGTATTTGAAGATCTATAATATTGTAACTGGATGACTCGTGGCATGCTGGGTAGACTCCTGATCACAGTAATATATGATGTTTTGTATTTTCTCATTGCTGCATGTGTACAAATGTCAAGGGTAAGGTTGTAAATCTTTAGTTTTTTTGTTGATTAATTGATCAGTGATGTCTTTGCTGAGCATTTTATTAGTCAAATAATTATTATATTTTTGGACAACAGCAGAAAAAAGAAGCCATGTGGTAATTTAGCTGAGTCCTGAAGATGAAGTGTGACTATATTCTGCCTTTTGCCACTATACTTTTCTTGTCTTGTCAGTGCACTTCAGGTCAAATATGGTGGGATCATAGTCTTTTTGAATGTTTTGATAATGCCACACGCATTGGAGTTGATGCCCAATTGAAGACTTTAGTGTATCAAGACTTTCTGTAGCGGACTAGAGCCTAGTGAAGGGGAGATGGAGTAGAAAGTGAGGCCGGGTGGAGCGGGTCACGGCTGAGGTGCACATGTGGGCGACCTTCTGAACCGTGATGAATGAGACGTTTGTTTCCTGGGGTGAGGCAGGACGAACTATGTGTGGCATCTGTCTAGTTTAAATTTAGTGTAACTAAAGCTACCGCTGGCCGCGCTGTATCAACATGTCAGGGGCAGAAAGCTGTTCAACTCCTGCATCTAGTTTCTTTTTTCCTCCTCTCTTTGGTTTGCTTTGAGGTGCAGTGTGCTACACCAGGGATTAGGCTGGCTCAGATCCTATTTTATTTTAGGCTGTCCCACAAAGCCATATTTCAGTCAGGCCCAGTCATGGCTTCTCTGCTTTTCAACCTTTTGTTTTGCTTCTGTTTTGTTTCTATTTATTCTGGCATATTTAAAATTGGCCCAGAAACACCCTCAAAAGGTGGCAAGGAGCAATGGTTAGACTGTTGTATTAGATACAATATTTATTTTAGTGTTTGGAGATGGTGTAGAAGTAGATGTTCTATTATATTCGGGACAAATTCAAATCTAATGTTCTTACACCACAGTTCTTGGTTTCTAAAAAAAAAATATTTGTAGGTCACTCAGCATGTAAAAACATGATGAAGATCCACACAGACATACATACATATATGTACATATATATGTCATATATACATATATGAAATAATGAACTGTTTGATCTGTGTGGGTATTTAAATCAGCTGCTTATAAGGTAGTCTGTTTATCTCATAGTGTTATCTCAGCATGGGATCCTTAATTAGGAGCTTAATTTAGCTGCCAGCATATGTTAACATTGGCTTATGCAGACATTGTAAGCCTTAGCTGGCATTACCTGAACTCTTTTTGATGTCATGTTTATTTGTATAAAGGTTACAGTTATTTAGACCTGTAATCTGCTCTACTTATTACAGAATTAGTTTGGATTTTTGTTGTTACTTTAATGTTGCGTATTTATTCATCTCTTCTTAATATGATTGACACAGGGATGGTGAGACTAAAACTTGTATTAATCAATAATGGACTTGGCAAAACCCTTCAAGAGGCTTTAGTGCAACATTTGTGGGCCAATCCGGACAATACGTATGGGACTATGGGCATGTGCGTCACACACTCTTTAGAAAAGAAGGCACAGTGCCAACTGCCCAGTTCTTGGAAATGAGCTAGGACTGAATTTTGAAATGTGGGTACCTCAAAACCCTAGATGTGGAGTGCTAGTTACTTAGTTAGTCACTTGGATTTATTGGTGTTAGGCTAGGCGGTGGCTTTTAAGCCTTTAATGTTGTTCCTATAAACCTTTTTTTTATTCATGTACCAACCATTACAAAACCTCTTTGACAAAATCATATTGAGCTCCTTAATAACAACTACTGGTCTATGATATAAACAGTAAAAAATCAAGAAACTTTTAAAATGTAAAAATATATGGGGATTATGATTTCTATCCAGGTTAATTGGACAATGGAAAATTAAAACAGTTTTGTTCACTGAACTGGAAAACATTATCTCAGAGCTATAGTTAAAATGTTTTTATGCCTAGTAATGTAAAGAAAGCAAACAGTTAGTCAGTGATGTTTAGTCTTGTCAAGTGTTTTGGCACAGTTTGATGTGCAGCAGTGCTAGAAGCAGTGAAAGAAGAGCCTGACCTGAACACAAAGCCTCCTGTACAGGGGAGGTAACCAGAGCCACTGCTAATCAGCCCTGCTCCTGCACAAAGGGAACCCTGGTTTAGGTTACTGTCCGGCTTCAGACCACATGTGGCTGGTTCTCGTGGGTAACCTGACACACTCATATTTGTCAGGCTCTGTACAGGTTGTTGCTCAGAAAATCAATAGTGCACATGAAGAACACAGTGGATGCACAAATGCACAGTCACATTTAAACTAACATGTTCACTTTAAACTTCATCATCGGTTCTGATGCCAGATGGTCAATAAGGCCTAGACACTGGTTCCACACTGGACAGACATCACTGAACATCACTGAGCTGTACCATTTAGGTCAGCTTTTATGATGTAAATGTGCACTGAAAGTCAAGCTACCTACTATAATATAAAAATACAAAGCGAGTCATAGCAGCACTAGTTAGCATGATGACACATATCTTATGCAGTAAACTGGGCTTTCTTGTAATGTAGGCCTGTGTGTCAAGGCATCACAGAGGAGTCAGAGCATAAGCTGTGGTGAGAATCATGATGAGCGTGTGTCCACTGTCACTGTCCACATCAGCTCACACACTATGACAGTCGAATCTTTGACAACAC
>NW_026571246.1:5000-10432 GCF_026225935.1 Boleophthalmus pectinirostris
TCAGTCTGAGCCACCTGCCAGGTCCATCAGGTCTGACCACGCCCACAAGAAGTAACAACAGCTGATATACGACACGTCACCACTGACACCGAAGACAGTTCTGAAGATGCAGCAGCAGCTGAAACATGTCAAAAAGGTAAATACACTTTACTGTATTGTCTTTAAATTCTTGGATTCTTTTTAAAGAACACGAGACAAAATGAACATCTTTGGTTTAAACATGGTCAACTGTTTCATTTTTCATATTAAAAATACTTTCTAACATTATTTATAAGCTTCTGAACTTTTAAACTAAGGACAAACTTTTCTTTTGAGAGTTGTAATTCTGTTCATGACATAAGACTTAACTGTCCTCCAGTCTCTGTGTTTCAGTACATCCTTCTCGAGCTGTACACACTTCTCACAGTCACTTTTTCCAGGAACACGACAGCTGCTTATGAATTGCGATAGGTGCCTCTCCACAGCCTGGACCTCTTGCTTGTCCCACATTCTCCTTTTGACTCCTGGGTGATGTGAGGAACAGAGAGATTAATAGAAGGAGAAAATTTTAACATATCTTTATCAAGCTGTGTTCAATACCTTTGCTTTTAGTTTGACTCCCTTTACGGCTCCACGCTCCTTTAGATGTTTTTACAGGCTGAGATGTTGTGTCAGACTCATCTGACATTTCAATCTCCACTTCCATTCCCTGACTGGGAGTGACAACAGCTTCTAGATGACACGGGGACAAATGAAAAATACATCCATAAAAATACAAGTCTATTATGTTATGACAACAAAACATTTGCAGAGTGAAGATTTGTTGTATTGAAAAATATTCATCAATGAAATACCTTCGCATTTTGCTTTTTTAGTTTCTTGGCTTGTGTAGATCTCATCAAGAACTTCAGCCCCCAACTCGTCCTCTCCCTGACTGATGGTGACCACATCCTCTAAACACAGAATGTAACGAGAAAGGAATTAATCCATGTGTAAGAACTGACCACAAACCACCTGCAGAAACAGAATCCTGATGTGTTTCAAAATCAGGTCTGAGGTGTTTATGCCCCATAACCTGCAGGTTCAGCCAACTAACACAGTGTTTCCCAAAGACTGGGTCGCGACCCTCAGGTGGGTCACTCCTCCCTTCTTCTCCACACACCCCTCCCTGCTCCTCTCTTCTTCTCCACACACATCCCTGCTCCTCCCTTTTTCAGCAACACTGCCTTGCCTGTTTTTCATTGTTTAAACTTGAGTAATACCAACTGTTCAAAGACACGATCACTCAGTCAACAATAAAATATCCTCATTAATGTTCAATAATGGTCACAAATTTATTTTGTGATTTACAAATAATGTCTATTGACTTGAGTCGTGAAGATTTGTGACTTTTAAAATATGGGTCCCCAGAAAAAAAGTTTGGGAAACACTGTTGTAACACGGCCAACGAGCAAAAGTGGGTGGAGAAATCAGAAAGCAGCTGTGGCTAAAGAGAGCTCAAAATAAAATACATACCTTGTGACTCAGTATCGCTGTCGGCCATAACAGTGTCTGTCAAAGTAAAAAGAATTATTTAGTTAAACGATGTTTTAAATTGGACAATTGTTTTATGTAAAAATGAAATAAATATATATACCCTCTGGGTCTAATAGTGATGTCATCTAGGCCCTTGCCCTTGAATTCAGCCATGCGCCCTTGCTCCAGAGCCATGAGAACCTTGCTTATTTTAGCAAGTTGAAGTGTACCTTCAGGAAGTCTGTAGAATTGTCTATGAACTCTCACATCATGCCCCAGAAAATCAGCCAGCTGATCCAACTCTGTGTTGCTGAGGTTTAGAACTTGTGACAAAGTTGCTGTTTGTTTGCGCAGTTTGGTTGAGGTGAGGGTATCTGGGTTTTTTGCTCCACAGGCCTTGGCAAAATGCCGGAGACACTCAGACCCACGATAACAGGAAAATGCATGTGGTCTGGCAAAGAGGTATGTGTTTTCCTGGGGAACTCCACACATGTCCCTTTTAGTGACAAGAAGATCTAAAGATTCCTGCATCGCAGGTGTCAAAAGGACTGGAACCTTTCTCCCTCTCTTCCCCCTGATCTCCAGCCTTCGGAAATGTTGACACAGTTTCTTTTCTAAATCAGAGAGTGCTTCACCCAGGTCTTCCAGCACATCTTGGTTTTTTGGAGACATATATGCTGACAGAGGCATTTTGGACACCTGACCTGATCTTCGTCTATTAAAGAGTATTACTTGAGTCAGAGTGACTTTTGCTAATCCTGCCCAGGTCACAGAAGACACTTCAGTAGACAACATGGAGTAAAGTCTCTGCTGTTCTGCCTCCAAATAGGAATGAAACATCTGGACATCTCTTGTAAAGGGAAGCAGAAGTGGAGCATTCCACTTAGCTTCCTGGAGGGTTCTCAGTGATGCTGCCGATATCATTTCATTCCATCTTGCTTCATATATTTGTCGGAATGTGCGGGCATTTTTAGCTGCATTACAGTCGCCCTGAATGTTTGAACGGCTCTCAACTAACATTGAAATTGTGACCAAGCTATATCCAAGTTTGAGAGCCAGACTTGGGCATTTATATGTATTGGTTCCCCTGTCATAACCAGCTACAATTTTCACTGACTCTACGACATGCATAAAATTTGAAGGAAAAACATGGTCTTCAATGGTGTTTAATTTAGTATTTCTTCTTGAGCATAACAGAAGCCTTCCTAACTCCCTCATTTTTTGACGAATGTATTCATGTTTCCCAGTGTCATGGCCAAAACGGTTAAACAGGTTCTCACCAAACTCCAGGATACACTGATCCGTTTTCACTACAATAGTCACTTCATCATTCACCATGTTGCTTAAGAGCTTCCAGAAGTCTTCATTAAGACCAAGAGGAGGAGGTGCAGCAGTTTTCCCTCTCTTTGGTTGATCGGGAGGCTTAAACTTGCATTTTGACATGTGTTTCCTAAGAATTTTCTTTCTGAAGAGACCTTGACAATGGCTACAATGCAGGAAATCCTTGGCATCTGTATCCTCTCGTGGTTGCTTTCGAGGAACAAGGTGACCTGTACCTGCCTGTAACACTTCAATATTGTGGGCAAAATTTCCTCTGTTTCGCAGATGTTCGAAATGGAGGTTTCTTTCTTTTGATCCTTTATCATAAGACAGGGCTTGTGCTACCTCACGTTCATTTTTATGAACAAGCTCCAAATGCCTGGACAATCTCACCACTCCTTTACAGAACAAGCAATATTGTTTCTTATCATACAGACGTGAGCCATCCTGCTTTCTCCTGACTGCCGGCACTTTCAGTGAGACTGGGACGGAATCAGGCGGAGAAGAAGAACTGCACTGTTGCTCCTCACTTTCTTCTTGCTGTTTTGGAGAAGGGGATCTGCTGTGTGGGGCTGGGCAGGATGGACTTATCCTTCTCCTTTTACGTGGCTTTGGGGAGCTTTTGGACAGAGACCTGCCTCTGTCAGACAACTGTTTTCCTTCTTTCACAGGTGAAGTGCTCCCTATGTTGGAATATAATGTTGAGAGGTTGTTCATTTCCTCAGCTGTCTGAAGAACATGACTTTCTTTTGACGCCCATGAATCTTCACTACAGATGAACTCAGGAACATAGTCTTTACTGTCATCTGAGGTAAATCCAAACAGCTCATCTGAATCACAGTCAATCTTATACTCCAGCTATAAAAACAAAAAAGAATTAGCCCAGCTACAGAACATTACATGATGAGGGAGGAGAGATGATCTGCATACCTGTATACTTCTGGTCCTTCCAAGCTCGGGGGGAGGGCCTTGCTCCTCTACTAATGCACTAGACTCATTTATTCCCTGTATGATAAGAACATAGGGAAATTCAGTTTTACATTTAAACAACTAAGTTTTGTCTTTAAGTGTCTTTTTACATACCTGTGTAAAAGTGCCTGGATGAGTGAACTGACTCTCCATCACATGACACAACAATGACAACCCCATATGACAATCAAAATCCTGTGGGGGGAAATAAAATGAAAAAACATTATTATTGAGTCATAAGTCAAAATTGATATTATTATATGACTGTAAGTATGAATATATTCATGTTGAAATATATTATTATTAATATATTTGAATACACTTAAACTTAAAGCCACGGTGGTCCACACAAGAGCAGTGGACCTGAGGAGTGTGTCACTTATTGGAAGTGACAGACCTGAGGTGTGTACATTACAAATCTATCAAAGGATGTGTGCAATATCAACAACATTGAAATAGGGGCTAAACCTTTAGTTAGGCCTGTGCGATATGGAGCAAAAAATTATATCTGGATATATTTTGCTATATCTCTATATACGATATATATCTGGATATCTGTACAGGAAAAAATTAACCCCCAAAACTGAAAACGGCAAAAACAAATCTGCCAAATTCCATAAGGTCTTTTTTTTATTCAAGTGCAAGAGGTCGGCAGTTCATACAGGAACCATGAGCGTCTGCCACATTTAAGATTACAAAAAAATCCTAATTACATAAATAATAATTTAACTGTAAAATAAAAGAAATAAGGCAATTTCCTTCTTTTCATTCATAAATAAAACAACAACTCAAGCTCATCTTTGCATTATCTCTGTTATCCAGATCATAACTATAACCATGAGTTCTTTCAGCGTCAGAAGCTCAGAGGTTCATTATTTTAACAGATCCATGTTCCTCACCAGTGTCAGGAGCTCTGAGGTTTAATCCCACAATTCACTGCATCAAACCCAACGTTTAAAATAGGGGTTGGCGATATGTCGATATTTTAAATATATCTAAGATATTTTTAAAACTCAATATGAATTCTGACATATCGTATATATATCTATATAATGCTTATTTTCAATTCTGATTTCACCGCTTCGCTTGTTTGTCTTCTCTGTTGTTGCCCACGCGCCCCCACCTCCCCGTGTCTCATTCACTCCTCACTCCTTGCCATGAATATGAGTGTTCTCTCTGTGAGGATGTGCTGCTGATGATGGTTTTGTCTGTAAATGGTGGAAAAGGTTTGTGGGGCTTGAATCTTTTCACTGGCACCAACTTTGGGCGTTCACGGCGACAGTGAATGAGACACAAGCAGCAAAATCAGGGAGGCGGGGGCGCGCAGGGCGAGCACACAGAAGGCAAACAAGCGAAGCGGCAAAATCAGAATTGAATATAAGCGTTATACTGATATAGATGATATGTCAGAATCCACATCGAGTTTAAAAAATATCTCGATACATTTAAAATATCGAGATATCGCCCACACCTACTATGAGTAAACCTGGAACTAACCAGGACTAGACCAGGATTTAACCAGAACTAGAACAGACTGGGTCCAGACCAGGACCAAACCAGGACATGTATGAACATTCCCTTAAATGTTGTTACCTGGCTGTTGTTGAGTGAACTCTCAAGGGCTGTGACTTTTATTGTCGACATATCGG
>NW_026571247.1:0-25000 GCF_026225935.1 Boleophthalmus pectinirostris
AGTAAACAAGGATACATTCCAGCATAGACGACAGGGTGAGCTTTTGCACTGGTCCTGCATTAGGGCAACATTTATGGAACTCCTTCCTTAGATCGACAAATGAAAAGAAACATTCAGGAAGTACGAGATTCTGAAAACAAAAACAATATTTGCTGAAAGTTAGTAAAAAAAATAAAATAATTTTTTTTTTTTTTTTACACAATTACACATATATTTTGATGCCACAACAATCACCTTTTTGGAAGCTTCTGGGTGGAGTGCCTGACGAATAACCAGTGAACTGTTGACACACAATGTATAAGATCCCCTGCCAAGGCATTTTAGTTCTGATGAGACAGACTGTTGAAACTGCAAAAACAAAGAAAATGTTTGGGGATAAGAGGGACTGTCATGAAAAACAAAATAGCTGTCTTAAACCTGTGTTGGCTTTCTGTCAGTGTTAAGCAGGTTTCAAATATCAGTGGTTGTTGTTTTGGATGCCAACCACTTTATTCTTTAGGTTAGGAATGAGACTCATCCAACTGGTTTCTGTGTTTCGTTTGTCATGTAAGGGAGTGACAAGGAACTGCAAAGATCACACCACTCATCAGCAAGGCCCCTTTTCAGAAAGCAAAAAGAAAAAATTCATACAAGAAAAACCTGTCCTTATAAAACTGTGAGATGTGTGTCAGATGAAACATGTGTTGCTTTTGTATTTACAGCTACCACATTTAGCAAGCCCAAATAGTGTCTGTTATGTCAACTTGTTGTTTGTGGAAGCCACCTGCAAACTTCTTAAAAGGTCAATCT
Source organism: Boleophthalmus pectinirostris (assembly GCF_026225935.1). Classification (NCBI taxonomy): domain Eukaryota; kingdom Metazoa; phylum Chordata; class Actinopteri; order Gobiiformes; family Gobiidae; genus Boleophthalmus; species Boleophthalmus pectinirostris. Next base: position 790 of record NW_026571247.1, read on the forward strand.
TTATGGGGCAAGATTTCATTTAGAACAAGTGCTACATCATCTACAAGGCATAAGTATAAGACATAGGTATCAGGCATACATATGCATTTCTTTGATCATGGCATCTTTAGACTTAGATTTAACTGATCCACAGGGGAAATTACTTGGTCTCAGTAGCGCACACATTACATTATATTACAATAACAAAGAGAATACATAATACATACATAAAGATACAGCTTTAGACTTTATATTTCAAATTCTATATTGCCGGTTTAAAATGTGGGACTTCCTTTGTATAATTATGTGGTTGTACTACGACATGTATAATAGATAACTGATTTCATTTCAATAGGATCATGTAAAGTATAATGCACAAAGTAAAGGAAGGACAGTGGACATGCTGGTTTTGTCAGACCGTCTAGTGCAGAGGTGTCCACACCTTTTTCACCAAGGGTCGCATATACAAACATATTCGTAGCGGAGGGCTGGTAGTCTGGTAGTGAATGCAGCAAGACTTTCAGATGCACACCACCTTTAAAAAGTCTTGGAACACTAGTTCCAGCCCTGATTAGGTTTGTATCACAACAATAATAATTCAGTGATAGAAGCAATACTAATTTGCAATCACAAAAACAGTCTATGATCATTTGGGCCAGTTCACCATGAGGCAAATAAAAATTTGTCAGAGGTCCGCACTCAGCATACTGGCCATAGTTTAGACACCCCTGATCTCGTGTGATCCCTAGATCCCTGGTTGGTTTACATCATATTAATATTGTAACCAGATATATAGAGAAAATACAATAACATCTACAATTTGTAAAAAGCAGCCCAGACAAAAAGCATAGCATGAAGCTCTATCATTCTCTGGCCTCCAAGACCACCAAAACACAATGACTGGGTAATCTGACATGGCCACTGGCAACATATGACAGCATGTCAACATGTATTAGAGGTACTTTGTTCAGACTTGTATTTTGAACAGTCTGAGTGAAATGGCAGGCTATAGGCTAAATCCATGGTCTTTATAGTGTCTAACAAAAGCACACGTATATTTAAAGGGGCATTAGAGATACATCTGGGTTTATGAGGTATCCAGAGCTACATACAGGGTTATTCATGCAGCCACACTATAATACGTTCTTAGGAAAAGAACTCATGTTTTCTATAACTGTGCATGCAGCTCCACCTTGTTGAACTACTTAAGGTGGATTAGGCAAAAGCAAATGTCACACAAAAGGTTAGGACACACCCAGTCCCCCGTCTGTCATAAAACACAGGTTATACATGAAACAAAGAACCTGAAGAGAAGTCAATTCCCAGATTAACACAGAGATCAGATAAATTGAGATTTAAACAAGACCTTTCACTGCACATTATGGACCAAAACCTCTTTTCATCCATTTCTAGTCTGGTCATATTAATTTCTTTAGGTACATTTTCTGAAACTATCAGATAGGGATGCTGATAGTGAAGTGCTGAATGTGGCCTTTGGACATGCTCCTATTGTAATTTGCTTTTCAGTATAGACTCACTATTCCTGTATGCATGATAAACCAGACTAATGGCTCACACGTCACACATGTGTTAAATGCTCCCTGCATATTGCATATTTTTAATGACACCTCTTTGAAGGCAGATTTATGAAGTAACCTAAACTCTTAGAATAGAATTATGTGCTGCATTTGCAATGTTTAAACTTTTGCACAGCACCCTGAGGCATGCAGATGGAAAATGGCTATTTGCTAAATCCGGTGCAAAAGTTTTGTCTCTTTTTAAAAGTTTACTGTGTTTGGATAACGTAACAGCCAAACAAATAAACTAATGTTTTGTTTTGTTGTTTGTAGAAAGGACATTATAGCTTCTAAATAATACCAACACTTGACAATTCACCACTTAAAAATATTTTAATTTGATTGTAGTTGACAATTAAATTGAGAAATTAAGACAGGTGCAAATTTTGTAATTCTCAACTTAATTTTCTCAACTATGCTAGATGAATTGAAATGTGTTATGAGCTTTGACCAAAACCATATGTGAATTTCACAAGTGCATAATCAAGTTGTGGGAATCTTCACATCATGAGTCACTAAAACAAATAGTAACATGTCCCAAATGCCCTGGAACCATATTTCAAAATGTAGCCAGCATGGTCACTCTTTAACAGTCAAAGACACAACTTACTTTTTCGTGTTGCAGCATTAATTATGTTAATACCATGGAGAAGAACTTTATTTTGCCTTAAGTTATCTATACTACGATCAATAGTGAGAGAAACTAACCAGCCAGAGAAGGTATGAGACAAATGGACTGATTACGTTAGTTAATATTTGAAGGTTCAGTACACAAACTATCCAACAGTGAGCTGCAGAGTTGGGCACTAAAAGACTCAGTATTTAAGTCGACCTAATCAACAAATGAATACTGCATAGGGCACTATACATAACTGGAATGAATATCGCAAAGAACTGGCTGCATTGTTAATTGCTTCGGCAAACTTGCACTATAGAAAATATCATTTATCAGATACAAGCACCCATAGAAATAAGACAGGAGTTGACCATGAAGCACGGACCATTTGTAAAATGTCATGCTCCATAGTCTTCAAACACTGGTTCTTGAAAAACATGTTTGGCAACATATGTGAGTAGCAACCAAAAACAAAGCCAAAAGTAGGCCTATGTCTATATGTGATGTTCAGGTTAGATTAATATCAACAGCAAGGTTTTGATATTTTTTCAACTCTGATGTCCTTCAACCCTAAAAAGGTGCGGTCCCAGGTAAACATTCCCCTTTCCAGATGTCTACAGCATGCATCAGGCTGAGACAAGACAAGACCTGTGAGTGCTGCTTATTTGCAGACGCCCCAGGCTGGGCCTGTCCTGGCTCTCAGCGTCTACTAACTGTCAGCATAGGTTAACTGTCAGGCAGGAGACATCACACATCCCTACCAGGTGGAAGCGATTTCCAACAGGCCAATTAAATACTTTTGAGTCAAATCAGCACATCAACACTTTTATAGTTTAAAAAGTGAATTAGGGAATTGTTTATTAATATAACCATATAGTTTGTGAGAAGATTTGCATTAGACCAAAATTAGTTCTAGTGAATGATTATGTTTTATTCTTAGACTTGAATCTATAACGTATAGTAGTTAAGTTTTAGTTTCTTTATGATAAGTAACAAGGACTCACCTGTTGCAGAACTTTGTCTAGAGGCTCAGCTTTGGATAATTCTTCTAGAGTCAGTCCTATTTCTTCCTTACACTGCTCTGTCAGCTCAAAAGTGTCCGGTTTGACAAGACACCTGTGAAGCTTCCCCACCTGTAAATGCACTTAGTGATTCACGGAGTCAAGAAGCCTTTATTACACTATCAGTTAATGCACCCCACACATAAGAAATGAAAACATAAAACAAACAAACAATTGACAACTTTGCACGAAGCAAATGGTTGTCAATAAAGCGTTGATTATTAAGAGATTCTATCTTACCTGTCATGCCAAACCAAATAGGTGTGTTTTCTGCTCTAGCTAAAGTGAAATGGCTATAAATGGTTTTGGTACACCTGGAAGGTGAGCTACAGGCGGCAGAGGGGTAGAGCAGTAGAGCTAGCTTTACACAGCTAGGCCTATGCTCATTCGGAGACACACCAAGTTGATTTAAATGCCAAACTCCTCCACTACAGCTACATTTATGCCACAAACGCTTTGGATACATTAGATAGCATATAACGAAGGGGTCAGGGAGGTCCGTACCTTTTTCTCATGAAGGTCCACAATTTGCCACACCAAGAGAATTATTTCCCTCTCATCCGAACCCAGTTTACCCCCATTTGCACCAGCTGTTGCCCCAAAGAACACCACCAGAGTATCACTGTGCGAAGCCATCAGGGACCACAAGGGGAAAACTACAATTAAAGCAAAGATTTAAATAAAAATAACACGAGGGTTCACCTTTTTCCAAGTGATAAGAAGAGCGAACAAAAGATCTGGAAACTCAATTGAGGTAAACGTAGAGAAAAAGGGGATCTTTTCAGAAGAGCTACGAAAGAGTTTGCGGTCGGAGACTGTACCTGTGTCCCTACTTGAGCGTGTTTTATCCAGAGATACTGGTTTAACTGGAAAAGACGGGTGGAAATCCGTGTTTCTTTCACACGAACTCCATAACAAGCCCTTGCGTTTTTTTTCCTCTTCTATTTTTTCTGAATTACCTGTGGTTGGGCCTGAGAGAGTGTAACAACAGGCACAACGCCCATTGGCTGACGCGCAAAGGTGAGGGCGGGGCCTTATAATGTATACTGTACTTCTATTGGTCCTACTTCCTAAATGAGGAAGTTGGCTGGTCAAACAGGATTTTAATTTCACCATGAAGCGCCATGAAGGTGTTTCTCAGACGTGCGGAGTATTTACTTGAAGACTATAAGACCCCTGCTTTGATTTTAGACCTATCTCAGTCAGCAAGCTAGATTAGGCTATAGTGGAGATCTACATAGACGAATCAGCTTTTTATATATAAGTAAGGCCCAATCTAAAATAAAAATAATACTTGTTATTTGATCGTTCATGATAGAAAACAACTCGCAAATTTCACTTCCATAAACAACAATGAGCCATAGATAAAGGCTGCAACTGCATGGAGTAGTCTGAATAAATATATTGGCCCAGTACCTCCCCAGATAAGACACACTATATTGAAAGATTTATGTATGGGCCAATTTGGGGAAAAAAAACTCCGGTTACAGAGGATAAGATGCTTTATCAATCATTTAACTTTATTGGATCATTTATTGTAGCACTCTACTACTGCCATCTGCTGGTTAGATTTAATAAACAAATGAAGAAGAAATAATATTTAATTCAGCATCCTGTATGACTCTCTTTCTAAAAGGGAAATTAGCCTATATGCGCACAAGTAGACTTTATTCTACTTTGTGCATGGCAAGAAAAGGAACATGCTGCTTTTTGTTTTGCAACACTTTGAGAGGAAGTGGCTGCATGGTTAGGCCTTTGTAAGCACATTTACTTGATAAAATGTATTATATAAAATATTATAATATGCAGATGCAGCATATTATCCTTCAAAACTAAGTTACTAAGTTAGTAAACAACATGATTTATTTTGAATAAAAAAACATTTAACATTTTAAGGATTATTGCAAGTGAAATGTGTCCTCAGTTCATACAAACAAATTGCAAAATGTTTAATGTACTTAAAATGAATAGTCTCTGGAACAATTATCATAAAACAATGTCCATTTGATCTTTGGATTCTTGACAGACAGAGCTGCTGGTCTGCCTCTTTGACACAAATGACACCTCTCTGTTGCCTTCCCCTGGAGATGTGCTGGAGATGTGCCGGAGAAGTTTCTGTATCCCAGTGTCCCGTATTGAAGTTCTGAAGGAGCGGGCAGCAAACATGTACAGGATGGGGTTCACAGTACTGCTAATGAAGACCATGGCCCCTGCGATAAAAGCCATAGTGCTGCTGACACTCTCTAGACTTGCAGCCTGTTCTGGGTAGTATTTCTCAATTGCAATAACAATGAGGGAGACAATATTTCCAATGTGATGAGGAGTCCAACAAATGCCAAACACAATAACAACACTGGTAATCAGAATGGTTGATTTTCGCTTTGATTTAAATGTCATCTTGGTGATTTTGCTGCAAAGACATCCATAACATATGACCAGAATGGAGAAAGGAAGCATGTAACCCACAAGTGTTTCAAGCAGCACAAACACCAATTCCTGCGTTTCAGATTGATACTGACGGTAAAGACAGTGTTCATAACCTTTTTCTCCATCTACAATTTGAGTTAATATAACTGGGATGCTAAAAGTGAATGCTGCAATCCACAGACAGACCAACAATTGATTTAGAGCTTTCTTTTTCTTCCAGTGAGCTGACATAAGAGGATAACGAACTGCCACAAAGCGTTCCACACTCATCAGTGTGATGAAGAAAACACTGCTGTACATACATGTATAGATAAGAAAAACCATAACTTTGCACGTAGGCTCTCCAAAGACCCAGGAGTGAGCCAATGAGTAGATCCAAAGAGGCAGTGTGATGAGTACCAGAAGATCAGCAACAGCCAAGTGGAGGATGAGGATGATGGTATGGGAGCGCTGTTTGACATGTCTTACAATAGTCCAGATGACAAGCAGGTTTCCAGGAGCTCCAACTAGGAAGGACAGGCCCAGAATCACACAAGGCCCTACAATCCCAACATCGATTTCAGAAGCCATTTCCTTTGAGATTTATCTCATGTGAGTTGTGAGGACCAGAGTGGATGTGCTGAGTCTGACTGTAGTGTCTGCATGAGAAGGCAAATAAACTGCAGTTCCTATAGTCTTCAGTTCCTCTTTGGCACAAGCACCGGAAATTACATTCCTCATTAGGCAATTTGTGAACAAACTATTGACTTCGCATGAGTCATAATAATTTTTAAGGAGAAAAGTTGAAGGACTAGTACAAATAGCCAACAAAAAGCCTGCTTTAGATGTACATGTCAAGCAGATAAGATGAGTTCTTTTTAGGCCATATTGCTGAACTATGGGCTTATTTGAAAAATAGTGCAGAGAATTGGCTACTAGTCTGGATCCCAGGCAACAGCTTCCTCCCTCCCCACAGTGTTTTAACTGTCAAACACTATGAATTTAAAAAAGTACAACCCGTTTAAGCTCATTTGGAATTGCAAAATAAACATATTTCATATTTTCCCCCATGCATGGACTAACACTGCATTGCTTTTATTTTAGATGTGTTTTTTTTTAATCAAATATTTTGTAAGGCAACCTTACTTTTTCATTGCTTAGTCAGACTCTTATAAGTCTTACCAGCTTGTCAAAACAATGCTATTTACTGCTTTTTATAAAATACAATTAATATAATGCAGAACTGAGTTAAGCCAGGCCCACCACAATATTTTCTGTTTCTCATGTGGCCCCATGGAAAAAAAATTATTGCCCACCCCTGCTATTGCCTATGCCTGCCCATTTTGTTTTCATTTTATTGCCTAAATATAAATAAAATGCCCATGAATCCATGGATGCATGCCTAGAACATCAAAGAACCTAATTGAAAATTGTGAGAATGTAGCTAAATGTTTATCTAAGCCTGTAAACACACGCTTACCATATAATTTTATAAATAGAAAAATATAGATGAAACGCGATCCCCGCGAAACATAAGTGCGCATGGCAGTGCGCTAAAGGTGCTCACTTCCTGTTGCTGCTGTCTGTCTGCTCCAGGTCTGTTCCACGGTCTGCTCTCTATAATCAAACATGGCGTGTTGTCAGTGAAGGAACATTGAATCTGCAAAATGAAATAGACTTGGCCTGCATGTTATTGCAACATAACATCGTCAATTGTTGTAAGTTTTGCTTTTATGATCTCAGTGATAAAGACAGTGTGCCATTTGTGCGTTGTTTGACATGAGCTAGGCGATCTGAACTAGCGTTCGTAGCGCTATGTGGTAATGTTAGCCAGGTAAACAGCTGCTGGCAGGGGCGTCAACTCTAGATCTTACTTTGTTGGCCCTGAGCTGTTCTGGTAACTTCGGTCAGTATATTAATATTACATGTTGTCAACTAAGAAACAAACGCGTTCGGCCCTGGAGTGTTGAATATGTTCATTTTGAGTCTGCTATCAGGAACTTAAGCTAGCGTACTTGTTCGGTAAGTAGCTTTTAGCCAGCCTAGCATTCGCTAACATTGCATTATTTGTTAGTGTAGCTGCGCAACATTTACTACTATCTGTTTTAAGTAATATGACTAGAATTTCCTTCATAGTCAACTAGTAGGTCTGCATATAGTCTACAAATACCCGTGTTCCTGCTTGTTAACTATTTTAATCCTCTCCCCCATGTTTGTTTACTCCAGACATCACAGGACTCGATTATTACACGCGCCACAATGCTGCTGTTTTTGGAGAGGTTTCCATGGCCCAGCCTGCAGACGTACACGGCCCTGAGTGTGGCATTGCTTGCTGGGAGTATCTTCAGTGCCTATACTACTGTCACCGACCCAGGGTTTGGGACTTTAGAAGCAGATGAAACGCCCGTCCCACCAGAAGTGGAAGTGGATCAGTTAAACAATGACATGAGCAACAGAGAGCTGGCCACTACAGTGTTGTGGTATCTTGTCACAGACAGTCTTTTTGTATGGGTGAGTCCTACACAACTCAACTTCCAAATTTACTGACTGTATCTGTATGAATTAACCTTTTAACCTCTTTCATTCTGGCAGGTTTTGGTAAACACTTTCTGTTGTTCATTGATGTTAATTGCTAAGATGATTCAGTATGTTGTATTTGGTCCACTAAGAGTTAGTGAGAAGCAGGTGAGTCTGCCATTTGGGAATAGTTGGCAGTGTGTATACAGTACACACATTTTCAGTCTTTTATTAAATCAATCATATCATCAATCATATGCCTATATTCTCCCACAGCACCTGAAAGACAAGTTTTGGAACTTTATTTTCTACAAATTCATCTTTATTTTTGGAGTACTGAATGTGCAGACAGTAGAGGAGGTGGTCATGTGGTGTTTATGGTTCTCTGCTCTGGTCTTTCTCCACCTCATGGTTCAGCTCTGCAAAGACAGATTTGAATATGTAAGTTTCTAATTTCTATATGTCATGTGTAATTACAAATTAAGTTTGCATTTTATTACCATTATGAAATGAGCTACATGCTACATAATCATGCCTATTAAACTGAGTATGCATATCCACAGTGAGAGTGTATTTGATCCTTCATATCTATTAATAGTGGTTTGGACTGGCTCCTGCAGCTGCTGCTCCTTGTGTTAAATTTACATATTCAGGGAAAAAAACTATATATTTTAAATAAGACTGTCATTTTGCTGTTTGTAAATAATTTGCACTGTTTTGCAAATCAGTTGTGCATGCTACGATTAGCAGTTGCAGTTAACACCCCATGTTGGTATGCCATCTAACTCAACAGTTTGCTCCTCTTTAAGCAGCACTACAAATAACATCATGAAAGCCTACATTGTTTAATTGCAGTTATTTTTACAGAATTTGCACAAGTTTAATCATTATGTTAATGGTTACAGCTATCATTTTCACCTTCCACACCCATGAATAGCCACATACGAGTGTTGTGTCTACTGGTCTCGCTGCTCTTGGACTGCTGTGGCCTGGCCATTGGCTGTGGACTTCTAGGTGCTTCCCATGGCTTACACACACTCTCCTTTATGGCAGCAGAGGTGAGAATCTGTGACAATCCATGACCACAGCTTGTGACAACTATATTTGGTTCCATAACTATAAAGTGTATTTTGTGTTTTATCTTTGACTGTATGAGAATTTCCAGACCTATTTTATGTAACTTTACTTTAAACATCTATATAAAATAAAAGTCTAAAAAACCGTAATATTTGTACACTTTCAGACTTTTCTAAAACAAAACGTAGCAATCACATATTTCAATCTCTAAAGCTATCATCTGTATGTTTATTGTTTATTTATTACTGCTGATTCAATTATTAACATGTTTATCTAAAGCTGATTGTGACAAGAAAGTAATTCATATTTGTTTGTTTCTCAGTGTTTGCTAGTGACTGTTCGTACTGGTCATGTCATAATGCGGTACGTGCTCATGGTTTTGCATGTGATTTCCCTTGCTATAATGTTGTCATCTCTTTTTTCAATAAACTAATCACTATTTGCATTTGCCTACAGCTACTCAATTCATTTGTGGGATCTAAACCATCCTGGGACTTGGGAAAGTAAGGGCACATATGTCTATTACACAGACTTTATCATGGAATTGGCTATGCTTTTTCTAGACCTCATGCACCACATCCATATGTTGGTAAGTCCGTAATGACAGTAATGATTGTGTAACTACTTAGCCCTTGAACAGAAGACTCCATAATTGTCATTTTTCTGTTCAGCTCTTTGGTAACATTTGGTTGTCAATGGCAAGTTTGGTCATATTTATGCAGCTCCGTTATCTATTCCATGAAGTCCAGCGCCGCCTCCGCAGACATAAGAACTATCTGCGTGTTATTAACAACATGGAGGCCAGGTTTTCATTTATTTATTATTTAGATGTTTTTATGGCATGTTCCTATGTTGTTGATATGTTTAAATTTCAAACACTTGACATTAACAGATTTGCTGTTGCCACACCCGAAGAGCTGGCTGCTAATGATGATGATTGTGCCATCTGCTGGGATACCATGTTTACAGCTCGTAAACTCCCATGTGGACATCTCTTTCACAAGTAAAATTTATTCATCTAATGTTCTCAGAACTTGTTAATGCATTTTTTTATGTGTAATATTTTCTATAGTATGATATAAGTAAGTTATATTTGTACTATTTATGTCTATGCCTGTTTTCTTAGTTCATGTTTGCGTTCCTGGCTAGAACAGGACACGTCGTGTCCTACATGCAGGAAATCATTAAACATTAATGGTGATGGTGTTCAAACAAGAGATCAACAGCAAGGTCCAGCTTTGGAGGACAACATTGGCGCTGGAGGGCCGGCTGCAGATGCCAGACCACACATTAACCAACATAACCACTTTTTCCACTTTGATGGTAAGCATATGGGACAACTTGGAGTATATTGATAACTCTTGTCTCTTAAGTTCCTTTCCTTCCTGTTTAAACTGTGTGGGCATCTGTTGACAGGATCCCGTATTGCAAGCTGGCTGCCAAGTTTCTCTGTTGAAGTTATGCACACAACCAATATATTGGGTATTGCTCAAGCAAATAACTCTCAGCTTACAGCTATGGTAGGTTTGTTCTTTAGTATTTGTTCATCTGTATTTTGAATCAGATATAATTTATGAGAAATCTAGTTTGATCACTGAAAGCGATGTGATTTCTTTTTTCCTCCTTTGGGTTAGGCCCATCAGATTCAGGAAATGTTCCCACAGGTGCCCTCCTACTTGGTAATGCAAGACTTGCAGTTGACAAGGTCTGTAGAGTTAACTACTGACAATATTTTGGAGGGTCGCATTCAGGTCCCTTTTCCTACACAGGTTGGTCAAAAAGGATAAAAAGTAAAAGGTGGCTTTGGTTGTAATGTTTTAAATGTTGCTTTGACTTTACTTCAGGCCATTGAACGAGGTCCAGCACAGGGGAACAATGGCCCAGAGCCCCAAGCTGAATCTAGTGGAGTAGTAGACCAGGCTAGTGCTGAGCCAGAGAACATTGAAGCCAGAGGGGGGCGCTTTTCCAAGTCTGCTGAGGAGAGACAGAAGATGCTAAAACAGCGTAAAGAAGAGATGCTTCAACAAGCACGCAGGTCAGTCTGCTCACCAACAGAAAAAGATTTTTCTTTTGTTCTTGGCGTGTGAAATAAATGCTGAATCTTTTTTTTAGGAGATATCTGAACGTGAGTCCTGAAGACCAAGATGAGGATTTGCCGAGTCTTGAAGATGATACTGCCACAGAATTGGACTTGAATGTGCTAAGACACAGAGCAGTTGCTACAGCTACAGAAGGACAAATGCAGGATCACTCTGTACCTTGAAAGTTCTTCAGCAATGCTGGCAAAATGATGCATTTTCCTCCATGAGGCACAGAGTTACTTTGGCCACAAACCATTTGGTATTCTATCGACGCTTATGCCTGTTCATGTGGTCTTGTGGCCACTAGAGTTCAATGTGTTTGATGTGAATGGCCTACATCATTTATTCCAGGCTATGTTTGGAATTTTGTGTTGTGTGCAAGTTCTAAGGCCTTTTTATGTGCCACGTTCTACACCTCCTCAATTTTCAAATGAGCAAGTTGTAACATTTAATTTTTGAACTGGCCCAAGTTGGCATGCTTTGCAATTTGAAATCATATTTTGGTTCAGCATACCTATATGGAACTGATTTTAGTTTTTATTGTTTTTTGGGGGGATTTTTAAGCTTGATTATTCCAGATGAAGAACCCCATTGTCATTATTAACCTCTTGTCATTTGTATGTCTTTTCACTGTGAATTACATACAAGCTAATGACAATGTTTTACTTATCTTGGAGTAAGAGAATGTCACTTTAGTATTTTTGAGCCTTGTCAAATATGAATGTCATAAAATGCTGCGTGTTACAGCCTGAGGGTTTTATTAAAAAAAAAAAAGGATGGTGGACAGCAGTTGGCCATGCACTGTGTATATAATTTTAAGGGTCAGTGATTTTGACAAAATACGCCATAGTCTATAAATTTAATTTGTATTAATTTAAGATGAGCAATATAAGAAAACAGAACCCCATCGACAGCCCTGTTCCCTTTAAGTAGAAACAGTTCTAAAAAAAATATCTAATTATTTTTATTAAATTGGAGTCTCTGCGAACTAAAGTTTGTGTAGAGTACATGAATTAAATTTGATTGAAATTCTTATTCTCTTACCTATTAAAAACAATGTTAAACATTGTTTATATTGGTACGTCTTGGATACATGAATCCAAACGGTTATTGGACAGAAGAAACAGTACAATTCCGTGTGTCATGCACCTCAAAAGCACACAAAAGTGCCCCCTGGATGCATAATTAATTTGGAATTATTGTAAAGTTTACACATTCCCTATTCAAGTTGTAATTTGTGCCTAAATTAGCAATTCTGTAAAGTTTTTAGTCTTGTTAAGACTGAATTCACAGAACATTAAATAAATGGTGTCAGGAGGTTTTAAAAATATTTTTTTCTATTTCAGTAAGTGTTCGTATCCTTTTAGATTTCCAGAATAAATAAATAAATAATAAAAATTATATATATGTGTGTGTGTGTGTGTGTGTGTGTGTGTGTGTATACATACACAGTAAGCCTGCTGATTTAAAAGTGAGAAGTGAGAAATCACACCAGACTTTTTTTTTAATTGATCCATGATTCAGACTAAATAATGAGAGAGAAGACGAGAGAGAGAGAGAGAGACAAAGAGAGAGAGAGAGTGAGCGTGTCCATTGACGTCATTGTGCTGCGCCCTATCTGCCACGTCATACAGAAGTGCTCTCTCTTGCGGAAAGATCACAAACCACACACACCGTACGATGAATGAAAGCGATGGTGTTGACTTAGGCCAAATAATGCTCTCAAACTATCACTAAAAGTTATCCGTGGTACCTTACGGTTGAATACGACATATACAATTTGTGAGACATCTGTCCTCTATTTCCTGCGTGTAATTGGTAAGTTGTAAAGGTATTTCATGTACTCATTTGTGTCAACTCAGAGCGATGTAAACTATTTGCAATATACTATTGTTCATAATATTGTAGGAACACGGGTATTTGTAGACTATTGTAGTGTAGTGATAGTAAGTTGACTTGTGAGCTTATCAAGTACTTATGAGTCACTACTCTGTGTGCCTTGAGGAAATCAAATGTCTCTAAGTCTGTCAGAATCTAGTGTCAGTGAACACAGGAAGACAAAGTCTTAGAGCTCCTGTAAACTTCACTTGTAGTGTCACTGCTAGTGTCTATTATGAATGAGTTTCTATGTAGCTAGTTCGTTATTTGACTCATTTTGACCTGGTTATATCCGGGAAAGACTCACCTATCACCTCCATAAGATTGCAGTTTTTCTGGACGGGCCTAATAAGGTCTAGGGAAGGCATGTCCAAACTATGGCCCGGGGGCCAAATGCGGCCCTCAGACTTCCAGGTGATTTGGCCCAAATTACCTTGCATCAATTAAAAAATATTTTTTTACTGCAAGTTTTTTGAAAATCTACCTTGATAAAGCCAATGTTGAATATTTAGTGTGTGGTTTTAAGGATCTTAGGATGAATAAAGACGATGGCTCATTCTAACGTGTTAATCATGTACATATTTCAATTATTAACTGTATTGAGCACCCGTCTACGGCTCTCGATCGGCCCTCTGCTTTGTCTGTGTTTAGATATGTGGCCCTTGATGAAAAAAGTGTGGACACCCCTGGTCTAGGCACAAAGTCATTTTCTGTTTGCCTGGTCAAGGTCTGTCTAATATTTGTTCCTGACATAGCTCCAAGATATCGTCTGACTAAAACCGTGACGTGTAATTTATTGATATATTATTACATGGGTGTGTCTGCATGTGTCTTTGCACTAATGTGGCAGAAACCTCTGGAATGCTGCTGGACGAGACACCACTCTTTGATCCTGCGCTGCTCCAGGATTTGGACTGGAGCAGTAATAGCATCTCCTTTTCACCACCCATCTCTCCATCTAACCCCGGAGAGGGCCTAACACTCAGGCCACTCTGCACAGCCGACTTCAAGAAGGGTGAGCATACCAGAAAACAGTACTTTTCAAGTGTTATTCTGTGCATAGTTTTTCCACAGTCAACACCAGAGCTTCATGATAACTTTTGTTTCAGGCTTTTTCAAGGTCCTTTCTCAACTTACCAAAACTGGTGATGTTACCCCAGAACTATTTATAAGTAAGTACAAGCAACAGAAAAAACATCTAACAGTTAATGGGTATGGAGTGAATGAATAATGATCTGTAAAGCATATTTGTGACATATTTGTATGAATAAAATCTTACATAATAATACAGTAAGTTTTCATCTAAATTCCTCTTTGTCCCTTAATTATTGTGTTAGTATTTACACATTTTAAAACTGGCAATATTTACAAAACTATCAGAAATGCAAGAGCCCTAATGATGTTCTAGTTTTATGATATCAGTTTTTGGTGCAAGGGAAGGGCCAGAACAAGTGGGGCACAAGAGGCACCAAAGGAGAAATGTCACTTTAGAATCCATAAGCTGTTGTTGGAGCTTTTTGATTTGGTTGCTTGTGGGAATGGGATACGTATAGCTCATCTCTACTAAAAGTACATAATATACTGAAAACAAAGAGGACTGTTAATATTTTGTTTGCCCTTAGAAAAGTTTGACCATATGAAGAAAACTGGAGACTACTATGTGGTTGTAGTGGAAGACACACAACTTGGGCAGATTGTTGCTACAGCAACACTCATCACAGAACACAAATTTATACACTCATGTGCAAAAGTATGTATTTTTAAATTGTATATTTTTTTAATTAAAATGCAAATAATAAGATACATCAGAAGACTTAAATATTTATCTTGTATTTGTAGCGAGGCCGAGTGGAGGAGGTAGTGGTAACTGATGTATGCAGAGGAAAGCAGCTGGGCAAATTGTAAGTAAAACTGTATACTTTTTATATGAAAAGTTTATTATTAAACTCATATTTTTGTTCTCCATAAAGGCTAGTTGCAACTCTTATTCTACTCAGCAAAAGACTGGATTGCTATAAAATCACATTGGAATGTGCACCCAAAAACGTCACCTTCTACGAGAAGTTTGGCTACAAAGCTTCAGATGAGACCTACATGCAGTGTAGGTTCTTTGACTGAGATCAAAGCTGTGCAATATGGACCTTTGCACATGCTCAGCTAATGAAACGGTATACTGAAGAACCTTATAAAATTTATAATTATAGCTTACATCCAATGCAAGTTTACAAAAATATTCATTTGTGTCTGTTTTAAAAATCACAGTATGTAGCAAATAATCAAGTGTCTTAAATTACAATTGTATAAGATTTATCATCACTACATTCAAAGGCTGTGTGCCTTTACCTAAAAAGTCTCCAAAGAAAAGCTTTTTTCAAGTTATTTTTTCTGTGAGGGATGTACTTTTGCTATATTAAATTGCTGTCCAGTTTTTATACTATGTAACATTATATGGATAAATGTGGGATATTTAATACAAGGGAATAGAAGTGATTTATCAGCTTATTTAAACTTCTAGTTTTGGGATAGCATAAAAATGCAAATACTATTTAATGTAATTTATTAAAATATTTTTTCTGTATTCTTGTACTTGAAATCTTATGACATTGAACTCTAACTTGAAAAGAAATTCCACCTTGAGTCAGACTTGTTTTATTAAGCAGCAAGTTATTTTCCATTTCTTACCATTTATTAAGCCTGATATTAGTCCATACTCCATAGTCCTATACTTCCAATAAAAGGCAATAGCTACTCCACTCTAACATCCATGGCCTTGTTTAGTTTAGCCAACGGCCCTTTTCTGGAGATCTACACTAATTCAAGTATTGAAAGTGCATTATTGCAATACTGTCCCGCTGCAAATGCAAAATGCTTTAAATACTATAAAACTGCAAAATATCACCTGTCAGTGCATACAATGAGAAAAAAAAAAACAAATTCCCTGCAAAAACCCATGTCTCAGACATGAGCCATCATCCCCATCCCTCCCCTGTACAAAAAGAGTTCAAATATCTACATTTTTAATCCCATTAAAAATGTAAAAATGAGTGCAGTACGCTGCATGTAAGCCAATCTTATCCATTCTGTGCAGCTGTAACCTGCATTGTTCCAAAGTCCTCATCTTCCTCCAGACTGCGTTTACGACTCCCTGTAAAGAGTGAGGTCAAGAAATAAGTGATTTTTATTTTATTTCAAGAACAATTCTACAAAATTAAAGCTGCGTGATATGTGTAAATTCTATTGCAGAACACAAATTACAAGTTTTAATTTGGGCTGCAACAAACAATTTTGCTTCATAAAAATTAACATTAAATTACAGAAGGCATGCCTTGACCATGTTATGACATGTCCGTGTACAGACCACAGATATTGATAATCAGTTTTCATAATTTTTTTTTTCATAAATTAAATAGTGGATTAATCAACACAGCCTTACATATTCTGGTGTACCTATATACGTGTTTTGCATGTTATATTGAGCCTGTGCTCTTAGTTCAATTATAACTGAACTTGGGTTTTTAGTACCTGCATATAGACAACACACAATGCTCTTATGCTAAATATTGTCTGTATAATCAGTCATCCAGGTAGGATCCGTAGCAAGATACATAGCAAAAGGAGAAAAAAAATCAATTCAAGTGGACAAACATTTTGAGTGACTGGACAAAAAAACTCTTGTCCAGTTGACAGAAATTATTTTTTCTTGTGCCATTCTCCCATATGGACAAGTATCCAGATGCCTCACATGTGAACCCCCATCATTCACTGAGCTGCAGAGGCTACATTAGCACTGATTAACTGGCTGCAGCTGCTGGAGTATTTATATCAGAGTAAGTAATTTTATGTTTAAACAAACTGGATTTCAGTACTGAAACTGGCAACCAAAAACTCATGTGAGGCTCATTTTGCATTGAGATTGGATAACATCAATTGTAACAAACAACTTGTCCATCATGTCCAATGTTTTTTCCTCTTCTTTGTTTCTAACAATTCTAATGCTGATTTATTCTTATGTTTAAATCAAAATTTTACATATGTTCCATCATGTAAAATAACTTGAATAATACAAACCTGGTCCTCCAGCTTGCAAGAAAGATCTGCCCAGCTGCACTGGTGACATCATTTTAATAGTCAATTTGGCCAAGTAAATAGCTTCATATTCCTTGGAAAAAATATTGACAGTAATAATTCTAACATGCATATATAAATATATAAGTTACCTTGAATGTGTAAATAACATAATCACTGGTACCTGTAGTTGATGCACAAAGCCCACATTGGGGTTGATGCAGAACCTCCTGTCCTGAACATGACTAAATGCATCCCTAAGGAAATATTAAGAGCATCTTAAAATGCCACACCTACATGCCATTTACTGCATGAAATATAAGGCATTAGCTATTCCATGTACCTGTATTTCATTCCAAAAGTTTCCATAAGGTATGCAATCACTAAGGCAGCACTGTACAAAATATATTTTAGAAAATAATATTAACATATGGGATTATGAATGAAGTATTAAAGAACGCCAACCAACCAACCTTCTTGATATCCCCGCATTTCCATGAACCAGAACCTTTCCTTAAAACAACATAATGTTTCATAGTTAAATGTATGTATTCATATGGTATTTGAAGAGCATTTGCAGACCCTTACCTCCAGATGCTAAACAGTTATCAATAAATTCTTTAGTCTGTTAACACAATACAAGTCATCAACTATAGAAGTCACCATCACACAAGATAAGTAAAGCCCAAATTATAAATATATATTATATATATATTTTTTGTTTTTTTTGTTTAATGGGTAGAATACATATTAGTGGGCCAAGAGACCAACAAAGATAATGTGCTAAGTTATTTGCAAAGATTTTAATGAACAAATAATTGTCTTTAAATATTGTGCTGTTTAAGAATAGACAAAATTCACTTCCAAATGTAGACCCTATTTGTCTTTACAAATCTCAGCAACCCCTCACTTTGGGCCCCCTGATCAAGATGAATGCTTTTAAACTCACCATGGGGAAAAATCGTATTATATTCTCCACTGGTTTGTCTGCAATGTCTAACACCAGGTATCTGTAAATAAAACCACATTCACGCATTGACACTGTAACAGCAGAATAGCACATTAAATACAAAAACGCACTCACCTAAACGTATGTGGAAAATTAGGTTTGATAAAGTTTGCCTCAATATCTTGACGCACGCACACGATGTGTGTTATACAGTGTCTTTCCAGAATTGGAAGCTACAAATTGTAACGCATTAACAGGTTATACGTCAACACATTACCAATAAATGTCATGTTTTATTATACCTTGCTCTTCATTGCAGCAGAGTAGGGACCCAAAAATAGTCCTGGTAAAATCTCCTAATGTTGAAAACAACATCAATAGACTAGATAAAATGCTAAATATGTTTAGAAAATAAAACAAAACACACAAACCTGCATTTCTCGTCTCATTGGGTAAGCCCAGTCCTGCAACAGACAATGTGAAGGCAAAGTTTAGAAGTCATTTCGGATGTGACAGCAGCTGTCCAAGATCAGCAACGTTGCACAGCTCCCAAAACTGTTAGCTTAGCGGAGTTGTGTAACAAATTTCGCTAAGAGTAAAAGCTACACTGTCAGACATCATTCGTAAACACTGTACAAATGCTACATTTAAACACATGGATGTATGAAGCCATTTTACAGTATTTCACTGCGTGCTGACTTTAATCAAAGAACAAGAACCCACAGCTAGATAACGCCAGTCGCAGGGGACATGTTAGAAATGTTAGCCGATAGCGCTCACCAGAAGCTCCTCCTCGGTCACAGGCAGAGTCGGGAACTGGAGTTTGCTTTCACCGTCCATTCCTGCAGTATATCCAAACACGGTCGAGCCAACTTTTCACGGATGCAACGTTTAGCCTGCCCCTGTTAGCTCATCGTTTGGTGCAGTTTGTTTTGCGGATGCACATGTACGTCCGCCATGCTGCCCCTGTCAGCTCTGTCACGTGATCGTGCCAGAGAAGTAACCATGACACCTAGCGGCCGATCATAGACATGCTCTATGCTCTGGAGCGGCCCATCATAGATATGTTCTTGAGTATTGTTTCCCAGGGAGTGGGAAACAATACTCAATACAGGAGTGGCTCCTGTGACCCTAAGGTGTGTCGCAAGATATTTTTTTGGGGTCGCCTGATATGCGCCTGATATGCGTGGACCGTCTCCTCCTGTATCCCGGACTGGAATGCGCTACCAAAACCCAGACAGGCCCACCTATCTAATTAGAAATGTTGTCATGGTTTGTATAATTTCTGGTTCAGAGAGATACGATCACGCAGTCAGCAATAAAATATCTTCTTTAATATTCAGTATCCAATCCACCTTTATTTTGTGATTTAGGAATAATGTCTATTGACCTGAAGGAATTGTGAAGGAACTATGCTAGTCTAGACTGTAATTCTGGTGAACATAGGACAAAAATGTTGTGAGCATTTCAGGCCTGTAAAGAGGTAGCAGTTTATGCCTATTGCAATAGAGAACAACTCAAACATTAAAATAAAAGTGGCAAGAATTTGTATCTGCCACAAATAAATTCAGACTTTACAGTTCAGTAAAGTTCTGGCAATATATACAGTCTATGGTTCTGGCGCGTTAACATTGCATGCCAACATTGTGGCCACTTGCAATGACTACTTCAAAACAATTAAAATGTGGCCCAAGTGGCTAGACGTAAAGCCTACTATTTGTCAATCGCTCATAGAGTGTATGCAGTCGCTTCATGTAGGCCTAAGGATCATTTTAGCCAATATTTTTGGCCACATGCTATTTAGAAAGTGCGTGTTCAATTTTGAGCAGTAGATGGTGACAAACACAAGACACTGAAAAAACTAGCAGCCTGGTGGATTCAGTCGGTGGTAGCCAGTGTTGGGAAGGTTACTTTTAAAATGTATTCCCCTACAGATTACAGATTACATACCCCAAAATGTAGTTTGTAACGTAATCCATTAAATTACTTATGGAGAGTAACGTAATCTGAATACTTTGGATTACTTGATTTGTTGAAGAGAATCAAAGACTAGGAAATCTTCACATAAGATGTTTTGTCTGCTAAAAGAAAATAAAAGCCCAGACTTTACTTAACCAAATAAAAAAATATTATTGATAGAAGAGGAGGAGGCACGGTCCACGCAGCATGGTTTAGTCCTGTTAAATCCTGTTTGAGACATAGTTTAGGCCTGGTTTAGTCCTGGTTTAGTCTCGGTTTAGTCCTGGTTTAGATCTGGTTTAGACCTGGTTTTAGACCTGGTTTTAGTCCTGGTTTAGTCCTGATTTAGTCCTTGTTTAGTCCTGGTTTTAAATCTGGTTTTAGACCTGGTTTAGACCTGGTTTGGACCTTGTTTAGTGTCCGGCAATGAGTGGAATTACCGAAAAAAAAAAAAAAAAAGGGATATAGCCCAAAATGTGAAAACAGGAAAATACCACAGTGTAATCCATTTATTTCAACAAAGTAACTGTAATCTAATTACCACTCACTGAAAGAGTAACTGTAACCGAATACAGTTACTCATAATTTGTACTCTGATTACGTAACACTGGTACATGTAATCGGTTACTCCCCAACACTGGTGGTAGCCATATACTGTGTAGGCCTAGGCATATATGTAGTATGCCTATGGAGATTGGTGGGAGGGGCGGGGGCTTCTGCCTGAAAACGTTGCACAGTATGGCATTAAACTTATTTAATCAATTACAGTAGGTTTATCTCAAATGGGTGTAGTTTTTTAGCCTTTTTAAAACCTGTCTTTTGCACTTGTTAAGGAGTTAACTAGCTCCAACAAATCATTCCAAAACGACACAATGCAGGCGTAAAGAGATACAAACAAAGGAGCAGCCTTTGGTGCTTAATTGCAAGGTGTTAAGGAGTCTGAATAATATGTGGGCTCTTAAATGTGTATTTACTGTAGTATTTACTGCAGAGCCTCGCTAGTCTCTGATGAGGTGAGTCGTGCTTCCACTAGCGTGCTATCAATCCTGCTTCATTAAAGAAATACACTTCAGACTTGAAGAGAGAAGAACAAGACTCGGCCTCCAGCTCTGTGTGGGCAGAGAAGTCAGCCCTCTTAATGAATTTGAAATCCCCTCTGACTCACAATAATATAGAAAGAAATACATTTTATTTAATGTTAGATGAGTCTCACCATAAACACATAACGCTACACTGCATTCATCATTATATCATTATTAAGTGCTGTGATATAAATACACACACACACACACACACACACACACACACACACACACACACACACACACACACACACACACACACACACACACACACACACACACACACACACACACACACACACACACAGTATAAGAGGAGACTCAAGTGTCTTAACCTCAAAAGTCTGACTTTTAGATATAATAGCAGATGACGATCCTGACTACTAACTGATGCAACTACTGTTGCAACAACAAACAAGGGTTTGGCTAATTTATAGTTTTATTTGACAAATAAAAATAGGTAACATCTTAATTTGGTTAAATGTATGATTAAACTGTCAGAATTGGATGCAGTTATATGTATTGTGTTTCACATGACTTTGCTGTTCCACCTTATAGTGCATGTACAACATTCAGTGTGTTTATGGTGTTTTTATTATATTTTTGTCTGACACAGAGTCTGAATTTTTCAAAGAATCACAAGTATTCACAGGGCTGTAGTGTCCAAGGATAGGTGCTAAAAGAAATTTTCTGGGTACTCAAGACTCAAATGAAGTAGATTTTGCATATGTCTCCTTTAATACATTTAATTTTTAGTTCGAATGAACTGTTTCATAACATTCACCAAATGCAGTTGTGGTGGCTATAAATATATTAGCTAAGGATTGTCACACATTTAAGACAATGCTAACAGTCTTTACAAAAGGACAATATTATGTGCTTCGCATAGTGTCTGATTGGGTGTTAATGAACCATTTTATGGCTTCAATGTTAAATATATAATATATTCACTATCAGACTCTTACCATACAAGTTATTTCCTGTTATAAATCTGTGTGTAGAAAACACTAGGCGCTATTAAAAGTTGCAAGTGTTGCTTTAGTGATTTTTGTCTAAACATTAAATAGTTAACAGCTGCTGTACATCTGACAAATGCAGCACATCTCCTAAATGTGTCAGAATAAGATCTTTCATTTGTGGCTGTAGGATCTGACTTTGAGAGGTTTTAACCAGAATGCGTTGGCACCCATGGGAAATCTCCCTTTGGCTCGCATAAAGCTGGCCAATCAAAATAAATTGGGAAGACTCCTGTCACAGTGGTGTGCAGTTGCTCCACTATCATTTTTTCACTCCTGACCTGAGAAGCACGCACATATAAGGGGGAGGAGGTGATGTGCAAACTCAGCCTGACAAGACCATGATAAAATTCAGTCACTGTTAAATAAAATATTGTTTTATGAGATTTACCATGTTTTTTGTATACACATAAATAATTTCTACACCCTTCTCTTACTGAACAATATATGTGGTCATAAAGCCTGAGTAGTATCTTCATTGGGTTAGTAAACGTGACTGAACGTTCTACACAAGACACGTATCAGGCCAGGAAATAACAAGATCTTTCACTTTCCCCTGAGTGTGCGTAAGTGTTCTATGTTCGTTTATATATGTGTCTTTGTGCATTCTTCCACAGTGGCCCTCTCCTCTATAACCACTCTACTATGGGCAGGCATGGCTTTGATCCTGGGAGCCCACGCCTTTCACCCCTCCTTGACAATCCTCCAGAGGTCTTATTAACAGACACACTTCTCATGTTTTATTGCCTATGATAAAACTATGCCTCTGATCTCTCATTACAAACCTACTTGTTGGAAATAGGTTATGCATCCCCAGGCTTAATGCTGTCCTTTAATAGGGTAAAAATGTTAAATGCAGACAATACAGTCAGAACATGCAAGTCCCTGTACATTAATAACCCATCATACAGCCAGTTTCACTTGGTCCTGTGCTCATACATGCAGTATTTCAGAAAAAGAAGTGAAATATGTGTTCTGGAGACATGTGAATACTCCAATAATGTGTTTAATTTTGTTATGTTTGCTATAGTTTTACAGCAATACAGCCAAACATAGTTTCACATATTTGCTTGAATGAAGCTTTTAGTTTATAGCTGCCAGGATGTGGAATTGAATGGCACAGACAAAATAAAGTTGTGACCCTGTGGATGGGAGACACAAATACAAACTGCTGTTGGTGGCATATAGATGATCTTTGATTACACCAGGTCACATAACAAGAGTTTAACCAACACTTTTATATTGTCAGGGCTGAAAAGCAACTCATTACAAATACTCATGTTGCTGTAATTGAGTAGACTTTTGGAATAACTGTACGCTTTAAAATAGATTTTTAAAAAAAACTGTACTTGCACTTGTACTAGTAATTGAGTATAATTCTAGCCATGTAATTGTAATTATAGTTATATATTAAATCATAGAAGTTATTGAGTACTGTGCAAGTTCAAATTGTCCAAGCCAAGTCTCTTTCTGCTGCTCTCTATACAAACACACACAGCTCTGCATTCCTTGCACTGATTAGAGCTCAGAGAATATGCAGATTGTGATTTAAAATGACTAATTCAGTTTTACACTTTTTGACTGATCCAATTTTGTATAAAATTTATCTTAAATTTCTCTAAATTTGTTTTTAAAAAGTAACATAATACTCTGAGTACTATTTTAATGCATATTTTTACTTAAGTACAATTGCTGTCTTCTCTCAGCCTCTCAGACAGAAAGGAGAAATGGAGAGATGTTCACATGTTGCCTCCGACTGAGAAGCTCTGGGTTAGGGCCATATACTGTTGTGTTCCCAACTTATAAAACAGCACTTAATAGTGGAAAGAAGAGAAGACCAGGAGGCTGAAATGGCTGATGGTTCTGCTGCAGTGGTAGTGTAGAAGACAGGTAGAAGCATCATGACTCTGAGGCAGGAAGAGAGGAAATAAAATTCAATATCAAGGGG
>NW_026571248.1:0-25000 GCF_026225935.1 Boleophthalmus pectinirostris
ATGTTTGGTACACAGATCCACTCCATTTGTAATGATGAGACGGTCAGTACTTTTTAACATAGCTTGTTTTTAAGCATATTTTATTTTGTTGTTCCATTAAGGTTCTTTTTGTCTTATCGCTACAGGAGATTGAACGTCTTAAAAATGAGAAGCCCACCTGGGAGCGGCGGGTAAGGTGGGATGGCATGAAGGCAGTCTTTGGGGGTCCCCCATCTCTTCTGTGGTGTAATCCTTTCACAGGGTTACGTTTACGACGTTTGATACTTCTGACCTATAGTCGCCGCAGTGGATCAGAATTCTCTGTCTGAGAAATAAAACATGAACACTTGGTCATCCTTCTCTTGAGACCAGTGGTGTCCTATAGAGATCCTGAGACCTGTGCTCTTAAATGTTCGAAAACTGGATTCTTGTGCCAGAAGGTGTGCTACTGCAGGGGTTTGTACAGCCCCAACAAACCTCGTCATGGTCATACGAATCCAAGATCCCAAACAAAAGGTTGAATTTATTGATCATCGGAGCTTCTTCATTTGTGTTTTCTAAGCATGCAGTGCATTCTCAAGTGCATCTTAATTTATCTATTGCCGTCCAAGGTCTTTAGTTCACAAATACATCCATCTTTTTTTACCAAGGGACCAGCAGTATATTGTTTCATCTATGGATAAAAAGCTAATATAAAGCTCACAATCACATATCTACTGGACTGTGATGAGCAGTTTTAGTTTGTGTGTGTGCTGTGAACAGAGAAGAGAAGAGAGGCTCCAAAATGCATGTTGCCCTTCTTGGTCTCAAATGGACAGTAATACTGAGATTTAGCAGATTTAAGGCAATTTGCCTGTTTTTCTGTATTTGGACATCTAATATATGTGTTATTTGACAAAATAATGTGCCAGTCAAAAATATATTTTTATCAGCTCTTCATGTTTTATCGTGGTCTCTCTCCTTCCAAATGGCCAACTGTATATCCATATTTGGATGCTCATGCTGTAAAAACATGATCAAATCAAGCCACCCAGGCTTCACTACATTTTATAGTAGGTTTACTTTCCCATGATGTAATGCTTCTGTGTCATTCTGTTTCAGTCTTTCAAGTCTATGAACTTGCTGCTGAGAATGACAAAATTGAAAGAATGTTTAGTTGTATTTTTTTTTCTTAATCTAATATAATTATATACATTTAATGGAGTTAAGTGTTTAATTGTCAAATCATAAAATAGGAAAAGTTAAAAAAGGACTTTTGCTGAGGTTTGCTCAGAGGCTCTATGTACGATGTATGTTACATTGTGCAGTTATTCGCTGAGGAGTGCTAAAATATAGCGCTCTGTTTAAAACTACACAAAGTAAAATTTTCTCAGAGGCCTTTGTTTTACTTGCCAGTCGCCATGTTAATAAACTTTATCTGCCTTTAAATGTTATTGGATTTTATTTACACAGCATAAACTGGTTGGTTTTAAATGGCCTATTTGCACTTTTGAATGTTTTAACTACATTTTTTTAAATACTGGCAGAAAGGAAAATGCATTGGTATGATTTATTTTATTTTTTTGCTGTAACACTAGCTTGCTGTCTTTTCTGTTCTACGGTATTGAGGAGAGCATTCTTTTTGATGGCTTGAATATTCTGCAGAACATTGATTGTAAAACAAGGTTAGGGTTCATGTTTCTGAAATGTTTTATTTGAGATTCTATCATGGACTGCAGTTGCTAAAAATTTAATTGTTTGTTCACTCATATCTTGCTTCCACAACCAAAATATCTGATCAACATTTGTCAATTAATAAACAATAAACATGTATAGAATTACTTACAATTTGAAAATGATCTTGCATGGAGAAGTTAAGTTAAATTTTTTATCCCTGACTGTGGGTGGTCTTTTAATTTCAATGGGTTCTGGTTCCATAATATGGCAAGTTCCTTCAGTGTTTTAGAAACAGTGTAGACAGTTTTATTTCAATCAGTAAGCTGGCAGTGGCATTGTGATACAGTATAAAAGACCTAAAAGTTAGATCGTGTGTATCCGAAATATTTTTATACACCATACGTGAAATTTTATTGTCTCATTACGATCACTCTCCAGTCATGAAACTGTCCTTTTTCTGGGCACGTCAAATGTACATCCAACTACCCGGAAGAGGGCAGTAGTCATGAACAGTGTGTAGTCTGGGTACCAAACCAAACTCAAGAGGCAGCTTCCGCCTCTACTTCACCGTCATGGCGTCAGAAGAAACTGTAAATATTCAGCAGGCAGAATCTGTTGTAAATCGCTGGTTTGTTGATCATCTTTTGTACTTGGCCATCGATTTACTTGAGAAGAAGCAATACAATGACTTTTGTTGTGCTATTCGAAAGGGTCTTGACTGTGAGTATGAGTAAGAATAAGTTCTGTTGTGTCGTGCTGTTTTGCTAGTCAAATATGGCTGCAACTTCGCGCCAGGCTTTTATTTTTGACTCACGCAACCATGTTTATCTTTAAGTTATATATAACATAGGTAAATGCGTACAATATTCAGGGCCAAAACAATAACAAATTACATGCTTTACTGCAGATGTTTTGTGTCGTCCTTTGGAGTCCAGCGAAACAACACCAACAAAGATCAGATTTCTGCAGTTTCTCACCTGGATAAACGAGGGGGAACGTCTAGGTGAGCAAGATTGTTATAGTAGGCCTTTATTTTAGTTGGTCATCTTTTTTCCCGCTTTAGACTCCAAATAGCCATTTCAAAGTGTTCTGTCACGGTACTATAATTTCAGACGCCAAGCTAACGCTATGGGAGGATTTATGTATTTGAAAGAAATGTACATTAAAATCCACAGCTGTCAGACCATTTGTTTGCGATTGGCTCCATACCTTTTCCATATTAATACTATGGCGCAAAGCTACCATTTGTAAATTGATTGGCCAAATTGGTCTAGTCATATTCTCCTATAAAACTATAGATGTATTTATGCTGCTGCTGCCAGCCAGCTTGGGCTGATAGACTTGCCATCTACTGGTAAAAAATAAAATAAACTTAAAATGGTAGCTTTAAAATCCTTTAAACTGACATCAATCAACAAGTGTGTGCATTGCAACTTATTATTAAAGTCAATAAGTTTTACTTCAAAAAACATACTTGGAATTTTTAAAAATATCCAAAACATGTAATTGTTATTTGATTAATTGACATGTATGTAACAAATTAAACCTTGTTTTATCTCCAGACTTGGCTTCTGAAGAAGACCCCACCCTCAGTCCTCTAGAATCAGCATTAAAAATATTACAAAGTATGAAACAGGACTGTCCTCATGAGGATTATGACAGGGTCTGTTCCTCACTTAAGGAGATGGTATGTACTGTGGTGTAAATACTAGTCTAAATATGTGTGTCAAAAAACTGGCCCTTCCATAGAGACAAGTAGCAGGAGATGAAATAAATCTGAGGCCCCCTTACAGAGTAAATTAAAAGGACGTTATATACTTTCTGCTTCTTTTTTTCATGGAAAGGCAAGTTTATTGGGTAATTTTTAGATCAAATCTATTTATCTTCATAAAGCACCTGCTCTTTTCAAACCTAGTGAAGCACTCACACCCTCTAACTTCATAGTGTTCTGCTTCAGTATTTTCAGTGTTATTTTTGTGTGTTGTGTTACGATCTAGATTGTTAAGATATTTATCATCAATGGAGAGTTTGACAAAGCGAAGAAGGCTCTAAATAAGCACTTCCCCAAGTCAATGGTGGGCAAGGTAAGATATGCATTATACATGCTGCGTGTTGCTAAATATAAATTATATTATATATATATATATATATATATATATATATATTATATTAATATATATATATATATATATATATAGTTTTTAATTTTTTTGATATATATATTTTTACATACTACATATATATTGTTTTCATGTGTAGAAAGCTATATTTATGGGTCTAATTAACCAGAAGAGCAGAGTCCATGATATTATAGACCAACTGGACTTTCAGCTGTTTAGAGAGGAGATGCTCTGTTTCTGTCTGAAACTTTGTCACATTACAACTCCATTTCTTCTCAAGGTATGCAAAAACATATTGGTGGTGATATTTTGAAGTCCCTCAGTTCAGTTTTATTACTACTGTGGTGTTTTGTTTATTTTTATATACAGGCAGCAGACCGTCTTATTCTATCAAGACATGCTGAGCCTGACGACAGTCATGAGCCTGAGCAGCCGGAGGAGCCAAAGCCTGTGTTTCTACGAAACTGGTACGCTTATATTAGGTTCAACATCATCATGACTACATTTTCAATATCAGCGTTATTATGATTTAAGGATGTATCCTGCAGCACCAAATAACACATAATTCACCTGTATGTCTAATTATTAACTTGAAACTATTTTAATGCTGTTATCGCATTTTATTTATTAATTATATATATATATATTTTTTTTTTCTAACTTACATTTTGTCTCCGTCCCCAACTCTCCATCGTGCCCGAAGCAACCGTTTATTTATTGCAAAATCCAGACTTGAAGCAGGGGTCAAAGCACTGGCTGACGAGACAAGTTTTCTCCGCTTGGAAAAAGCAATGGAAGAGGAAGAAACATCTAAGTCACCTGACAAAGCAGTTAATGAAGAAATGAAAAATCAGCTGTATTTAAGAAACTCTGGCAGCCCATTAGAGGCTTCCCCAGCTGATGAACCAGCACAAATGAGTGTCGTTCCACAGGCACAGACAAGTTCTCTCTCAAATATGAAGTCAGTACCAGTCTACGTGCGGCATTACACCATTGCTCAGCTGGTGGTGGATCCAGATAGCCCAACTGGATCTACAGAATTGGACACTGGACTGACAACGGAAGAAACAAATGAAGAGACACCAGAAATCTCTAAAAACATGGACATCCCACAAAGTCTTCTAATGGAGTCTGAAGTTAGCAAACCTTTACGGAAACTAAAGAGTTGTGACAGGTAAAGAAATCGTTCACTTTATGCTTTTCATGTTACAGCTTTATTATGCCTCTCTGATCTTTGTTTTAGAGCCAAAGCATCCTCTACAAGCAAGCCACCAACTGAGGAGGACATTTCTGATGTTGATGAAACCAACTCTATCCATAATGTTAGTAGGTAAATACAATGGAGGGTCATAAATTTTTGTATTTCACTGGGTAAAGAAATGTACAACTTAAAGGGAATTTCTTATACAGAGTGACAGAGAATGAAGATGCGATAGTCTTGGAAGGTTTAGACAGATCCCCCGGTCCAGTTTTAAGGGCTGGTCCACAAACAAGCTCTACTCCTCACAATGTCAAATCTTCCCCACACATCAAATGGTAAGTAAACAGTACTGCATTATGCAAAAATACTAATTATGAAGGCAATGTTTTAATTTGGACATGTATTTTCAAACATGTGCTGAAAAAGGAAACAAGCATTCAACAGTGCCAGGGAATCTAAGGAAGTGTGGAGTGATGAAGATGTGCTTTTTGACGGAGGTATAAATATAATTATATTATTAAGAATAACATTTTACTTTGTATTAATATTCCATGTTTCATAGGCTCACCAGATGAAAGCCTGACATCAAATTCTAGTCAAAAGAAAAGGGTAATAAAACATATTTGAATATTGAAACTGTAAAGTTTCACTTTTATATAACTTTTGAATAATTTGTTTGGTGTTGCAGAAATGGACAGTCAGTGAGACCCAACGCTTGAAAGAAGGGGTTCAGAAATTTGGAGAGGGAAACTGGAACAGGATAAAGTCATATTACAACTTCAAAGATCGAACAAATGTCAATTTGAAAGACAGATGGAGAACAATGAAGAAACTGAAAATGATATAACGGTTTTAAAACATTTAAACAAAACAGGCCATGTTCACATTCTAGAATTTGATGAAGTTATAATTTCACATGGAGGGGCAGGGATAATTCACTCTTTTTTTGCAAGAAATATCCAAACTTATGATCCACAAATGTTGAACATTATTTGGGAGTGATTCCACAAATTTGCCATTTTCATCATATGGTTTAAAGTCAGTATTTTTAACTCTGAACAGTCACATCTTTAGGGATGAATGGCGGCACAACTTTCTGAAGCTACTGGAAAGAGTTACATTTTTGTTTATTTGCCCGAGAAGATGTCAAACCCTAACCCCCTACCCAGTTTGTTTCATGTGAATAGGTCGAGTAAATACAGACATATGAACCAGAACAAAGCATATGCAATATGCTAGTTAAAAAGCAATTTGGACCATAGAATTCTCATTTTATGCTCTTTTTCTAGAATGATGCATGAACCCAACCTATTTAAAAAATGTTAGTCGAGTACAATAAAATGTCTACGCTTGATTTTTTTGAAATTTTGTAGAGATCCTTTTACATTTTTATACTGTTCAAAAAATACCAGGTGATTTTTTTTTTTAAATAAAACAGCATTAACAGAAAAACATGTAGATATTTTACAAAATATGATTTCAAATTGTAAATAAAATTTTGCTAATAAAAAATACCAATATAAGAAACCGCATACATTTATTACTGGAAGAACTCTAAAACTTTACTCAAATCATCTTTCAAGTATTGACTATTAATGTTTGTAATTTTCCTGCAATTAAATGTAGTACAAGAAGATTGTTGGTATTATAATTAAAATGATAAGGGAATGTGAATTCCACTCAGCTGTCCTGGATGTAAAGTTGGTAAAACCTTGTCTGGCCAGCCAAAACCATGTGCTTACTGCAATGTATGAGGGACTGGCTGGTCAGGCAAGTAAATGAGAAAAAAAAAAACAATTTTTGGTGAATCCTTAAGTCAAGGCATCCTCATTTCTAATGAACTCTCCAACGTCAGCCTGGTGGAATACAACAATGGCCATTGGATCCACTCTTCTGCACTCTTGTGTGGATTTTGCTGCTACTCCAAAGCCCTGTAATCAAAAAACATGCTGCTAACTTAAACTCATATCCATAGAGCTCAAACTATGGAGCTTCAGTACTTACTAGAGGCACATCAGCCATGGAGTACACCACAACTCCCTGGTACTGCTCTGTGTTCTCAGTGATTCTTCCAAGTCCAGATTTCAGCACATGGTTTCCATATAGAAAAGACTGCTCGGATCCAGGCTTAACCCACACTTTGTACTGAAATACCAAGATATACAAATAGTTCGAGCAACATGTCTTGGCATAATGGTTTGGACCACATAATGAAAACCTACTTTTGCATAGGGAGCAAGAAAGTCCAAAGCTGTGATATGAAGGCGGAACTTGTGGGTCTTAGTGAATTTGCCGAAACATGTGCCCACTGATACAAGCTTTTCCCTTGCTATGTTGGTTGCCAGCTTCAGAATTTTTTCACTGTTCCCTCAAAACAAAGTAGATCATTAGAGTTTATTATTTTACACGTTTACGAATAGTTCACTCTTTTTCGAGATGACAAATACCTCATGTAATAGACGCGGTCATTGTGTAACCTGAAGCAGTAAGTACCATCAGGTCTATCAACTAGAAGTTTTATGTTTTCGCCAATGCTGTAAAGCAGGACAGTCAGCAACAAACCGCAAACAAATGAAGATTATTTTACTGGTATGTCTTAAATTAACAAAAAACTTACTATTTAGATAATTTCTCAAACATCGTTTTGGTTTCTTCGTCTGTGAGAGGACGCATGGCGAGTTTTTTTGAAGGTTTTGGAACTCGACAACCAGTTCTTGCAAAAACGTGGGACCTCCAGTAAGCGGTTACCCTTTCAACCGGAAGTCAACGTATTCGGCGAGGACACTTCCTGTTTTTTTTTTTTGTTTTTTTTCTATTCTTCAGATTTGTCATACGCCTTTTACTCCGAGAAGCTGGTTGCCACTAGGTAAGATTATAAAAAGAAAATAAATTATAATAAAACTGTAAATTTTATAATAATATCATTATTTAATAGCAAACCCAATTTGTGTCGTTGTTATTTTAGGTAACTAAAGGCAGATTATCGAAAATAAGCGATTTTAGCATGGTTAGCTCTGTGACACTGAAAATACAGAACCTTGCCCATTAGCAAAGCAGCTAAGCTAACACTGTTGTGCTTATAAAGCTAACTTGCTGCAAGGCATTGGCCTCTTTTCTGACAAAGAATTTAATACAGCTCACTCTGGAACGTCTATAGTAACAAATACGTGCGATTTCTTCTTGCTGGCCGATGTTTTTACCGCAGTGTTCACTAGTTACATAACCCGCTAATTGTTTGTAAATACTCATTATCATTTCGTAATCCGATATTAACGAAAGAGTAAGTAATCCAATGAGGATTACCCCACCCTTTTAAATCAACACTGCACATCTATAATGCATGTTAGTTTTATTTAGTTTCATATGATTATTACCGTCTCCAAGGTCAAAAAACTTAATACAATGTTTAGTCCAGTTTTGAGCCATTAGCATTTGCCTGTCTCACTTATAGTCGTATCCTGACAGCTATACCCTTAACCAGAGCTTAACGTTTAAAAGTCTGTTATTTTATGAGTGAATTTCTATACTGAAATTGAATTTAAGCAACATTAATTATGTGCCCATTCTGTTATTTACAGTATCTGCAAGGCCTTTCCTCTGTGCTGAATGAGTGGTTGCTGTGTGAAGAGCTTACACTACCAACGCAGCAGTGTCAGTCTGTCAGTTTCCGGCTTGTTTTTGTGGGTCTGATAACACTGAACAGGAAGACAGTGAGAGAGGGAGACGTCTGAGCTGAGAGGAAACTGCTGTGGCTTCTTCTTTAACCTCAGAATGACTGAGTTCTGGGTTTGTTTCAGCTGCTGCATAGCAGAGCAGCCTCAGCCGGTGAGTATATGGCAATTCAATTCATTTGCTTACATTTGGAAAATATTTCAGAACTGTTTTTGAGCTTCCTTTAAATTTTTTTCTTACAGACACTAAAGTTCATTAGCTTAATTTTCTGGCTGAATATAACATTTATAGGTCTTTATCCCAATTCATGATGTCAATATTATCAAATGGTTTCTATTAGTATCTGAGGTCGGCTGCAATAACTAAGATGATTTATCTTTATCAACTGATTAATAAATGATAATACTAATAATAATGGTCAATTATTATTGTCTTGACTATACACAGACTCAGAAACATGTTATTAATAACAAGCAGAAGTTAGAAACAAAAGTTATCAGATGCCTTGTGTGTTTGAAATGTATTAAATAATTCTGACAATAACATTCTTACAATTGACAGTAAAGTATGTGCGTGTGTGTGTGTTTTTTTGTTTTTTGTTTTTTTCCAGAAAAGACGGCGGCGAATTGATCGCTCCATGATTGGGGAGCCAACAAACTTTGTCCACACCACACATGTGGGCTCAGGCGACATGGGCCTGGCAGCAGTATGTTTATTGTTTGTTTTCGTGCAGTTGTGTTTATGGTTTATGGTTTATTCACGCATATGTTTTTGTCATTAAAGGTGGATATTGTTCAGGCCCAAATGAAATCCAAAGGGGGCTATGCACATGGAGGATCTGAAGGGTCTCAGTTATAGCAAGGTAACAAAGATTTGTTTCTTGAATGAGTTTTGTTCAACTGTTTTTTGTGTGTTTTAAGTTTTTTGTGTGTTTTAATAACATACTGTTGAGCAGTGTGTTGTCACATCATTCGCAACAATGCAGCCACATTCTTTTGCAAAACTGATAAGGAACACATAATGTGATAATGAAAAATCAATAGACCTTCTGTTTTCTATATGCACATTGCACATCTAGTCTTGTTTCTGAATAAAAAGTGATCCAATCTTGAAGTTACACAATCTACCCAATTCTTATGTTTTACATCTTCAAAGCCATGAAATCTGAAATGGCCAACGAACATACAGAGATATACTCCTTTTATATTTTATTCTGCTTGATATGCCTATTCATGGACAGTTATATAATGGCAGATAAAGAGCTCAATTGAGCAAATTTTTTGATTTTTGACTGCTGATTTCACTTGTAATTGTACTAATGTTTATCTGCCCCCTGTCTTTACAGCCATTCTCTGGTGAATACTACTGTTGGTTAATAAAAGCAGTTCTGTCTGTGAAGGACACAGGACCAAAAGAAAAAATTCTACTGCTTTTGAGCAAAATGTATATATTTTTATTTTTCATTCTTATTATTTGAAAGCACTGCTATCCATACGCTGCCATACTGTTGCACTGTATAGAATAGCTGTTTAAAAATAGATAGGAGGCCATAGATGGAGCGTAAACTCAGATGTCTGCTGTGTGCGTGCGTGTGTGTATGAGCAAGCAAAAACATTGCTGTTGTTGCCCATTTGATGCCTGTATTTATTTTCTGATGTTATGAACGGACCTCATGGTGGCTGGGCCACACTGGAGATTTGGAACATTCAGTTTCATGTGTTATTCTCAGAGGCTTATTGAGGAACAGGTGGCAAGATAAAAGCAGCAAGGTTTAACTCTGAGAAATAGTCATGATCTCTGAGTTGCTTTCAGGGTTAATATTTGCTTTTTCCAAACTTGAATTGAGTAGAGTACACTGGACCATACGTTGTACACGCACACTTGCTTAGGAATTTTTCTTCAATCAACGTATTATTTATCGTCATTTAGGGGAAACAGTAGTGACTTTGAATGAACTATGAATTTTCTATGTGCTTTCTGTAGTAATTTTCTAGAGTTTGTCCACCAACATTGTTTTTAAAAAGTGTCCTGTCTAAAACCCATCCCCAGAATATGACTTGCATTGGTAAAATAATTGAGGGTAGAGATGTGCACTGTTATGAAATTATTTTTAATAGAGACACAGTATGCAGACACACTGTCGGTTGAATTTCATCCAGCCAGGTTCATGTTTGTAACAGTGTTTTGGGGTTTAATCGTTTCAGTGTTAAAGGTGCTTTATATAGATTTTAACTTTGTTCCCATAACTTCCCTTCACACAGTCTGATTTTCCGTTTTGAAATTGCCATCTTTCTGTTTGTGCCAAAGTACAAAGACGGCTTCAAAGGCAAATGGTTATCATTAAAACAGGCACTATTTTAGAACCAAACTGTACTTGTACTTATTTCTTCAGAATGAGTTTTGTAATCAGATGAAATGCAAAGAACAGACCAGCGGGCTTTGGTCTGTTCAATCTTGAGTAGGCAGTGTATTTTGTATAACAGAAAGTCTATTATAGTTGTTGTAACTCCTACTGCTTGCTCCATTTATTTTATTTTCTGTTTTATTCCAATCCAAAGTTATTAATTGCATTTTAAACTGCAAAGAAGTCTGCCTACTGAAGCTCTGTGTAATTGTACAAACTGCTTTAGAATGTCCATTATAAGGCATTTTGAACTGTAAAGATACTGTCTATGTATAGTCTATAGTGTAAAATGAGCTAAGCTAATGTTATCTGTAAGAATTCATATTTTTATTCACAGCAGCAACATTGAAATCCAGGTCTTAGATTTTCTTTTTTATTATGGTGCTTAAAGCCAAGCCATGAAAATATTCATTTGTATCTGCATTAACTGTGCTGTAACATTTACAGGAATGAATGTAATTGTTATTGGTTGTTGTTGTACTATTAATGTAAACCAACCTCAAACTGTAAAACCACCTTCTAAAAAAACATACATAAACCAGCAGGTTGTGCAAGTGGACCATTTGAATGTTGGAGATTTTTGTTTGTTCTGCTGAGGATCTGTTTGCAATTTTCAAAATAAATCAAAAAGAACTGAGCTCTGTTTATATTTGCCTTATATAGAAATTTTAATGCTATTTGGCACTATTATAAAAATAGATTTTAAAGCGAAAAATGTGAAGTACTACATGTATTAGCAAAAATCACAAACAAAATTAGCATTTTCTAACTACCAGTTTGTATTTTATTTTTACAAAATCTGTGTGGTAGGAACAGTGACCAGAAATAGTTGCTATTCATGGACAAAGGGCAAGGATGGGATTGAAGCCACAGTGTTTTCAAGAGGTAGTCACTAATACAGAAACCCTTGCAACCAACTAAAATATTTAAAATCAAAATTTGAGTAGCTCAGACATTAAACATTCTTGCACATTAAACTTTAGACAACAGTAAATCATGTACTGACAGATCCATAATTTTATCCCTCATGGGAGTTCAGTGAACCAAAAACTTGAATGACAGAGGCTTGGTTTGGAAGAGGATCATTTCTTATACACTCAGCACAAACACAGGCAAGTAGATGACTGACAGGGCACTTTTACCTCTCAGGTACCCCTCTCTGGTTTCCCTCGTTCAATGCTCAGCTCAGCAGGTAAAACCACTGAGGCATATCACAGTAGTCCAGGGGAAGAGAGTTAAAGCATTATTGTGTCACTGTTGGGTGATAGGAAGACCAGTCATTGAGTTCTCTGATATAGTTTGGGAAAAGTTCATTGTAGTTTTCTGTTTGTGGGTTGAAATCCTCTGATGACCCTGAAAAATACAAAATAAATATAAATAACTACAGTTATAATAAAATGTAAATATAGTGCACTTGTTACATTAGGGAAACCTGTGTAAGAACTGTTAGTCATCAGCCATATTGTCTGATGCAACAAATGACATGCATTTGAGGCCTCATAATAGTCAGGCTCATGAAAAGTTGTAATATTTTTGCCTGATCATTACATAACTTACAATGCCAATGATTCTCAAGTGAATGTGTTCTCCATGATCTAGGTTCACACATGTGGCTCCAACTGTCAGCGTTATTCAGATGGTCCATTAACTAAAAATGATCAAGAAAAGGGCAATGTGGACATTTTAGAGGAACTGAAATAAAGATAAAAAATTAATACAAATTGGAAATACCTTATAAACGGCTTCTTTCTGCTCCTGCTCATCGACCACTGTAGACACCGCTAAACAATGAGAACATGCCTCTGTTACACAGCTATCTTCACATTTATTCAACTCAATACTTTCCACTGACCATGTGACGAAGTGCTGCTAAAAATGTCTTTTTGCACTGAGTCTGGAGTAGATTTGATTGGAACAGGCTGCCAGGACTGTGTGGCACATCTTTCATTGTCTCTGTTTGCTGCAGACCGGTTTGATCTCTGCCCTGAAGTAGTGACAGCCGAGATGAAGAGTGAAAAACTACTGAAATTGTAAAATTTTGTTAGTATTTTTTAATCTAATTTCTCACCTCTCTTCCGCCTAAGTGTTTGCTTGTTTGGCATCATCCGATAGACCCTGTATGCATTTGTTCCTTTTTTCTTGCTGTGCTCCCTCAGCTCACAGATATCAGACAAAGAATTCAACGCACATCGAAAATTTGCCTTCCATGTTTTTGGATCTGGTTTGTCCTTTCCTGGTTCATATCGCCCTGAAGAGGACAAAAAGCATTATTCAAGTCTATATTTTAATTATTCATGTATAAACCTGGACACCAGCTACCTATAAGAGGTTGTTGAATTGATTGAAAATGAAAACCAGCCTCAACCAACCTAACATTTTACATGACAGCTATTTCACTTCTCCCATAACCTCTGCAACAAAGCATCAAAAAATGATATTTCTTTGTATTGTGACAGCAACATGATAGGCCACTGACAAGCACTCGGAAAAATCAGTTCCCATGACATGAAACATCTGCAATCTTATTTTCTAGAGGTATCAGAAATGTTGTCTTCTGATTTGTATATTATTAAGTAATTGTCCAGGTTTTACCAAGAAGCAAATGGATTGACTGGCCTTAAAACTATCTTGGCAAGAATGCTGTAGATCAAGATAAACATGGCATAATTTCAACAAGCTGAAAGCTATGCAGACAAGTAACTGCCATTTGGGTTGTTGTCCAAAAAATAAATAAAAGTCTATGTAAAGTAATGTCTGGTAGGCTCTGTGTAGGTTAGATTGGAAAATCACACACAATCTTGTTATGTACATAAATACATATAAATGAAAGCCACCTTAAAGAATAGAATAAAAATCTTTGGCCTAAGTATTGGTAGATAGCATTACCAATCAGACATGTACACATTTTCACTGCTCATACCAGTGTGCATTGCCCAGCTCCTGAAGAGAGTGGCATCCCGGTCAATACTCCAGCCATGACGAGCTGCATGCTTCCAAGGAATCTGAAAAATCTGTGCTGACTATACACAAACATAAACATTATTAGTGTTAATAAGAGTTTGCTGAAAAGACTCTCAACATAAAAGATAATATTTTACCCGGTCGAGCCATCTGACCCCTGGATATTTCCCTGAATGAATTTGCTCTTCCAGCCACGCTCTCAGTCTCAGTCGACCCTGATGCTGCATACTGTACACAAACTCTCTTCACAAACGCCAACAGGTACTTTGCCAAAAAGTTTGAGTAAGTTCCCAAGATATGTCCTCTCCAGCATTCATCCAATCAGCGATATTACACTTCTGACACTCCATCTCCTCTGCCAATGATTGAGTGTGTGTTTTAATGGCATCTCACATTACAGGAAATGCTCTATTAAAAATATGTAGTAATCTATCTTGTTCTGTCATCTTTTTCTCTCTCACCCACTACACCCACATAAAAAAATCTTTCTTTCACTTTCACTGCTACACAACGATAATTTTAAATCTGTTTAGTGACTATTATCTGCAATCATCATTGGAAAAACAGTAGGCCTAAGGTTTTAACTATCTCCTGTCTTCAAATGGAAAACAAAGAAAGGATCTCAGAAACATTTTATTTACAAATGTATCAGCATAAATTACATTTTCTGGATTTGAGCCAAGTTTCTTTGTTAAAGGTTTGGCAGTTGCATTTCTAGAGAAAGCAACAAGGAAGCTATCTTTCCTAAATACATAGTTGTCATGACAAGAATGCTTTTGAGGTTTTTTGTAAGCCAAATAATGTGCAACATTGTAAAAAAAACAGACTTTATAGAAAAACACAGAAACACAGCTATACAAAATACAGAGGATGTGCTTTAGAAAATGCATGGCAAAAACTGTAACAATTTAACCCTTGTGTACCCCTATAAAAGTGGATGTGTGTGTGTATATTCACATGCATGGGACAAAAAACAGTCAAATGTATAACTTTGAACACATTTCAACATATTGACAGGAGAAAAACAAGTATAGAGTGAAATAAAATTGCAATTACTCTGCTTTTAAAAAATATATTTTCAGTGTTTATCAGTAGAGGTCTAAACAATGACAGAAACCTGAAAATGTACACGCACACAGGCACACACAAACTCACACTAACAAACACATTCGGTGCACTCTGGGACTCCTCGAGAATTCATCCATATCATTTTAACCTCAAATATCTACGTCTCTGGCCTTCAGTGTGGACTTATTTACCCTCACGCTCTCCTCGGGGTCACATTGACCCTCCCGCTGTCTTGGGGTGGGTCAATCAGACCCAAACATTTATTTTCTCGCCTGGCCCCAAGAGAGCAGGAAGGAAAAACATTTTTTCTTCGGATCACTGTGACCCTGAAATGTCTTTATATTGATATAGCCTTGAAATGGAAGATACACAGTAAAAAGAAAAATATCAAAAAATTCAAAAAGACACTGAAATTAAACATTTTGAAGGGTTTTCAACACCAAAGAATGAAAAATAAATCAAAAAGTAAAAATACACTGGCAAAGATATGCCAGTGAAAAAAGCCATTTTGAATGGAAGTCAATGGGACAAAACTACACCTTAGGACCACGGGTGTAACTATTGTGATTAAATTAATGTGATCTCGAAAAAAAGCACAGAAATTACCTAGGGGTGTAGGAGGGTTAAAATACAAATAAATGTATTTAGAGTATTGTTGTGTCCTTAGGCAAGACACTTCACCCACACTGCCTACTATGAAAGTGGTGTGTGCGTGAGTGATGGTGGTGGTCAGAGGGGCCAAATGCGCAGATTGGCATCCTCACTTCCGTCAGTCTGCCCCAAGGCAGCTGTGGCTACAGAAGTTGTAGTTTACCACCTTCAAATATGAAGTGAGTGAATAATGATCTGTAAAATGTCTTTGAGTGTCCAGAAAAGCGCTATATAAAACTGATGCTGAAATGGATGGCTGGAGGTAAATGTGTGTGAAATGAACAGCAAAATACATTAAACGCAATGATAACCAGAGTCTACAATCATCTCATTAGACACATGAGGGATTTCTATCTGAAAGTGGCCCACCTCTGAAGTTTTTGAAATATTTGTCAATCCAGATAGCAATACTTGACAGTCATTATTGTGTTCTGATAGCGCATTATTGGACTGTTGTACTTTCTCCAAGCCATGGCAACCATAGACTACTGGGAGGGATTTCTGAGGTGACAGATCATTAGAGGCGTGTGGACTTATTTACCCTCACGCTCTCCTCGGGGTCACATTGACCCTCCCGCTGTCTTGGGGTGGGTCAATCAGACCCAAACATTTATTTTCTCGCCTGGCCCCAAGAGAGCAGGAAGGAAAAACATTTTTTCTTCGGATCACTGTGACCCTGAAATGTCTTTATATTGATATAGCCTTGAAATGGAAGATACACAGTAAAAAGAAAAATATCAAAAAATTCAAAAAGACACTGAAATTAAACATTTTGAAGGGTTTTCAACACCAAAGAATGAAAAATAAATCAAAAAGTAAAAATACACTGGCAAAGATATGCCAGTGAAAAAAGCCATTTTGAATGGAAGTCAATGGGACAAAACTACACCTTAGGACCACGGGTGTAACTATTGTGATTAAATTAATGTGATCTCGAAAAAAAGCACAGAAATTACCTAGGGGTGTAGGAGGGTTAAAATACAAATAAATGTATTTAGAGTATTGTTGTGTCCTTAGGCAAGACACTTCACCCACACTGCCTACTATGAAAGTGGTGTGTGCGTGAGTGATGGTGGTGGTCAGAGGGGCCAAATGCGCAGATTGGCATCCTCACTTCCGTCAGTCTGCCCCAAGGCAGCTGTGGCTACAGAAGTCGTAGTTTACCACCTTCAAATATGGAGTGAGTGAATAATGATCTGTAAAATGTCTTTGAGTGTCCAGAAAAGCGCTATATAAAACTGATGCTGAAATGGATGGCTGGAGGTAAATGTGTGTGAAATGAACAGCAAAATACATTAAACGCAATGATAACCAGAGTCTACAATCATCTCATTAGACACATGAGGGATTTCTATCTGAAAGTGGCCCACCTCTGAAGTTTTTGAAATATTTGTCAATCCAGATAGCAATACTTGACAGTCATTATTGTGTTCTGATAGCGCATTATTGGACTGTTGTACTTTCTCCAAGCCATGGCAACCATAGACTACTGGGAGGGATTTCTGAGGTGACAGATCATTAGAGGCATCTTCTGATAAAGTACATGGGTGATACGACATGTCTATGTCAGTAGTGGAAACATGAGTAGGAATAATAAAGTCTTGTAGCGGTGGTGCGTCACTTGAATGGTACCCTGAGTCACCCATCTCCTGCCTATCAACATCATCTGTAGTTTGTGGAGATAGGGTACTGATGTAACTTTCATTTTCAAAGGTCACTAGAGACTCATCTGGACGAATTACCCAGTTTTGTCTGGGTTCTCCATGTCCCAGTGTGTCTGTACTTGGAATAGACAATGGGAAGGCATTTTGTAGGGCTTCCAAGACACCTGCTTCACTGTCGAATGGTTGTGTGTTGGCATAGCCCAAAGAAGACGAGGCTGAACTCATGCCACTACTCTGCCCTGACCTGCCACTGCTGTCTGACAGGGACTCCTTAGACCTGTGGAATGATCCCAAATTAAATCATATTTTATACAGTAATTAATTGGTTCACTATACTACTACTACTACTATAACTACTAATCTCCACCAGAAAAGTTAAGAAAGGAAGAAGATATGTAACCATCAGAAGAAATATTAATATATATAATAATACAATATACTTACAACATCAGACTGTCTTTTGAAATAAGTGGTTCAACACTTAAAGAGTACACAGACAGCAACTCCGGTGTCAGAATCTGCTTGAAGAATTGAGAAAGCACAAAACTGCTATAAAAAAAACAATCATTAGACAAATGTTTCAAAAGCAATATGCTTACCACTTCCTTCTTATGTTTAATATTCAGAAGGTTTGGCTTTTCAACTCTCGCAGCTTTGTCCCATAGCTTTCCTTTTAACCTGTGAGTGAAAAACACATTAGCATTTCACATTTACCCACAAAAATTATACATGATTATACATAGATAATAGGAATGTAACAATGACCGAAATATCATGATATTGTATCGTCAGAAGTCTCACAATAATATTGAGAGCTGTAACAATATATCAAATTATAAGTTCCTTTGCTTAAATGCATTGTTCTTTAGTAGGAAGAGGCTAATAAACATAAGGAACTACATGTCCCATGATTTATTTCAGCACAGAAAATGTGAAGAAATATGTTTTTTACTTGAATTCTTGAGATTCTGACAGTAATAATTCACAGCAAAATCTTGTCAAGGTATTTTAAAGCCAAAAAGTGTCCTATCTAAAATTATATTTGCCTCTCCAAAATATCGCAATAAATATCATACCGTGAGATGCATACCGTTATAATATCATACCAAGGATTTTGAAAGTCTAAAAACAATCCCTGTAATTTGATAAGCACTGTACGTGACTTACTTGATAAAAGAAACAAAAGACACTCCACTGACAGCAATTGCAATAACACATAGGCTTATGATCGCTGCAATGAACAGACCATTTTGGGACGAATCTGTAGAGATACAATTTTACTCATAACTAACATGTTATAAAGGTTCACAGACATCCACCCACAATATTAAGGAACCAATAATTCACTAATAATAATAATAATAATAATAATAATACATCAATGTCAAATAAATTTTTACAGACTAAATAAATAAATTGTGTTGTACCTGTTGTGAATTCCACCTCTTGACTGCTGTCACTAAACACATTAGAGTTTGTGTAGGTAATCACATTGACCACATATGTTGTATTTGGCTCCAAATCACGACCAAGTATTTCACAATTGTTCATGTCTTTAATTTGACTTGGCTTTACCCTAATGATATTCTAATTAAAAAGACAACAAACACATATTACATTACAGTCCAGGATAAATATCAAGTCACCAAATAAATCTTACCTTAGTATTATCTCCTTTTTTCTGGTATGTCACAATGGCGGAAAGTTCCTCACGCATTAACATTTTTGCATTTGTTTTCCACTGTATTCTGTACAGTCC
Source organism: Boleophthalmus pectinirostris (assembly GCF_026225935.1). Classification (NCBI taxonomy): domain Eukaryota; kingdom Metazoa; phylum Chordata; class Actinopteri; order Gobiiformes; family Gobiidae; genus Boleophthalmus; species Boleophthalmus pectinirostris. Next base: position 19,136 of record NW_026571248.1, read on the forward strand.
ATTTAATTTGTCCACAGAAATAATGGTTGGAGTTTTGGGTTTTACTGTTTAAAAACATAAGTTTTGGGTACAAAGATTACAGACTTTTAAACGACAGTATTAGGTCCAAGTCTGTTTTTGTTATTGTTAGTTATTGATCATAAGCTAAAAAATAAATACTCACTGGTTTCATATATTTTAATTGTTTGCTTGTGTACTCCTTGTCTATTTTCATAAACCTCTGCAGTAAATGCATTGCCAATACTGAGTTCATTGTCTGTCATTTCCATTTTGCAGCAGCATCCTCCAACACACGGGTGAAAAGAGCACGTCTTCCTGGGCCTAGACACAGTGCGCTGGTTAGAATCAGTTAGGCTACTTACAGTTGTAGACATACAGGCCTTTTGTGTAATCATACGTAGCCATAAAAGGAAGAAACACTTTGGTAGCTAAAATAATAAATAAATAAGTTGCACTTACTTTTTTGTGTCGTTGAGGGTCATTCTGAGTTCTGCGCAATTACGCGCATCGATGTGACAAGACATCAATGTTTCATAGTCGTTTGTACAATTAAGATTGAAACCTGGATTTAAAAAATGTATACCATTTACATCTAATAGGCTAAATAAGAACAATGCAGGAAACAAAACTTACCAGATGTTTCACACAGGATGATCCCCACAATGAGAAAGATCAAATAAACCATATCGCCAAATTGCTAAAATAAAAAACAGAAACTTTAAAATAACCTATGCTGTATTCTAAATTAAAATACCACGTGTGATAGCCTAATAGCACAAGAAAACAGATCAGTTGTTACCTTAATGTTAATCCTAAAAGAGTGGCTTCATTTCCAGTAGGTCTAGTCTATTTCCGCCCGTTCATGAGAAAAGATCTCTTCCTGAAACGGTTTATTGGGAAACATATTGCGCAAGTCTTTCCGTGGAAGGACGTCCCACTCGTTTTATCAAATGCAGGCTCTCCTCTTCGCCAGGAGACGGCGCTATTGTTCACTGACGCACTGGGCTGAAGGTACAGAGCCTGATGAGCGTCTCTTTTCTGGCACTGCTGCAGACGCGGCACGGGTAACCAAAATGTCCAGGGAAACCTTTGACACTGCACCACCAGCATCCAAAGTCTGGATTGCTTTGAAGCGCCTAGATAAAAATGGTTTGTAAATTTATTGTTGTTTTTTAGGAAACACATTTACATCTTACTTGTTTATTGTAAGCCTTTATTCCGTAAATTGTGCGTCTGTGTCCATAGCAACAGGTCCTTTAAAGCGTTGTGAGGTTGTAACTTAACAGTTTTTTGCCATTTTGTTCCCACCTTATTAAAAGGTGGCTAAGATAGGATTGTAGTTGCATCCAAACAACGAATTTCATGTGTGCACTGCACTTATTAAGAACAGGTGCATCTGACAAAAGGCCTACGAGCGGATGGGTCCACGTAGACCTGTGCGTGCGTATGATGATGAGTGACGTTTGATTGCTCATCATTAAATGTGTCAAATGTAAGAGAATAAACTCACAACAGTTCAAATGTTTCTTTTTGCAGATGACAGAGTCATTGCACTTCGTGAAGTGCTGATTCCACCAGGAGCTGATTTAACAGCAGTTATTCATGTAAGTTCTGTTGTAGCCTATTTTAATTACCACAGCAGTGCACTGATGTTCATTATTCCTAATAGAAAGCATGCTCATGCCTTATAGTATATTTGTTTGTTGCATAACAGGCCTTTAACCAACCATCTTGTGTGTCAAAGAAGTTATCAGTTTAGATCGCCCCAGGGCAGCTGTGACTTCAGTGGTAGCTTATCATCTGAAAACTGTAGCGTACGAGAAGACATTAGTGTAATAGGCTACTTTACCATCTAAAAAGCACTAGGCTGTAAGCACTGATTTGTAATATTTATATATTTCCACATCTCTGTGTGTTTGTTGTTTTTTCTTTTTTGTTTTGTTTTACATCCAGAAAAAACTACACTTGATCTTTCATGTTATATGGTTAATAGTGCAAAATTTTATGGCATCATTCATTATTTCCTTGCACAAGATTTGGAGTAACTTTTTTGAGAAAACTTGTGTTTTTCAGATTTTCACAAGTACATTTCGACTGAATTCACCAAACCTTATATTAAAGATCAGAAATCATCGTGGCTTTTTGATTCCTTTAAATGGCTCAGTTCCTGTTAACAGCAAACATAAGTAAGTCATATTATCTCATTCAAATTAGGCCTAGTGAATTGTACTAAATGTGTTTTATGGTCCATTGTAGGCCATATGTACTTGAGGTGACTAACGTCTTTCAGCATGGTAGGCCTGGTTTGTGATAACATCTTAAATGAGTTGACATTTGAACAACTAGAATACTCTTTATGCTGGCAGTGGCTGTAAAGACCCGGACCATTCCCATGAATGTGATCAACAAGAGCATGAAAACCAGGCTACATATCATTGATAGAAGGGTAAAGAAGACCCACTGAACAAGAATAGACTAAACAAGACTAGATTTAAAATAAAACAGACTAATATATTTTATTGCAGATTCAAAGATTGGAGGAGTTGCTACCTCAGATTAAACAGAGACACAATGAAAAATTGACCCAGGTATTTACACGTCCTTTACTCAGATGTTGAACATTTAAATGTTTAACTGTTTTAAAATTATATTTATCATATTTAGGAGATAGAATGCCTCACCCAAAAGTTGAATTTCCTTCACAGAAGAATGCAGGTTAGTAATCATGTTTAACACTATGACATTTTGTTTGTTTGCTTTTACAGTATATAATTATGTGAATGAATGAGTGTTGAATCATACATGTTTTTATTTTCTTTTTTAGATAGCTGATTCTCACACCTGGAAGGGAATGCTGACCAGAGCCCCTTTATGGTGAAAATCTGGAAAAAGTAGACATTTGAATGTTAAAATACATAATTTTTGTCTGACCTTTAATCCAATAAAAGGTGAATACAGAAAATCCACTGCAACAGTAGGCCCACTATCAACTTCTTTGCCATCACTGATATCTACAAATTAGTGACACACGTACATTTTGCATTTTGTCATGATTTATTGTAAATCACTAAGTATTACAAGACTGTTAGACGTAGCCACCAACTATCACCAGCAGTGGCAGTAGTAGAATATTTAAGGTATTAACATTTGTAAAAGAAGAAGATGTTTCGTCCAATCAGAGGCCGTGTTCCGACTTGTTCGTTTTTCACATATAAACAAAAAAAACCTCGTGAACAATTAACTGTGTTATTGATTGCTCATAGAAATGGACTATATTGAGCACTGTTCATTGTACTGATAATGGTATATGCTATATCGTGTTGGCGGATGCTTTTTAAATGCCTTTGAGAAGAGCTTTAGTGGAGTGCGCTGTGCTGTCTCTACAAGACTCCTGCGTGTTGTACCCGTACTGCAAAGGCTGCTTTTCAAGAATAGACATTAATTCAGCTGACACAAGGTAAGTTTTAGTTACGTTTCTGAATAGCACACATGCGGGTGTAAAGTAAAGCGCGGCGAGGGGACTGTGATATCTTGATTTTGTAACTCTTTTTGTGTTTCTAAAAGACTTTACTGCTCCAAGTGTGGGTACAGCTGTGCCCGGAGCCTACTGGACTACAGATACCGTCTCTCCGTGCGGGTGGCCCATGGGAGCAGCTTGTTTGGAGTTACAGTTTTTGGAAACCGCTTGAATCAGTTCTTTGGTATACATGCAAGTGGCTTACAAAGGTCAGGGGGCTGTGGATTGTTATAAAATTTAACAATGGTTTAAAAAACGATCCCAGCAGGTATAATTAATATTGCTCTTTCATGTTTACAGGGTGGTGGAAGATAAAACTGGACCTTTAGAAACGTTATCTAAATCGACATTGTTGGTGAAAGCTGTGGAGGAATGTTTCATTGGCAAACATTTCATCTTTGGTATAAAGGTGCAAATACACTTTACTGCTTGAGTTCCCTAGACAGCAGGAGCTAAGTGAGGATCTTTGCCTAAGCCATAAATACTCATTGAATTCTTTGTTGTCTTCTAGCTAACCGAAAGTGATAATGAGCCTTGGGTGGGGCGTTCTACTAGCAGTAATAATATGGCTCAGCTTATTGCCACACAGATGATCCTTCCTGAAGCTGCAGGCCTAAGGGGCTGCACTGTTCTAACTTATTTTGAGGCAATTCTTCAAAAAGCTGCGGAGGCCAAGCTAAGCACAACAGATACCTTTAAAAATCCAAAACTCCAAAGAGAACCACTGTGGCCAGTTCCACACAATTCACAGACAAGTGAATTCACAAATGAAACACTATGTTCTTCTGATTTTCTCCCTTTGTCTCTTTCAAGGTATGTCATTAACAATTTTAAAACATTTAAAACATATGTATACATTTTTTGGACGTCATCATGTTTATTGGCATATATTTAAATTGCGTGTAAATATGTTTCAATAACATAACATGTAATCCCTCAGTCATCCAGGTACGATCCATAGCAAAAAAAACAAACAAACAAAAAAAAATTATATTCTGTTTTGCTCTGTTAAATAACATGGTAATAATTACTGTGTTCTGTTAATTACAGACCACAACGCCTGGACAGTCTTCTCAGCCCAACTCCACCCTGGCAGCAGACGCTTGGACTAATTACTTCATCAGCAGAGCAAGAAGAAAGAAGCCAGGATGAAAATAACAGTCTTTCCTTTGTGGAAAAGGATGTGCAAAGCAGCACTCCACTTAAAGCCTGGCTGGACTTTTCTCCAACTGCTCACAAAACCACTGGACTGACCCTCCCTGTGATGGACTACTCCCCTCAAGACATTACCAAGTCTATTATGACTGCATGTCAAGGGGAATACCCACTCTCTGAGAGTCTTACTGAGTTTTTGAAGGACAAAGAAAATCAGCCACAAGATAAACTGTCCTTGGAATTAGTTGACCATGTTAAATGTGTGGACAGAAGCCAAGCTAAAGTCGTTTGTAATAAGCATAATGAGAGAATAATTGCATCAACTATAGAGACCAGTGAAGGCACAGAAGATGAGCAGTCTGAAAGTGGTGTTTACAATTGTTCAGCAGATCTCTTCAGCAACTCTCCAAGTATGGATATGAGTTCAGTGTCCTTTGACAATTCTCCATTTCAAGATGTTTGTGTGCCATTGCCTACATCTAAAAGACTCATACATATACAACTAGTGGATACATCTTCACAAGATGTATTGTCTAAAAAAGCAGATTTACTTTTAACACCAAACAACCAGAAAGTAGAACAGGATAAACACAATCAAAGAGAGAGTTTTCAACTTGGGACAAGTTTTGATTTCATTCCTGCATCACAGTCAACACCTGCTGAAAAAGGAAACTGTGATCAGTCAAATTTAAGGGCCAGATATTTAAGAAAATGCACAAAAGAAAGTATTTTAAATGGTGTAACTCCTTCTAGCAGATGCAAAAAAACAAACAAACTCCGATATGGTTTATGGCTAAACTCAAAATTCTATAGATGCAGGTCAAGCAGTTTTGGAACTAACAATACAGACAGTACACTGATTGTACCACCTACACCTGCTGATCACCATAAGACATTATTCGAACCAGAATCAAAGTCTGACTCTGAGTTATCTGAACGTGTTGATGAAAATGAATGTTCTAATGCAGAGGAAGAATGTGATTGGTCGAGGGATTTATTTTCTGAATCGGTCTGATTAGTTTTGTTTATTTGTTGATGCGGCTGCCAAGTCTTGTACCCACTTGTACCCAGATACTTTGGCTTAGAGCTCCTCTCTCAAGAATTTGGATCTCAGTCATGACCCTTTGCCTGTTAGAAACCCTGCCCAACTGCCCACATCCCTTGCACTGCCAGGTGACATCTTGTACAGTAAA
>NW_026571249.1:0-6536 GCF_026225935.1 Boleophthalmus pectinirostris
CCTTTGTAGCTCAGAAGAAGGACATCCTTCAGTCTCAAAAGCTGTACATTTGTCCACTGTATAAAACCAGTGAGAGGAAAGGCACTCTATCGACCACAGGCCACTCCACTAACTTTGTCATTACTATGATGTTACCAACAAGCAGGAGGCCTCAGCACTGGGTCAAACGTGGAGTAGCCATGCTCTGTCAGCTTGATGATTAAGATACAAGCCCTTGTATCTTACATTTAATTATATATTCTTGGAGTATGCAAAATAAAAGTTGACTTATTCTGAGTATGCATAATGTCCTGAAAATACTTACCTGTCATCCAAACCGCGTGGACCTATTACCCTCGATACTTCCTTATGAAATACTGTAGCAATAATAGACGTACAGTTACTCCATATGGCCACTAGGGGGTGTTGTAACCTTATTACAGTTTGAGTAAATTTGATTTGAGCTGACACCTCATACAATACTTTTTTCCCCCTACAAAATGCATTTTTTGTTGACATTACAAATTTTTTAAATAAATGTAGATCATTGCAAATCAAATTAAATTCAAGTTTTTATATGTCTAAAGTATTTCAGATATGTGTTTTTTATTGTTTCATAACCTTAACGAAATTATGCTACTGCAAAGCAATAAATTAAGTCCATGTAGTGGGTCAGAGCTGAGTGTTGGCCATGATGGCCCCATGGTCTCGTATTTTTAGCCCACCTAATATAGCAACAGTATGTGGGTAACTGAGAGCCTGCAGACCAGTCGAGCGCAGCATTTCAATGAAGGTAAACATGTTTTCTGTCTTTTCTGTCCTCATGTAGTTCTACTATAAGTGTTTTATTTTGCACCACATTTCACTTACACTCGCAGTTGTGTAGCACTTTAACTTTTAAATTTTACTTGCAAACATTGTTTCAGTTTTTGACTGAATTTAATTCGTCAGGTTTAGATTTCTAATATGCCTCACTGTGTCACGGCAGTAGTGCTGTTCTTGTTGTTAGTATTCGCGGGGTGTCCATTCTGTGCCTCCAGCCTTTATGATCTTGTTTACCTTTTGTCTCTTTCCCAGCTCCTGGTGCTCGTGCTGGACATAAACACAGATGAACACTGAAACAGAAGATGATTTTTATCAGTCAGACGACAACTTTGATGATGATGAAGATGAGGCAACCCAATACATAATAGAACAAAGTCTTATCCAATACAGAAAACTTAAAGGGCTCAATCCAAGGTGACAATCTGTCTTTTTCTTAACCTATGTGTTCTGTGAATTTACCAGTGCTTTGTGATTTTTGGTGGCCTCCTTTGCAATGAGTAGGTTCAAATCAACCGTGAAGTTGGTAGAATAGCCATTGAGTAGACTATTATTATTACTCGAGAAACAGTCATCAAAAAGTAACTCATTGCTCTCCACCTCTGATCAACAGTGATCTGAAATCAAGTGAAGATCCACATGAGATTTATAAAGCAATCAAGGAGGGTGAGATGAAGTCATGACTGTACTGAGGTCAAAAGGAGAACAGTACTGAATGAACCATGTGTTTGAGACCTTAGGTGATGAAGATGCTCTGATAAGACTGACTATCCAACCTGAGATGCTGTGTAAAGTGGATGAGCGTGGGTGGATTCCACTGCATGAAGCAGCAATTCAGGACAACAAACAAATCCTTGAGATCATCTTTTCAGGTAATTGCGTGACTTATGTTATCTTTGTCTTTATACTATTTTGATTATGGGCGGCAAATATGTCATAAGGTTATATATAATGTATAAAAATGTATAAATGTGTTTAATACTGAAGGCAATAAAACAGTTGCTAGAGAAAACATACGTGTCATATCATGCATTGTTATCACTATGTTTTAGCATCGCCCCCTGGTGCGGCACAGTGTCGAACCCTGAAGGGTGAGACAGCACTGTTTTTGGCAATTGTCCATGGACTCAGGGAGAACGCCACATTCCTCCTACAGAACGGCAGTAGCCCAGACACCCAGAACGATGAGCAGGACTCTCCTTTAGTCGCTGGTATCGACTGTTTGTAGAGATAGTAATTTTTGTTTTCATTAAAGTCAGAGTGCAACATGGTAAACAAAGTGTCACAATGTTCTAAAATATGATCTTAATTCATTATTTGAAATAGAAGGCAGTTTGTCACATTTTTTGACAGAAATAAAGAAACACAAAATATGCAAATGTTATATAAACAAAAAAGACTTGATTGTTTCTATCAATTTTGATAACTGCAGTTAATACAGAGATAGCAATTGTAAACACTGCATATAGACATACATTTAAAAAAAAAAAAGCACAAAGAAACATTCTGATCACATACTAAACACATATTTACTATTATACTTATTGTTCTCATTTTTCCAGCTATTTTGAATGATCAGTATGACTTAGCCACTCTACTGCTACGTTATAATGCCAACGTGGATCAGACTGGGCCACTGAACCGGACAGCCCTTCATGAGTCTGCGTTTCTAGGCCTGGACAATTTTGTCTATCTGCTCCTAGAGTCTGGGGCCAATCCAAACGCATGTGACATCAAACAGAAAATTCCCCTTGCCCTGGCTGCTCAAAATGGGCATTTTAACGTGGTAGAAGTTCTACTACAGAAAGGTATGAAAAAGTTTCTCAGAATAAAAACACGCTTTTTACCTGTACCAGAATTTAGTAGAATTTGTGTGATTACAAATATAAGCGTACTCACAAACAGTTATTCAGTGCTTGACACATTTGTTTTTTAGGAGCAAATGTAAAATGTGAGTCAGAGTCAGGCACCATTTTGTTCGATGCGGCTGCCTCAGGAAACCCTGACATCATATCACTGTTGTTGGACCATGGAGCAGATCCTAACCTACCTCTCTACAGCGGACACCTGCCAATCCATCGTGTGGCCTACCATGGACACATCCTGTAAGGAATATTTTACGTTAATATTAAAATTTTACACAGAACTGGACAAAATTCAGACATCTAAAATGTTCTTCAGTTCACCTATCACCATTAATTGTATAGTTTAAACAAGCATGATCTATGTCTTGGTACTGATTAAGTCTCGGTTTTAATTTAGTTTAGCCCAAGTTTACCCCTGTCAGGTTCATTTTAAACCTGTTTTTTGTCCACATTTAGTCCTGGTTTATTATTTAAGACCTGGCACATTCTGGAGAAATACTACATTTGAATTTCTTTAATTGTTAATGAACTATTTTCCCTACTAAATACTAATTGAGTTGTATTTAATGTTCATAGATGACCTTCTCAGGACTGTCGCATTGTTAGGCCGTGGTTCAATACTTATAGAGGAGTAAGAGTTAAATGCATTTCTTTGACAGAGCTCTGGAGAGGCTAATCCCAGTGACAGACCTGTATGCAGTCAAGGACAGTGGCATGAGCCCTCTCCACTCTGCAGCTGCTGGAGGCCATGCTCACTGTGTAGACCTACTGCTCAAAGCTGGCTATGATCCAAACTTCATGCTCCACCCACGAGTTCGCCGCAACTATGACGACGAACGAAGGTCTGCTCTCTTCTTTGCCGTGTCCAACAGTGACCTCCAGTGCAGTCGCCTGCTGCTTGAGGCTGGAGCTATGGTAAACCAGGATCCAGTCAACTGCTTACAACTGGCTCTCCGACAGGGCAACTATGAAATGATCAACATTTTGTTAAAGTTTGGGGCGAATGTGAACTACTACTCGAGAGTAAACACAACACACTTCCCCTCGGCTCTTCAGTATGCTTTAAAAGATGAGGTTATGCTTAGGATGATTCTGAACCATGGTTATGATGTTAAACGCTGCTTTGACTGTCCTTATGGTGACAGCTCTCATGATTATGCTCCATGGGCATCTGCTGTCATAAAAGACATGGTGGTGAGTATAAACATAAACATGAACGGGAGAAAAATACTTGACGCGCGTCCGTTGCCTTGGAAACAAGAGCCCGGTCCCGGTCTTTTCCTGAAACGATGTCAGACCAGACTGAGAGAGACTTTAGTGTTTTTATAACGTAAAACCATCAGCGGAGGAGATCGGGTCGACGACTGGAGAGTGAATATATTTATACTCCGCTAATGACACTGGATCAGTCCTGGTTTAGTTCCGGTCTAGTCCCGGTTTAGTCTCGGTCTACTCCCGGTCTAGTCCTTGTTTAGTCCCGGTCTAGTCTCAGTCTAGTCCTGGTTTAGTCCTGGTCCGGTCCTGGTGTAATCCTCGCGATTGTCTCGGTGATTGTGGCGTATATATTCATGCTCCGCTCATGTTTGTGGTTCTCGCTCTGGTTCTCGGGTTTTTCTTCCTGATAATAACTGCGTCCCTGATTGGTTGACGCGGCGCGTCTGACGCAAAAAGTTCAGCATTTTCAACTTCTGACGCTGACGCCTTGGACGCGCGTATAGAGCGTCGATGCGAAAAACGCTCAAGACGCGCTGCGTTGACGCCAGATTCGCGTCGCGCTGACGCCAAAGACGCACCGCAAAAACGCAGGACGCTCTAGTCGCGCGTCCACATAGACTTTACATAGAAACTGGACGCTTTGACGCTTTGGTGTGAACGACCCTTACCACTGAGCCACACCACACAAATACTCTCTGTCTGATATTGATCCCACAGATATAGATAAAACATAAGAGAAAACATCATCATCAAAACAGACTTACAAAGTACATGGACAGGGTCCTTCTGTCGTGCAGTTTTCTCTAAAGAAAAACAAGAAGATCGAATTAGGAGAAAGTTTTTTTATATTGTACTTCTGGGTCCATCAGATGATAAGTTATTAAAATAAGAAAAATTTAAAAAGTTAAATGCTAAGCCCCGCCCCCTGAGCACATACCAGCGTCTGATTGGCTGAGAGCATGCTGTTGTTGCTCTCGTCTCCTCTGATGGGGACCAGAGGCATCGTCCCGAACTTCTGCTTGGAGATGTCAGAGGACGAGTGTCTGCGCAGGATGGCAGGGGGCGCTTCATCGTTCTACAAGAAAAACACACAATACAATCTATATGAGCGCGCCCTGGTGGACTGACAGGGGACTGCAAGTTTAACCTCTGGAACTTGTTTAACTTTGTGGTTTCTCCGACCTGAGCTTTGAGGAAACAGGTGATCCAGCCCCACAGCTCCGCCTCCCCGCTGCAGCACAGGAACCTGCTCGTGTTTAGAGGAGAGAATAAAGGAGTTATATCACAAAAACTAAATAAAAACTGTATTTACTCTAAGAATAAACGAATAAACTCACAGCTGGTGTTTGTGTGAGATCACTGTGAAGCCCCATCTACAACGAAAAGACAACAGAATATTTGGTCACTGTAAATCAGGTCTAAAGTAGGACTAAAGTAGGTCTAAAACAGGTCTACAGCAGGACTAAGATACGTCTAAAGCAGAACTGAAACAAGTCTAAAACAGGTCTACAGCAGGACTAAAGCAGGATTGAAACAGTTCTAAATCAGGTCTAAACCAGGACTAAAGCAGGTCTACAGCAGGACTAAGATACGTCTAAAGCAGAACTGAAACAAGTCTAAAACAGGCCTACAGCTGGACTAAAGCAGGATTGAAACAGTTCTAAAACAGATTTAAAGCAGAATTAAAGTAGGACTGAAACAGGACTAAAGCAGCTCTAAAACAGGACTAAAGCAGGTATAAAGCAGGTCTAAAACAGGTCTAAAGCAGGACTGAAACAGGACTAAAGCAGGTCTAAACCAGGACTGAAACAGTTCTAAAACAGATTTAAAGCAGAACTAAAATAGGACTGAAACAGGACTAAAACAGGTTTAAAGCAGGTCTAAAGCAGGACTGAAACAGGTCTCAATCAGGTCTCAACAAGGTCTAAACTATGTCCAAACCAGGTTTAAACTTAAACTTAACCAAGTCTAAAACAGGTCTAAACTAGGTGCTAAAAACAGGTTTAAACTAGTTCCTAACCCGCTCTTAACCAGGTCTAAACCAGATCTAAACGGTGTCCAAAACACGTTTGAACTAGGTCTTAATCTGGTCCTAGCCAGCACTCCACGAGGTCTACACCAGGACTAAACCAGGTCTACATAGGTCTAGGATCAGGACTTTACCTGGTGGGGGCCTTGAGTTTTTTCCTGATGCCGATGTAGATCTTCATGGTCTTCAGGCTCCACTCCTTCTCTGGTTTGATGCTCTGAGCAGATCAATATAATATTAATTAAATTTAATAATAACTCAGTGTTCTTCAGGAGAACATGTGTGTCCTTCACTAGAACATGTGTGTCCTTCACTAGAACATGTGTGTCCTTCACTAGAACATGTGTGTCCTTCACTAGAACATGTGTGTCCTTCACTAGAACATGTGTGTCCTTCATTTAGAACATGTGTGTCCTTCACTAGAACATGTGTGTCCTTCACTAGAACATGTGTGTCCTTCACTAGAACATGTGTGTCCTTCACTAGAACATGTGTGTCCTTCAGTAGAACATGTGTGTCCTTCACTAGAACATGTGTGTCCTTCATTTAGAACATGTGTGTCCTTCACTAGAACATGTGTGTCCTTCACTAGAACATGTGTGTCCTTCACTTCATTAGAACATGTG
>NW_026571250.1:0-4527 GCF_026225935.1 Boleophthalmus pectinirostris
AGAGAGGAAGAGAGGGAGGAGGAGGAGGTAACAGGCCAGCCAAGCGAGGAGAAGGTCTATCATAGCGTTGCTCGCACACATGTCGTCTGGATGAGTTGAGGAGTAGTTCACTGAGGGACCCATGGAGAAGACTGGAAACAGCTGACAAAAATAATGACTGAAAAATGTTAAAGGGCACATATTACACTATTTTCTGATCTATTAGGGCTGTCGCGGTTAGGGAATTTCACTTGCAGTGCAGTACAGCGGCGGCTCAACAGCGTGGTAGGTGATATCGCACCCTGTCCGATGATGCACTTGTTTCGCAGATGCACATGTACCTTGGTTGTCGTGTGGATATAGCGTGTGTAGTGTAGGAGAAATAATATTTGGCTTTGGAACAAGTGCCGCTGCATCTCTCCAACTCTCACTCCTGCACCAGGTCAGGTACCCGCGGACTTAAGAGAGAAATAACCACGAGCACGTGGAGCAGGTGTCTGCAAAGCGCAATCAGGCGAAGGCCGCATTTACCTGAGGTCACCTGACGGTCTTCGCGGGTGCACCTTGGTTTTGGGTTAGTCCTGCGTTAGTCCTGGGTTAGTCCTGAGTTAACCCTGCGTTAGTCATGGGTTAGTCCTGGGTTATCACGGGCACGGATGGTAACGGGTGGAATGTTAACGGTCCGGGCAGGTGCGGGTCTCTAAAAATGGACCCGTGCAAAACTCTGGGTCGGGTCACGTTGGTCATGTGCGATAATCACGGTGGCCCAACATGCACCGCAGTGGACCTCTTAGTACCGTGGTGATTCATTGTTTGCGGTTATTGCGACAGCCCTATTATCAGTGATATACTGTAGTATTGTTTCCTCGACAATAACAGACCTGGAGCTGTGTTTTGTTTCATTCACACGTTTGAGTAATCCTTCATTTTTAGTCTGTCTACGTCTCCAAAGCTCAAAATGCTCTGTTCCACCCTGTGAGCTGAGTTCTTCTCTCAAACTGAAATCTTGTAACGTCATGTTGTAATACAGGAAGGTCTCCACTGTGTTTTTAAAATCCATACACCTTCACTAGAATCATTTGCATGATTTCAGCCCTGAAAATTGCAGATCTCTACAAAACTAAAAGTTAAAGGAGCTGTTCACTTAAAAACTGCAACAGCAACAGAGGTGCAACAGAGTGGGTAATGAAACTGCTTTACATAAATGGACTTTTGTAAGCTAAAAAAACACAAATAGTTCTAGACAAAAGTACATATCATTTTAAAACCCTTACTCTCTCCTCAGGGTCACATTAACCTGAAGAAAAAAATGTTTTCCTTCCCGCTCTCTTGGGGCGGGTCAATCAGACCCAAAAATTTATTTTCAAATAAATTCTCACCAGGTGAGAAAATAAGAGAGTGGGAAGGAAAAAAAATGTTTTCTTTGGGTCAGTGTGACCCCAACACAATGTCCTGACAGTTTAAATGTTCATTTAAAAGTGCACTGTGTAACTTTTTGGTTGGGGGTCAGTCACCTGCTTGTTTCTACAGAGATGTCCTTGCTTTGCCTGAAATGTCCCACGGTATGACATTAAACAGCTATACATTTACTCAATTACAGGTGGTTTTATAGCTCGAAAATACCTAGAAAAACAGACATTCTGACTGTGCGTGGGGTCTCCTCTCCACAGATCTGACCTGTAACTTGGTCTGGTTTGGTCTCCATGAAAATAGAAAGGATTAATGCCATACTGTGAAACATCCCAAACAAAGCAATAACATTTCCATGTTGAAAGTATTAGTTGTGTAATTGTTGTGTGAAGAAATTTCAACATAAAATATCAATAAATCTTACCTGTTTGTATCAACCTGATTCAAGTACTTTAACACACAAAATAAACAGCGAAACTACTCTGAAACACAGAGATAAAAATAAGTACTGACTGTTCTGAAGTCTGTCCTGTTTTGGCAGATGGAGCAGATGTTATCGTGACTGGATCGGGTCTGCGGGATGGCGTGGGATTCAATTGGAACACATTAGGCAAATGTTGAGAGAGAAACAGAGCTGGGGTCAGTGATGGTGTCAAACCATCAACAGCTTCAGCACTGAGGTTCCGTCAGGTCATGCGAGGAGAGCATTTCTGAAAGTGCCACAACAGGGCCCTAGCGGTAAAAACTGTCTTTGTGTCCTTAGGCAAGATACTTCGTCGACATTGCCTAGTATGAACATGGAGTGCAGAGTGAATGAATAATGCACGAAATTGTAAAAGCAACTTCGAGTGTCTGGAAAAGCACTATCGATAATATTGCAGTGACATCTCGTTTGGGATGGACCAACAAATAACAAACTGGTTTCACGCTTCTGTCCAGATGCTTTGCACCACCTTGGAACCTGCCATAGTCCTCAAGCACAGAGGACCGGAGCAGCCCACCCGGAGCCTCAGGACCAATCTGACCAATGCACTAGGAGGACGGCACAAGACCGAGGACCAGACCCCTGAACTCAGAGCTTCTGATCTAGGCTGATGTGCGGTGAGTTGTATACAAAGTTCTACATGCTTCTGTTTTATGAGTTCATGATGATAACTTGAGATGAGGACGGCCCCTTAACAGGGAAACATCAGTACTTGGTATAGCAATTGGATGTACCGATGTTTAAGCATTTTCTACTGTCAGTCTTGTTATTTTGTATAATATCGTGAGCCTCCCCACCATGTCGTGAGCTTTCTCACAATATCACAATAAATATCATACCATGAGGTTTATATCATGACCATATCGTATCTTGGATATTTTTACACCCCTAATAAAGGTTTACATGATCGCAGAATAAATTAATTTGGCTTTAAAATCCGAATAAACCATCCACTTACTTTGAGGAGGAAGGGCGGTTCACTCAGAGCCTACGTCACGTTTGGAGTGTTTTCTCAGGACGGGCGGGGGGATGAGCAATAGTTGGACTTTCATCGTTCCTGGTCTGTGATGCCTCCAAGAAACCAGTAAGATTTCATAACTATTGTGTAATGGATGTTCAAAACCCAAATTATGCTTGTTTATGTGCAGAAGATACAATGTGAAAAGAGTTATTTTGCATGAGATGGGCCATTTAATGTCATACTATGAAACATTCCAGACAAAGCAATAACATCTCCATGAAGAAAAGCATTTGACAGACCCTCCACCAGAAAAGTTACACTTTAAGTACAGATACCTAAAATGTATTCTTAAGTACATTACTTTACTGCATTTACTTAGTTACGTTCCACCACTGGTACCAGCCCATAGAAATCAGCCACTGTTCCACTTTAAACGCTGGCACCATCCAAAGAACCGTGATGGTTTGGGCAGTTTTCCGGCTCTTTGGAGGAACAGAAGAGGTAACACCAAACTACTGGGGAACGTGAAGTAATGAGCAGATACTGACAAAACACAGGAATCACGTGGATTTAAAATGTTCAGAAGATATGTCATGTATGAAAGAATGAGCAGTATAAACCTTAAGAATAACACAGACACTATTGCTATCATGGTTGTGAAAGCTCTTCGTTTCGATTGGTCAATACGCTGATTGTCCCCGCCCCCCTCCTCCAGGCCCAGGACGAAGCAGGACGCAGAGAACTGAGGCGCTAAAGAACACGACCAAAGAGAGGACACAAAACGTGGTGATGAACATGGAAATCATCTGGTACGTTTGTTGGCTGTGGTATGATGTGGTATAACTGAAACACACGATCGCGGTACTGAGCAGCCAAACTACTACAATGCTGCCATTTCTAATCATGACCCCACCCCTTTCCTTCAAACGCAGATATGTGATTGGGTGAACCACAGCCAGGTAGCGTTCCAGACAGGTGAGGACGTGAATGAACATTTGCCCGATCATACCAACACCATACAAGGTTGTTCCGCTCATTATGAGCAGAGGCAACTTCATCCCAAACGTGACCACAGCTGTGCCCAGCGAGGTGAGGAACTCCATGATGATGATGTGATAGGTGAAGATATCTGTATGACTAGTTTTTCTTTGTGTATAACCAACGTAGAAGACCCAGAAGAAGAGAGGTGTCAGCAGCAAGTACATGGTCATCCAGGAGTACATGATACTGAAGACCAAAGGGTAAACACATGCATCTCCAATGGTCTCCTTGGCAACCACAGAGGAAGAGTTTGAGGAGCTGAGCATGGTGCAGACTACAGGGAGGAAATAAACATGGTGACACAATGGACACATCAGCCAACACAGCCTAATATATATATTTTTTAGACTGTCTGGAAACTAAACTATCTGGAAAGATACAAAAATAGATATAAAGGTCCTGTATTGTACAAAACTGACTCTTGTGAGCTTTAAGTCATGTTAGAATGTTGTTATCTCCTCAAAAACATACCTGGAGTTGTGGTTTGTTTCATCCACATGTTTGAGTAATCCTGCATTATTAGTCTGTCTACGTAAACTGCTCTGTTCCACCTTGTGACGTCATGAAGTGGTAGTTTTCAGGTTTCAGGGTAATTGGCAATTCCACGGCTGAAATCATCAAAACTATTCTAGTACATACTAGTAGGTAAGTT
>NW_026571251.1:0-8000 GCF_026225935.1 Boleophthalmus pectinirostris
GTTCCCAGGCCAGCCGAGAGACATAGTCCCTCCAGCGTGTCCTGGGTCTTCCCCGGGGCCTCCTCCCGGTGGGACATGCCCGGAACACCTCCCGAGGGAGGCGCCCAGGAGGCATCCGGAACAGATGCCCGAGCCACCTCAACTGGCTCCTCTCGACGTGGAGGAGCAGCAGCTCTACTCCGAGCTCCTCCCGTGTGACTGAGCTCCTCACCCTATCTCTAAGGGAGCGCCCAGCCACCCTGCGGAGGAAACTCATTTCGAGCGCTTGTATCCGCGATCTCGTCCTTTCGGTCACTACCCAGAGCTCATGACCATAGGTGAGAGTAGGAACGAAGACTGACCGGTAAATCGAGAGCTTCGCCTTTCGGCTCAGCTCCCTCTTCACCACAACGGTCCGATACAGCGACCGCATCACTGCAGACGCTGCACCGATCCGCCTGTCAATCTCATGTTCTGTCCTTCCCTCACTCGTGAACAAGACCCCGAGATACTTGAACTCCTCCACTTGAGGCAAGACTCCACCCACGGAGAGGGCAAGATTTTTGTCGAGAACCATGGCCCAGACTTAGAAGAGATCTTCATCCCAGCCCTTCACACTGGGCACCGCCCTGCAATTGCAGCTGTCATAGCAAAAAAAAAAGAAATTTTAATGTCCACAAATTCCAAGGGACGGTGAGCGGCGACATGTGAAGACGTCCAGTTGCGTTGCTCCGCAGAGATACATGACTTTTTTCATTTAAATTACTAACTATCTGACCTTTCAGCGTTTTCTACCACCACGTAAGACATCGCTACACCGACTGGTATCGAGCGAAAGAGCCGTTTTGCGATGTCTGGAGCAAAAGGCAACAAAAAGTCGGAGCTTGCTAAAGTCACGGATAGCTCCGCTACGTCCCCAGATACAGCTAAGCTAATGGCCGCGATCAATAGCTCCGAACAAACAGTGGTAGCCAAGATAGATACGCTGGATTTAAAGGTGGAGTCCAAGTGCCAAACGCTCAACGACTCAATTGACAGACTTCGCAACCACTTCAAAGAGCAACTTGAAGGTGTTCGGACTGAATTTGGTGCCAAGTTTGACCCGCTAGCCGCTAGTTTTTCAGATCACGAGACCCGGCTAACTAGCCTCGAAGAGGCTACGAACACGTACTCCGACAGGGTGGTGGACTTGGAGGAGGAAGTTCGCTCTTTGAAAGCGCGTGTAGCAGCCCTCACGGAGAAGACTGAGGACCTGGAAGGAAGACAACGCCGCTGTAATATACGCATACTCGGGGTAAGGGAGAAGTTTGAGACCGGCACGCGACCTGTCGTTTCTGTGGCCAAGTTACTGCAAGAGGTTTTGAGCCTGGACGCGGCTCCTACACTGGATCGGGCGCACCGCGGTATGCAGTCTGGCGCCGGGGGAGGACAGAGACCCAGGCCGTTTATTGTCAAGTTTCACTACTTTCAAGAAATGCTGGAGGTGCTCCGCAAAGCGGCGAGGGCCGGCCCGCTTTTCTACGATGGAGACAAAGTTCTCATCTTCCCGGATTTGCCGTCTTCAGTTGCGAAGAGGAGGGGAACTTTCAAAGACGTAAAGGAGCTGCTCCGTGGTTGTCAGGGCGTGAGATACGGGATGCTTTACCCAGCCCGGCTGAGGATTTCGTCGCCTCTGGGGGAAAAGGTCTTTACTGACCCTGGCACTGCCAAAGACTACATCATGAAGCATCTGGTGCAGAGTGACCAACAAGACGCCGGTTGAGCGTATAAAGGTACTAAATTAATAGCAATGGCTCAGCCATGACTCTGAATACACCTTCACTGAACATTGGTTTATAATGTGAATTGGTACATTTTGTATAATGCAATTGTGAGGGTTGTTTTTCTTACTATATTTTGTCAGATAGACAGATTTTTCTAATTCTAGTTTGTCTCTGTTATGGGCAAGTTGTGTTTAACAGCAGAGGAGTAGAGAACAAAGTTCACATGTTCCAAACGAGCTCTTTTGGGGGGAGGGTTTTGGTTGTCTCTCCGTGTTCCGGGGAATTGGAGTCAACTTTTTCTTTTTTTTTTTTTTCTTTTTTTTTTTTTTTTTTTTTTTTTTTTTTCTTCTTTTTATTATTTTTTATTTACGTATGTTTCTGGCCACAGATTGTCATTTACGTTCCTATCTCACTTCTCTATTGTGCACCCACCATGATTGCCTTTATCCAATGTATACATGTCTGCTTCCCCTAGTTTAATGCACATCCCAGGGCCCCGCTCTACAACTTTCTTATCATGGAATGTAAAGGGACTTAATAACTTGGTCAAGCGTAAAAGGGTATATGCACATCTACGGACCTTTAACCCAGATGTAGTTTTTTTACAAGAAACACACCTGCGCTCTGCTGACGGTAATAAGTTATCACATGGTTTGTTTTCGCAGATATATCATTCAGGCTTTGATTCGAAATCCAGGGGGGTGGCCATCCTATTCAGGAAACACCTTCCTTTTGTTTGTTCAAAAGTAACCCGTGACGTTAATGGCCGTTTTGTTATAATAACTGGCAAATTACATAATACTCCAGTAACTTTAGTGAATGTCTACGCCCCTAATTGGGATAACCCACAATTTTTTAAAAGGCTGATTGGTATGTTGCCAGATTTGGCTACTCACTATTTAATCATGGGGGGGGATTTAAATCTTGTGTTTGATCCAAATCTTGACAGATCGAGAACGCGCCAATCTTCGGTTATATCTAAATCCGTATCTGTGCTCAACTCTTTTCTTAAAAACTACGGTATCTCCGACCCGCTGCGTGTGTCCGAGCCCTCTGCTAAACATTATTCCTTTTTCTCTCCAGTGCATCACTCGTACTCAAGGATTGATTATTTTCTACTGGATAATTCTCTTATCTCTAAAGTGACCACCTGTAAATATCATGCTATTGTAATTTCTGATCATGCTCCGGTGCAGCTTGATATCTTATTCCCAAATACTTGTACCGCGCCGCGGGTCTGGAGATTTGATTCCACCCTATTGTCAGATGAAGAGTTCTGTAAATACATTTCATCTCACATTGACTTTTTTCTGGAAGTAAATGTCACCCCAGATGTCTCGAAGTCTGTAATATGGGAGTCTCTTAAAGCATATTTACGTGGTCAGATTATTTCATTTGCGGCCCATAAAAATAAAAAACGTGATGAGCGGTTAAGAGTACTGACTGAGCTTATAGCCAATCTCGATTCACAATATGCTAATAATCCATCAGCCGACCTATATAAGCAGAAGCTTACACTGCAGTCCGAATTTGAAGCCCTTTCAATCAGAGAAACAGAGAAGCTCTTACTGAGAACAAGACAAAATGTATATGAACATGGGGATAGAGCAGGTAGACTTCTCTCTCACCAGCTACGTCAGTCAGTCTCAAGTCACACAATATCAGAGATCCAACTAGACCCCAACCGAACAATAACGGATCCTAAAGAGATTAATTCGGCTTTTAAGAAATTTTATCAAGATTTATACACCAGTCAAACGACCTGTGCGCCTGCTGATGTAGATTTATTTTTTGAACAGGTTAAATATCCCAACTATTGATGTAGATCAGCAGAAATTACTTGATAGACCCATAGCCACTGCTGAAATATTACAGGCAATCAAATCTCTACAAAATGGTAAGGCTCCGGGGCCGGATGGATTCTCGTGTGATTTTTATAAAGCGTTTGCAAATAAGCTGGGTGCTTTACTGTGTGAGGTGTTTGTAGAAATCCACGCCAATAACAATTTACCACAAACTCTTTCGCAAGCCACAATTTCAGTTATTCTAAAAAAGGACAGAGATCCAAAAAAATGTGAATCTTATCGACCAATTAGTCTCCTTAATGTAGATTACAAAATTCTCACAAAAGTTCTTGCACTCCGCCTCGAAAAGATAGCCCCGAGCATTATTCATGAAGATCAGACAGGCTTTATTGCCCTTCGCCAGTCTTACTTCAATACACGGCGCTTATTCAATGTTTTATACTCTGACCGCTCAACTGACCAATCCGAAGTGATAGTTTCACTTGATGCCGAGAAGGCTTTTGATTGTGTGGAATGGTCATACTTGCTGTGTGTGCTTGGCAAATTTGGCTTTGGCCCTAGTTTTACATCATGGGTCAAGATTCTGTATTCAAAACCACTTTCCTCTGTTCGGACTAATGGTATAATATCAGACTACTTTCCCCTACATAGAGGCACTCGTCAGGGCTGCCCGTTAAGTCCCTTGCTTTTCAATCTTGCAATAGAACCTTTGGCGGTAGCATTGCGATCAAACGGGGGGATCGAGGGAATTAGCAGAGGGGGAACTGTCCATAAATTATCATTGTATGCAGATGATTTACTTTTGTATATTACAAACCCAGTGATGTCTATTCCACGCATTCTGGAACTGCTTAGCTCCTTTGGATGTTTGTCTGGCTACAGACTGAACCTGGGTAAAAGCATTTTATTTCCTGTTAACCAACTAGCAAGAGACTTGGACTATTCAAACTTCCCATTCAAAGTAGAGGAAAGCTCATTCACCTACTTGGGTATCCAGGTCTCTGCCACCTATAACAATCTTTTCAAACACAACATTCTTCCACTTTTAGACAAGACCAAGGCTGACCTGATACGTTGGTCAGCTCTACCTATCTCTCTAGCTGGGCGTATTAATACAATTAAAATGGTTGTTTTGCCCAGGTTCATGTATTTATTTCAAATGATTCCCCTGCTCCTCCCTAAGACGTTTTTTAAAAAAATTGACAGTATTGTATCTTCATTTATATGGAATCAGAAATGCCCTAGAATACGTAAAGAAAAATTGCAAGGTTCTAAAGCTGAGGGGGGCCTTGCTTTGCCAAATTTCATGTACTACTATTGGTCAGCTAATATTGTAAAATTGTCCACCTGGCTTCGCACATTTAAAGACGAATGTGGCCCTCTTTGGTCCACTATAGAACTTGGTTCCAGTCTTACTGCTTCGCCCATAGCATTAATGTGTTCCTCTTTACCAGCCAATGTGAAAAAACATGTTACAAACCCAGTGGTCAAAAACACTCTTAATATCTGGTTTCAATGTCGCCGACATTTTGGCTTCAAACAAACACTTATCTATGCTCCCATTACATTGAACCCTTTTTTTCCACCAGCTTTGACTGATTCTGGGTTCAAAATTTGGTTTAGAAAGGGAATTGTTTTTTTCACTGATTTGTTTGTTAACCGGTCCTTTGTTTCATTTGATGTTTTATCTAAAGATTTTGACATTCCTAAGTCTCACTTCTTTAGATACTTACAAGTCCGTAGTTTTGTAGCAAAAAACTTCTCTGCCTATCCAACTCAACCGCCTTCCTGCCCCCTCGAGGACTGTCTGCATCTCCAATTCATCTCTAGGGGACTGATCTCTCGGACATACAACTTACTCCATCATATAGAGTCTTCTTCTTTGACAGAGCTGAAAAACTCATGGGAACAAGATTTAAACTTGCAGATTTCAGATGACATATGGGACTCCAGCATAAATCGTATTCACTCAACCTCAATTTGCATACGTCACTGTTTAATACAGTTTAAGGTTTTTCATCGGGCATACTTAACTAAAGCCAAACTGGCAAGAATATATGGCACCTCTGATGATGGATGCCCGAGATGTGGACGATCACCTGCTACTATGAGTCATATGTTTTGGTCATGTACAGCTTTGAACAGGTATTGGGGTTCTATTTTTGAGGCCTTCTCACATATGTGTACCAGAACAATTGATCCAAACCCGATCACAGCTGTGTTTGGTGTTCTTCCAGATCAGCATGGCCTACCATCTTATCAAAGAAATGCTGTTGCCTTCTCATCTCTTTTGGCCCGAAGATTAATATTAATTAAGTGGAAGGATGCACAACCCCCGTCCTTTATTCAGTGGGTGAGGGAGGTTATGATGTGTTTGCAAATTGAATACTTGAGATATAGTTTGCGGGGTTCACTAAGTACATACCATAAGACTTGGGCGCCTTTTACTGCATATGTTGAGGGCTTACCTTTTACATGAATGGGGAGAGCACATTGTTCAGTTAAGAGTGTGGTGGTGTGTCTAATGTGGCCTTTTTAACTTTATATATTTAATTTTTATTTTATTTTATTTATTTATTTTTTTTTATGAATTTGTTTATTTTTATTATTATTATTATACTGTTTCATTTAATTTAGTATCATTCTTTTTGTGGTTGTGTTTTATTTTTCATTTGTTTTTCCACTCATTTGAGGTTAATCTGTATATGTCATGCCACTGGTTGGCATGGTATTTTACTTTGATGGGTATGTGTGTGTTTGAAATTGTTTCATAGTGTTTATCCACATACTTTTGTATAAAACTGAAAATCTTTAAATAAAGTGTTCAAAAAAAAAAAAACAAGATTAAAAAGCACAAAATGACACTAGAATCCCTCTGACAATAACGATACTGTATTTATTTTGCCTTAAGCTGAGGCACAAGATCTGCACGATGAGGCTGATTCTACAAACAGCTCACAGTGATGTTCAAGTTTCCTTGTAAAACTCACCAGTTTTCCATTATGGGACAGTCTCTGCTCCTGGACAGGCAGGTGCGTCTCTTCATAGACCAGCTGCTTCACCTGTCGGACACATGTGCAGGGAGACACCTGGAACCTCTTTGGGCCTATGTACTCGTGAGCCACTGTCACCCATGGCAACCTGACAAGAGGAAAAATCTAGTTAAATACAATGGTGGAATGTAAAGTAAAAGTAGTAAAGTACTGTAGGTAAGTTAAAAAAAAATGGTATCTGCATTTTACTTAAAGGTGCATTGTGTAACTTTTCTGGTGGAGAATCTGTCAAATGCTTTTCTACTATGATATTAAACCTTTACATCTTCATGGAGACCAAATCAGACCAAAGTTACAGGTCAGATCTGTGAAGAGGCGACCCCGCCCACAGTCAGAATGCCTGTTTTTTTCTAGGTATTTTTGAGCTATAAAACCACCTGTAATTGAATAAATGTAAGGTAGAACTGTTTAATGTCATAGTTGTGGAACAATCTAGGCACTTTTACTTCACTGCATTTTTAACAGGACTGAAGTAAAAGTATTTTTGATGATAGTGTGAGATCTGCTGAAAAGGTTGAGGGTTTATTTTCAACATAGCCTGAGCAAACAAAAATATAAAAACAGCTGAAAAAAACTATCAAAATTCAAACTATATATCAAACTCAATTTTTTCTTTTTTTTCAAAATTCAGTAAAAATCTTTATCAAAATCACTACATTTGAAGCCTTATGAGACTCTTTTTAAGACAAAACTCTTTAAGTACATTTTTAAATACTTAATACATTTATTTTTTTCATTGATACTTGAAGAAGTATTTCCACCACTAGTTAAATACAAAGATGTGTATGTGCATGACAGTGTATTCTTTATTTAATGGAGTATGTAGCACAGAATCTAAAACGTGATACTGACACATAGCTAACCTCTTTTGTATTGTTTATCCATCTTGTTTAGTTGGCCGAAATAGTGGTCTGTGAAATTTGGTATATTTTATGTTACTTTGTATTCAGTATTACTCAAGTTGAATATTTTAAATCTTGAATAATGAGAAATGTTTTAATGAAAGTCAATGGCTGATATCTGATATCAGCAGATCAGGGGAATAGATGGGGGGGATAAAGGGGTCTGTTGTGGTAGGCCAGGGTCCAGGTCCAGGGACCAGGGTCTTAGGGGCCCAGAATTAGACCCTCTTTTATTAATTTATGTTAGAAGGGGGCCCAGGGCAAGACACCTCACCTGGACCCCGATATTCAAGACTGCAGCTGATACTCAAAAAGCTAACTACAAAAAGCTGGATCTCCAATTCTCTGGAAATCTCTAATAAAAAATTTCATCAAAATCTCATCAAATTTGACAAAAAAAATCATAAAATCTGATGGCTGAACAGTTAAAGGTAAAGTAGCAGTACAAACATTGATCGGAGACCTACAGAATTATTGATTTTCTAATAGTGCATTTGT
>NW_026571252.1:0-17126 GCF_026225935.1 Boleophthalmus pectinirostris
AATGAATTATGTACTATGTAATCCCAATTTATTTATATTGTAGATATGGCTTATGGGTTATATTTACCTTTACCTTTAGTTACACACTGTAATAATTAGTTCAAATGAAAAAGTTACAGAAACCATAACAGAAACCTACCGATGAACTGGATCTTGGCTTCCTGAGAACTGAGGCCCTGTAGTTGTGACATCTGCTCCACACACAGAGAGAGGAGCTCCTCCAGATGCCCCTCGGGCTCCTGGGTGGGCACATACTGCCTCAGCTCCACTCTGACACAGGCAGATATCAAGAAAATATAGAGTGAGACCTGGTGTATTCTTACAGAAACAGTGGTTAACAATGTTTTTTTTTCTTGCACGAGAGTTTCATAGCTCTAGGGGGGGTTGAACAAAAGCACCAAAAGCTGAATGAAGTTTAACTGGTTACTAACAGTGACGGAGCACTCTGGAGTCCATCTGCCAATCTCTGAAGAGCAGTCACTTCTGCCATCAGCTGCACCCCCCCAGAGCCCAGAGGAATCTGCTGGCTCAGGTACTGCTCCAACAACTGCAATAGAATGCATAGACATGTACAGGGTTGTGCCCGCTGGGAGTGAGTGTGTAAAGATGAGAACAGTTCAAACCTGCTGGTAGTGGAAGTCAAGGTAGAGGTCATTGTTGAAGGACAGGGGGCTCCTCCAGATGACCCTCCTCAGGGACAGACTTATGGAGAGATCGTCAAGAAGGAAGTCAAAGACATATTCTTCAGGGTGGAGGGGTCTCGCCACGCCATCTGCCATACACAGTGTTGTGAATTGAGTGCCACTACCTACCTCTCACTTGTGTGCTTGATACTAGCAAAACACTGACCTAGAGATAAAGGCTACCCAAGGATCTGCAGTCTCTACTACTAGTCTTACTTCTTGCGTTGTTTATTTTAATTGGTAAAAAATGGTTATGATTTGAAATATTTATGCAAACAAAATTACCTTTATCTCGGTTGGCAATGATGGCAAATTCATTCACTTCAGCTGGGTTTGTAATGGCCATCTCACTGCAGACATCACTTACGACGTCTCTAGCCATCTGAAATGTGCAATATTCATGAGACAGGTGTACACACACTTTTACAAACATATTTATGCAATCTTACGCTAAAGCTGCGGATCTTTATGGGGATCTCCACTTCTCCTGGCAGGTTAACGCCGATTCGACGAGAGCTTTTTCCAGCCTACAGAGTCAAACATAACACTCTTGCTATATGTTTAACTTCAGTAAAAATGTGGTTGAAGGTTGAAGTACACTTGCCATGAGAGCTTCCATTTCTATTTCAGAAGGAATGGTCCGACGGCCTCCGAAAGAGAAAGAGCGCTGCAGGTTTTCAAGGCATACTGAGGCCAACTCTGTTAGAAAAAATGAAACAATTAACTGTGACTTAATCAAGGGAAGCCACTGATAGGTTGCTGGCAGAAGGTCAAATGACCCTGCAAGGTACTCACCATTTTCTAAAGATAACTGTTTCATACATATCACTGATACTCACACAGTATGATTAGTAGCAGAGTCTGGGTAATAGGCTCCTCACTTGGACATGTGTCTCGGATGCATGCAGTTTTACATACACAGTAAAATAACTTCTTATCATTTATACGAAATAATAAGGTTCAACCTCGAAAGTGGGATATATCCTGTCGCATGATATGCGTTGATGAGTAATGTAGCTAAAACTGCTGAATGAATAGGAAAAACAAATACTTTCGGCCATCTTGAAGTTGAATTTGGAAGGAAAGATAGCTGACTCGAAACCTCCTGTGATAAAAGGTTGCGTGGTGGGATTGCAAGCAAGTAGGCTCCACGGTGTTCGGACGGATAATCGAGACCGCCTGGAACGCATGTCTCTCCACGAAGATCAGCCAGAGATAAAAGATACAATAAACCAATAGAATGTCAGGAGATATTATTCAATTAGATCTCAGAATGAGCAGGGCCAGTTGGAAAACATTCACGCCTAGCATAGAAAGTTGAACTAGCTTGATATATAGAATACATAATGTTATTGGTTCTCTATATATTATTTTGATAAAGATGTAGCTCTTGTAGGCATTGTTCATGTGGATGTTGATGCAAATGGAGAAGATAAAAGATTAAGATAGTGATCAACTTATAAGAATCTTTCTTTTTGAAAATTGGGATATATGTGTGGATAATTGTTTGTTATAGATTCGCATAATTCGAACAATTATTGTGAAGAATGCTATGTTTGTAGTATTTCTATAATTCGTCTCTCTGCAAGATATTTCTGCCTTTTTCTCTAGAGAGCTTGATCTCTACAATACATCATACTTAGTAGAATGTCATACTTTAAGTAAAATTGATTTGAGTAACATAATGACGACATAGATTTAGTAAACTCAAAATGGAGAGGAATACACATTCCAGATTGCTCATATGTGAGTCTACTAAAGTAGATTATGTGGCCAGGGCATGTTTTGTGTTGGCTGTCGCTGCTCTGACTTGTCAGTGCATGATGCAGTCATCTCAACATAGAGAAAATTTGCAAATACAAGTGAACCTGGTTGCCAGGGTCTGTGCTAATTGCTGCAGATTAAAGACACATAGAACAATTTTTCATAACATATGGAGGCAGCGTGCGAAGGACATCACAATAACTAGAAGTTCAAGAAAATCGAGACGTACTTGCAAGGCTCCACTAGCACAGATTGAGCATATGGGATAAACCTTGAAAATCAAGCCAACATGAAAGGACGCAAATGTGAGATCATAATCTGATATTGGTGTTTAATCTCACTGTATTGCTCACAAATAGACATTACTCTGAGTAAAAAATTACTACCCATAATGTTTACGAGCATAAATAAAAAATATAGTCGGGGAAATCATATAAAATGTTGAGTGCATAGCTGAAAGCTAATAATAGTTGGTATATTCTCTTCTATATTATTTAATATGGATTGATATTAGGTAATTCTTATTTGTAATTGTAATGATATTATAACATAGTAAAAAGGAACTAAAAACTGAATACAAACTCAGGACTTAGAAATCAAGACCTCGTGCAAACACTATCGCTCGTCTTAACCTCTTGTCATTGTTAAAGAATTTGTATGTTGTACTTTATTTTTTTTAACATTAGTAATATTTGGCGCTGCGATAGCTGATACGTCTAAAGGACAGTTAATGTCACACACAGATCACTACCATTTGTCACCTCTGATACTGAAATTGCAGCAAAAGGATCAAAAATCCGAAAACTAATGTCTATGAAACATTAGTTAAGAATAATAGAGTCTAGACTATCTATTCAAAACCTGTTTTGTATATACTAACTTTAATTTTGATATAATCAATGTACTTGTATATTCTGGGGTCGATGTGGACTCGGGTGCTCTGTTTTATGTTTGCGCATCTTGGTCGATAACATCTCGCTTTTTTCCGGTCTCTCATAAGTGTAATCCTAGGATTGCTTTAAAATCTAATCTGAAAACATTGAATATCAAGGAGGAACACAATTACTTAATCTATTAGCTAATAACAAATTTTACTTTACGATAATATGGATGATATACGCTGCTGTGAAAAGCTCCTCAGCGGGCGCTCGATAAGCTCGTCTTCGGTCATGGCCAATTCAAGGCAGAAACTTTTAAATTAGATATAACTACGTGAATTGTATTATACATGTATTTTTGGATTAAAAATGTGATAATGAGTGGTTAATCTTGTATGGTATGGTGTGACCTGGTATCATACTGATAAACATTTCACACTATGCTTAATAACATGCAGCGACACACGAGAGGATTTACAGTATATGATCGACTCAGCAAATTCATATTACAAAAGTGCCATAGGGATGTAGTGACATGAATCAACTTCCAGCCGTTCAGCAATAGAGGCGCAAGAATCCTCCATAACTCTAATTTCTCCAGATGAGATCAAAATTGAGGAGGTTACTGATACAACAATATATTACGCTTGCTGTCCATTTTATGTTAAGGCAGTTATGTTGTCAAGTGCTTCTTTTTATGTTATTTAAGTTATCATAGTTTACACGTATGAGAGAATGTGGCGTATCTTCTTGTTTGGACGGGTAACTTTCGAGTGTGGTACTCTTGTGACGATATTCATGGGATCATGGCTGAGCTCTTCGTGGGAGTCCAGTTGACCTCAGGCTCGAAAGGACTAGCCATTTGTACAATAGACACTTTTTTATTTGAGGAACATCTTTCCGCATCTATGTTGTGCTGGCTCCTTATATGCTTGATCTCTCTTGTATTTCGTTACAGCGTATGAGACAGTGCGAGTAGTCTCGCGAAAGGGAAGAGACTCTAGCAGGATTGTTTGAAGATAGAGATTACGAATTAACATGGTGACGCGCAAATAACTTAACAGAGTCTTCACACCAGGACCATAATGCGCTACAAGAGGCCTGACCTGCCAACGGCTATTGGGAGATATATCTGTGTAAATAGCATAGAACGCCTTGGACTGTAGTCCTGTTAACTGAGATGTTAATGTAGCAGGAAGTGCACGAGTGGAAGCATTAAATGCAGATACTAAGATAAACTATGGATAACACTACAAAATAAGAAGAGAGATAATATTGATTGACGTGATAAGGCACTAGATAGATAACAGATTTTGATAATCTCAGATGAACTATGCATCGAGTGATGAAGGAACACCTGTTCTGGAGTACCTTCTGAAATGATTCAGCTTACTAGCCATTTCGGTTGATCGATGAATCTCATCAGTGATGAATATATGTAAACCTTAGAGGGCGATTGTGTTTCAATTGTGTTTTAAGCTCATCTGTTTTATCAGTGAGACTTACTTTTCTCGTGTATTGAACTTCGACAGGATATCACGTGAACGCAGTGAATAAAACTCCTTCGTGAGTTGACGTAAATATTTATTATGATAAGAGAAAGACTAGGATACTAGATTACGAGAGATACAGGACATCGCAGCTCAAGAAGTAGGCAATAAGGTATGACCGCAGATACGCTTAATATACGCGAAGGGATGAGATTGGATTCGTAAACACTCTAGGTTAGCATAGCAGCACTTACCATATAGTGATGGAGTGTAAATGTAGGAAGTGCCGAATGTTACTCATGGTCAGAAGATTTGAGGGACGACTAGGATAAGGGATATGAGAAACTGATAGGAATCTATGATTCTCCATGTTCAATGTATTTCCAGACGTCTAGACGCTCCGGGACTTATTTCTATCAGAAGGACGTGATATAGCTGAGCGCAGTCTAACATAATTGACTATCTAGAACCTCATGTCAACAAATGTGTAGAATGTATACTAAAAAAATAAAATAATAAAAAAAAAAGAAGATAATAAGACTGTAGAAGATGCGTACTACAAATACATAGGTACTCTTTAAAGCTATATATAATGTTCACTTTTTCTGATAAGAGACTATGAAGTGTCTCATTTCTGCCCCTAGAAGTGACTGTAATCAAACGAGACTCTTTGACTACTACAGATGAGCTCACTGGAGCGTCTGGAGTAAGGTGTTAGGGGATAGATTGATGACACGTGCGGATAGACCAATTGCAGCAGAGGGTGGATTCACCATCTCGAAGTTCGTGGGAACTCAAGCTCTATACTAGACTGTTTGGATCCTTGTAACAAATACATTGAACCAGTAACTGACACCATTCACGTTTGCTTTTGTACCGCAGTTTACCTCATCTTCGAGTGGCTGTAAGGCTTTATGTCCATATATAGTATATTAGAAGTTTATTGACTATGCCTAACTGCTGCACAGAGAGGATAATCCTAGGACTGATAATACCAGGATTCTCTCTTACATCGTTAAATCTACGGAAGGCCCAAGTTGCCTACTACTCGCAAGGCTAAATGGAAATCAAATTATCCTAACTTCTTCACACGCATGTATCATAAGCCATGTTTATCTGGATCAGCTAATTGTCTTAATTGCCTCTGGTGCCCCTAAACTTCATCAAAGATAGTGTTGCCTAGGTGCTCGATGTTAGGATTATGTTGATTTCATTCTCACATGTGATGGAGGCCTAATCCTATCCTGCTTAAAGTATTACTCTACTATTTACCACTGTAATGTCGTCCAAATGTATCACTAAATCTAGATATATAAGCAAGCCTCGCTGTGTATGATTGATTAGCAGTAACATGCATAGATTCTGTATGTCGCTCAAAATTACAGCTACCTTTAACATTTATGTGGAGTCTTACGAAAAATTGGGTATACCTGCACAAGTAGAATTTATCTATTTTCCTTCGCTCGTACGTTCTGCATAGGGGCTGAAATTCTAGATCGGAGGACTGCTAGATATGATTATAGATGTCCTCGATGGAGATAGGTATATATTGAAAACAAGGCAGCCAAAAAGACAGTGGAGCAATGTTTTCGTAACGCATAAATATTTATCAATTAATGAAACCAAAGGTTGGAAAAATCCCACAATAACATCACAATGGAATAGAACATGTTTCTTTTAATGTTGTTCACGAGAGATTATACGATACGATAGGCCCGGTTAAACACGCCATACTTCGCATGGGATATAATTGTTCGTGTTAATCTAGATAGTAGTAGAATGGAACTACTAGATACATCAAACTGCACTAGGTAGTTCATTGGATAGTAAGTTAACAAAGACATAATAAATAGATACAATCATAAGACCCTAGGTTGTAATACGTAGTGAATGTGAGTTTTAAAGATCGAGTATCATATACATATGGTTGTCATTTTACTTGCTGGTACACCTATTATTTGGGTGACTAAGCCTCAATTAAACATATTTTAATGTTATAGTTTCTTTTTAGTGTGATTTATTATTATAAGTTTTAGATCTGTTTGATGAGATTTCTTGCTCATTATTATATTTCAGTGTCATGTGCAGAGTTTTGACCAGGTAAGCACTTCTGAAAGACTTGTTTATTATGAATATTCGGAATTGTGTGGGTATATTTTCATAATCTCTAACACTATGATGCCATAATGACTCCGGCTTTATTGAATAGTAAAAATATGTTGTTAGCATAGTGACTATATTGTGACTCACACTTTGTGAAATCAGTAGTTTAATTTAAGTAATTGCTCAACTAGCACATCGTAGTACGAAGTTACGATATGAGAAATATAGAGAATTGCAACAGTGAAGGATCGATACCAATTTCTCAGTGTTACATACAAGCACTTATATAATCGAAACGACAAAGATATAATTGACTGGCTAATTGAATCAGTTTTGTATATTAATAAGGTGAAATTTGGAGACAGTGTTAATCAAAAAAAGTAAAGTGACTTTTGTATTTTTTCATATTTGAAGAAAATAGAAAGATAACAATAGACATTTAGATGATTGTTGCTTGCGCAGATGATTGTTAACAAGTTTAACTTCTCTATTAATTGAACATGGGTTCGCCACATAGTCTCCATAGTTGCATAAAGTATCAAATGGTTCAGATTTAGGTGGAGCAACAGTTCAAACATATCTCTGATGTATTTACATTGTTCTATATATATATATATGAATATATAATTCTCTAGTTAATTTAATTATATTATATACTATATAGATATACTATAAACACACATACAACATAAACACACACACAGTGGTACAATCTATACACACGCGGCAACAATTTTTTTGGTTTTTTGGAATTAATATATGACATAAGTTTAACTACAGTTTATCTTAATATAAATCTTAGCTCAGCACATTAAATTCAATAAGGATTGCCTGTTCTCATAGTCTTAACTGATAGCTTGAAAGATATAATAACTTAAAGGCTTCTTCATCTTATCCGTGTCCAATCATGTGCTTTGACGAAGATATCTCATGTATTTAAGCGTTAGTGTAGTCTCCTCTTACGTAGGAACAACTTGCCAGGGACTCTGGCGTAGGAGAGGTAGTTCTGAGGAGGATGCGATGTAATCAGAGGAAAGACCTTCATTCTTCAACTTAAAAAAAAAAAAAAAGTTAAAAGTAAAAGTTGGTAAATCTTACTATATGCAAATTTATATAAACACGTATTGTTATATGTATAGATTAGAGATTAATTAGTTTATAGTTTATATAATCAAAATTAATATAATTGTGATTTGGGCAAATGTGTAAACAATATTTTATATGGAGTGGGAGCGGTATTCCGGGGGTCCGGATGCGTAAAAAAGGTGCAGGCTCAGGTGGAGGGGAGGAGCTTCACGTGAGGAGGGGGGTTGAGGTGGAGGGGGAGGCATTTCAGTGAGGTGGAGGAGTGCTGTTTGAGCGCTGGGAATGAACAGCTCTTCCAAGGGCGCTGTTTCTGCTCATGTTGTTAGAATGGCTCTTCGCCCCCTAGTGGCACAGAGAGGGTGGTGGGAGGGGCCCTGGAGGAGGTGGCCGGTTTAGTTGAAGGGAGAGGTTAGAGGGGTCACTGTTTCTATGATCAGGATGCTTGTATAAGAGTGTTTTTTGTACAATACTGGACCATAGTTTTTTGATGTCACTCACGATTTGTTCTTTAGCTGGGGACTTATTTCTTAGTTTATAGAGCTTCCTGTTTAGGGTCAGTCTTCTTCCAAATTGCTTTTTACTTGGTCTATAAAAACAATAAACTTTTGGAATATAATATTATAAGAGTAAAAGTGAGCTGATGTGTCGCTCACCTGTTAGTTATCATATTTCCTGGAGCTGACCTGGCAGGCTGGATGACTACATGGTGGCAGGAGCAGACGGCTGTTGTACTGTTTGATGATTTCTTGATGTTGGGTGGGTTTAGGCGTGTTGGGTCAAAGGGCTTGGTTTGGGTGTGCTGTCTTTCTTTGGCAGGAGCAGGCTTTGGGCTCTTTGCTATGAGACAAATCAAAATGCCAAATAGCAGTTGTGCTACTAAATAGTACAGGCCGCACTGTGTTTTACTTAGGGCCACCTTTAGGTTTGGGTTTGACAGGGGAGGAGAGGGAGTGGACCGGGGTGGAGAGTGATGTTGTCTCACAGGTGGGAGGAGGAAGAGGGGCACAAGGGAGACACTGGGCGTGTTCACAGGTCGTTTTCTGCTAAAATGAAAGCTTTTTAACAAAGCTCTTTCACAAATGCCAAAATGAAATTCATCAACAGTTTAACATAAAAACAAATCAAATAGTGTTGAATATCTAACCCTTGACAAGATAGCTATATAACTAATGAATACATTCATAGAGTCATCAGGCTTATCTTTGGTAAAATGGTGTAACACCAATTTTCTCAAAGAACTTCCAATTGTCTCGGACTGATGCAGGTTTCAGGGTCAGGTAGTCTACTTTGTCTCTGGCTATAAATAAGAAAATACCAGTCAGTTTGTAATTTTAAAACTTTCAAACGCTGAGAAAAAATATGGACCTCTGGCTCAGGCTCTAACGGTGGTCGTTTGACAGCTGTTGTTTTTTTTTTAAGTGGTGAAGATGAGGACGCTGCTGGGAATGGTATTGGAGCGTCTTTGGGTTGCCTGAGAGGTTCTTCGTCTTCCTCTCCTCTTCTCTCCCATTCTTCCCGCTCCTCATTCTTTCTCTCTCTTCTCTCAGCCCTCTTTTGGCGCTGTTGTTTCTCTGCATCTCCTGTTGGCTGCTGCTGGAAGAGTATTGGCCTGCATGGTCATCTGGCTGAGCCTTGCTCCAACGGCACAAGACAATGGAGATAAAAACGCATTTCACTCACCTGTACAGATATAGTAAACAGTTCATCGACATAAGAAGCAGCTTGTTGGTTGATAAGGGCCTGTTGAGTGGCTGCCCATCTGCAATGGGGTCGCTTATGAGGGGGCCTCATCGGATTCCATCATAGGTTCAATCATCGGGTTTCATCCGCTGGGCTCGGTGGGCATCATGCATAGCTGAAACAGAGAGGGCCATTCATACTTTTAAGTTCATAAAATAGTAGTAGTTAATTAAACAAATGATGCATCTCATTTTAAAGTATCTGAAAGAAGATAATACACACTAAATGCTAATGGTTTTAAGAATATACAATAAAATGCAGTACTCTGAGCAAAACACTGGGTGTGGTGGGGTCACCTGGATGTTGGCATCATCGGGTGGTGGCCCGTAGACAGGCATGGAGGAGTCAACTGGTGCTCTGAAATACATGAAAACAATGATTAGTGTTAATCAACACAATAGCTCACAGATAGACACAGTACGACCATTCCCCTTGAATCTCAACAAGAACTCTATGATCTCGCGCATCACGGCCGATGCCTGGATTATGCTCGGGACCTGTCTAGGTCACATGAGGAGATCTTACTGGCTGGAGCGCAGCCAGGCCGTGGACAGAGTAGGCTCTAGAACTCCTCGCCTACTTAACAACGCCTGGGTGAACTCATTAACTTAGAGTGGTACGCCGTTTTCCAGATCTAACAATCCAAATACTGAGTGACCTCTCTCTTCTTCCACTGATCACTGCTCCATAAAGTCCATTGCGATTGGTCCGACTCCTCCTGCTCCTCTCATTCCTGCGGGTTTACTGGGGCAAGTCCGGTCGCAGCTATCTCGGCAATCCTTACGCACAGATTATTCATATAGCTTCTCTATACGTAACATTTTATGTTGCCAATTCACAGCTGATTCTAGGACTGACATAATGGGAGACAGTAGACTAGCAACATCGTCGATCTGTATCTCTCTTATCATAGGATGTTTACACATTTTAGTTCATGGAGTCTCTTGGTTGTATCAGTAGAGTTAAGCTATTTTATGATTGAGACAAGTTACGAGATGAAAATACCACACTTGCAAGGTTCGTATAAGTACCATAGATATATGCGTATATCGTCTTCAGTCGTAGTTATAATTATTGTTACCGACAATCTAGACACCGCTCCTGATCATGAAGTTACTCTTATTACTGATTTAAACCTAAATAGCGACAAGTCTGTCTATGTTTCCATGAGAGTGAAGTGTAGACATTTTTATATCATTAGATGATATGATAGATACAAACTCCGCAACTGTATACCCTCTAATATGAATTTTGCTATAGTCCAACACAATTTTATTAGGTTTTAACCTCAAAGTGAGGGCGTAAACAGTTGAATCAAATATTTGTAAGAGTTTTTATGTTTTGTTTTTCTTTTCTTTAGTGAAGGTTGTCTTGCTTAGCGATATTATGGTTGTGCTTAAAGTAACATATGTTGGATTCAATGACAGTCACGGTAGGTCCATTATCGTCGCGATCTGGCTGACAAACAAGTCATCCAAACATAAGCGTACGTGCGTGGCTGAGTTTCCAGGCTATTTCAATATCCTCTGCAGAGGCCTCGGCGCTTCCTGTGGGGTGTCCTTCTCCAGGGGTTTGCTTCTAGGTAATCAATCGGAAGTTTCTGGTGGCTCTGCACAATATGGGATGTGAGCGCGGTGGATAAGCCAATGCCAATTGAGAGGCAGTCCTGGGCAGAACAAAGGTTGTCCAAACATTGAAGAATTATTTGAGGTGGTCTGTGTGGAGTGTGCATGTTCTCACCATGTCCTGATCCAATGTAGGTTTGGTTTCATGTTTAGGGTAGTCCCATTTTACGTCCAGTTTTGATGCGAAAGTGTGAAGGCACCTTTAATTGTGCACCTCAAATTTCTTCAAGTTTGACAACCTTTGTTCTGCCCAGGACTGCCTCTTCAGATCTGGATGGCTTTATCCCACCGGCTCCTCCCATGCAAGCACCAGAACTTCCATTACCAGAAGCAAACCCCTGGAGAAGGGACTACCCACAGGAAGGCCGAGGTCGGCAGATGGACGCTTATGTTGATGACTTGTTTGAGCCAGTGCTGGATAATGGACCTCCGGTTAGTCATGACCACAATGTGTACTTTAAGCACACCAAATGAAAGAAGACACACCTTCACTGAAAGAAAGAAACAAAACATAAACTCTACAAATATTGATCAAGTTTACGCCCTCACTTTGAGGTTAATGGTTGGCTGAAATTCATTGTAGAGGTCAGGGAGTTGTATCTATAAAACACATATATTGATTAATGTCTAACTTCACTCTTAAGACTAGAGATGTATTTAGGTATAATAATTAATATCAGGGCTAGATTGTCAAAAATTATTACGCTGAAAGATTCTATATGAGCTTTTACAACCTGCATATGTGGTTTTTCATTTTCTAATTGTCTCAATCTAGAAATATACTGAATGTATATCTAAAAAAAAACATATTTTGATGTCTATTTCTCCCATTATAGTAGAATCAGCTATTTGGCAACATAAAATTGTTACAAAAGGAGCTATATGATATATCTGTGCGTAGGATGCAGAGCGAGTGGCCCAGCTAAACCGCAGAATGAGAGGAGCAGGAGGAGTCGGACCAATGCGCAATGGACTTTATGGAGCAGGTATGAAAAGATAGTCACTCAGTATTTGGATTGTTAGATTGGATAAACGGCGTACCACTCTAAGTTAATATTAACAGCTTGTTAATAGCCTGACTTATCTAACTTTCTTTCAGGTGTACCTATGTCAATGCCTACTTATCCAATGGGTATGCATATTGTTTGTTGTTATTAAGGGTGAATGGTTGTCTGCATGTGAGCTATTGGTGTTGATTAACACTAATCATTGTTTTCATGTCATTTCAGGAGCACCAGTGACTCCCTCCATGCCTGTCTACGGCACCAACCCGATGATGCCAACCATGCCAGGTGACCCACACACCAGTGTTTGCTCATAGTACTGCCATTTATGTTATATTCTTAAACCATAGCATTTAGTGTGTATTATCTTCTTTCAGATACTTTAAATGAATGATCATTTGTTTAGATTAACTACTACTATTTTATGAACTTAAAAGTATGAATTGCCCTCTCTGTTTCAGCTATGATGATGCCACCGAGCCCAGCGATGAACCCGATGATGAACCCTATGATGAATCCGATGATGCCCCCTCCCATAGCGGACCCCATGCAGATGGCAGCCACTCAACAGGCCCTTATCAACCAACAAGCTGTTCTTATGGTGCGATGACTGTTTTACTCATATTGTACAGTGTGAGTGAAATGCGTTTTATCTCCATTGTCCTGTGGTTGGAGCAGGCTCAGCAGATGACCATGCAGGCCATGACTCTATCCCAGCAGCAGCAACAGGAGATGCAGAAGAAACAACAGCGCCAAAGAGGGCTGAGAGAAGAGAGAGAAGAGAGAGAGGAGCGGGAAGAAAGGGAGGAGAGAGAAGAGGAGGAGAGGAGAAGGAAGAGACGCTCTCAGCGCAAACCCAAAGAGCGCTCCAGATCACCATCTCCACCGCGCTCCCCTCCATCTTCCCCTAAAAACAAAACAACAGCTGTCAAACGCACCACCAGTGTCAAGAGGCCTGAGCCAGAGGTACCATATTTTTTCTCAGTTTTGAAAGTTTTATGAATTACTAAACTGACTGGTATTTTGCTTTATTTATAGCCAGAGACAGAAGTAGACTTACCTGACCCTGAAGACCTGCAGTCAGTCCGAGACAAGTTGGAGTTCTTTGAGAAAATTGGTAGTTACACCATTTCTACCAAGAGATAAGCTCTGATGGACTCTATGTAATTGTATTCATTATAGTTATAGCTATCTTGTCAAGGGTTAGACTATTCAACCCTATTTGATTTGTTTTTATGTTAAACTGTTGATGAATTTCATTTTTGTGCATTTTGTGAAAGAGCTTTGTTAAAAAGCTTTCATTTTAGGAGAAAACGGTGTGAAACAGCGCCCAGTGTCTCCCTTGTGCCCCTCTTCCTCCTCCCCACCTGTGAGACAACATCACTCTCCACCCCGGTCCACTCCCTCTCCTCCCCCTGTCAAACCCAAACCTAAAGGTGGGCTAAGTAAAAACACAGTGACGGCCTTTAGCTATTTAGTAGAAAAATGCTTATTTGGCATTTTGATTGTCTCATAGCAAAGAGCCCAAAGCCTGCTCCTGCCAAAGAAGACAGCACACCCAAACCAAGCCCTTTGACCCAACCACGCCCTGAACCCACCTCAAACATCAGAGAAATCATCAAACAGTACAACAGCCGTCCTGCTCCTGCGCCAGTGTCCATCCAGCCTGCCAGGTCAGCTCCAGGAAATATGATAACTAACAATGTAGCGACACATCAGCTCACTTTTACTTTTATAATATTATATTCCAAAAATGTTTATTGTTTTTATAGACCAAGTAAAAAGCAATTTGTGAAGAAGACTGACCCTAAACAGGAAGCTCTGGATAAACTAAGAAATAAGTCCCCAGCTAAAGAACAAAAGGTGAGTGACATCAAAAACTATGGTCCAGTATTGTACAAAAAACACTCTCTTATACAAGCATCTCTGATTCATAGAAACAGTGGACCCCTCTACCTCCTCCCGTCAAGGCTAAACCGGCCCCACCTCCTCCCAGGGCCCCCTCCCCACCACGCTCTCCTGTGTCCACTAGGGGGCGAAGAGCCATTTCTAACAACATGAGGCAGAAACAGCGCCCTTTGGAAGAGCTGTTCAGTTCCCAGCGCTCAAAGCAGGCACCTCCTCCACCTCCACCTGAAATGCCTCCCCCTCCACCTCAAGCCCCTCCTCCTCCACGTGAAGCTCCTCCCCCTCCACCTGAGCCTGCACCTTTTTTTTACAGCATCCCGGACCCCCCGGAATTAGCCGCTCCCACTCTCAGTAAGAATATTAGTTTACACATTTTCCAAATCACAATTATATTAATTTTGATTATATAAACTATAAACTAATTAATCTCTAATCTATACATATAACAATACGGGTTTATATAGAATTTGCATATAGTAAGATTTTACCAACTTTTACCTTTTAACTTTTTTTTTTTTTTTTAAGTTGAAGATGATGAAGGTCTTTCCTCTCGGTTACATCGCTTCCTCCCTCAGAACTACCTCTCCTACGCCAGAGTCCCTGGCAAGTTGTTCCTACGTAAAGAGGTGACTACACACGCTTAATACATGAGATATCTTCAGTGCACAAGCACAGTGATTGGACATGGATAAGAGGAAGAAGTTTAAGCTTATTATATTCTATTAAGCTGTCCTA
Source organism: Boleophthalmus pectinirostris (assembly GCF_026225935.1). Taxonomy (NCBI): domain Eukaryota; kingdom Metazoa; phylum Chordata; class Actinopteri; order Gobiiformes; family Gobiidae; genus Boleophthalmus; species Boleophthalmus pectinirostris. The sequence goes on from NW_026571252.1 coordinate 15,017, forward strand.
TTAAGACTATGGAGGAACAGGCAATCCTTATTGAATAATTCTGAGTAAGATTTTTTAAGTAAATGTGTTACTTATTGTCTATATTAATCAAAACAACCAAAAAATTGTGTGCGCGTGCGTGTGTGTGTGTGTGTGTGTATGTATGTGTATATATATATATATATATATATATATATATATATATATATATATATATATATATATATATATATATATATATCAGTTTATTGCTTAACTTGTTTTATGCAACTATGGGGGCAAAATTTTGACTAATCTGTTGAATCTTTATTGACCTTGCATTGAAAAAACCTGTAATGTCAGAGCTTTAAAAACAATTCATTATTCTACTTTGGATGTTATAATGCTTTGACAATGACTGTATCAATCCAATCCAATCGAACTTTATTTGTGTAGCACATTTTATAAACAAAACAGTTTCCAAAGTGTTTCACATAGCAATGCAAAACATTTTACTTTAAAAAGCATTTAGATAAGGTAAAGAGCTGTATAACACAATTCGTACACAAACTAATTCAAAGTGCTTTACAGAATGAGAAAGACAAGAATACAAAAAACATAAATAATCATCATAAAAAATAACATTAAAAGAGAAGAGTGTGGAATAAATGCAGATAACCATTCACTCTCACATTCACTCGTGTACACAGGCTGATGTTGTACTTATTGTGCTTATCGTTAATCAATCTTCTTTTCAGGTGTTTTATCCTAGAGAGCTGTTTAACCGGGCCTACGTTCTCAATCTTCTGTGTGAACAGGTTAGTATGTGGGACTTCACCTTTGTTTATTCATTTTGATAAATTTTTCTACAAACATCTGGTGTTTCAATTAGATCATGAGAGACACGTACTCAGACAGCTGCCTCCGGATCAGCCGAGAAGAGAGGAGGAAAATGAAAGATCTACTTGGTGAGAGACCATGATTTTTTATTACACTACAGGCTATGCATTTACACAGGGCTTTAGCTGTTTAGGCATTAAGTGGAGAGGCTACAGGTCTCAAGTAATCATCTAATCACATTAGCAAACTTCAGTGTTGGCACAACAATAAGCACGATCCAGGATGACTTCATGAAGAAGAGAATTGTCATTGCGGCTCGAGACAACTGGGAGAACTATTTCAGCAGATTATTTCCTGTCAAGGTTGGCATGCAATTACATAATATGACATTAACAAAGCCAAAATGTTAAACTGTGAGTAAACTGTGATGTGCAGGTGGGCAGTCAAGATGCACAGATTTTAGGAGTGACCCATCGAGGGATCCGCCTCCTCAAGGTGGTCCGTGCCTCGGGTATCAACCCCAAACACCTCCGACTTCTTCGTAGCTACAGGTATCAGTTCTTTCATACAGATTCTCTGGAGATGGATTTATGGTGTTTTTAGCAGTACCTGGTTACATTGTGACCTTTAACATCTTTTTTTTTTTTTTTTTTTTTTTTTTTTTTAGTTTTGCAGAGATGATGTCTGTAGAGCTCAGAGGTCCAGAAAAAGTGGAGGTGGAGCTGAAAAACGAGAACATGGTGCTTCAGTCTACCAGGGCTCCTCAAATCTCTGCCATGATCAGGCACTTCCTACATGAACTCATCCAGGTAAGTGTGCTACTACTGGTCTATTCCATTCCAGGTTATTGTGGTCTACTGCAGTCTGGGCTGTGTTGTATACAGTGTTTCTTCATAACATCCTCCCCACAGGGCTCAGGTCACGTGGTGGCACTGAAGAGTCACATAACAGATGACAAAAGCATGCTCAGCTTCACCAGAGGAGATGTCATCAGACTGCAGGCGGTAGAAGGACTCCAGACAGGTGTGTTCCTTTTCACACCATGAGTCTCTAGTCAAAATGTACATGTTACTGAAGCAATCAAACATATTATGTAGAACTTAGTTTCTTTAATGTCTCACTACTGTCACAACTGTCTTCAGGCTGGATGTTTGGTTCCACCGGGGGGCGCTCTGGTCTGTTCCCAGTTGAACTCACTCAACCTTCTGCTGCTCCGGACTACCACGGTCTGCACCTGGACCGAAGAGATGAGAGGAGGAAAAGCATGAGGAGCATGAGGCCTCCCCCAGGGCCTGCTCCACAGGGGCCCATG
>NW_026571253.1:0-6367 GCF_026225935.1 Boleophthalmus pectinirostris
GGCTCCTCCTCACATCACAAATCCGCACTAATAAATGACCTTTTAATCCAGACTCAAACCGATTGTCCGTAAAAAGAATATAATCTCAGTGTTTGGATCTATGTCTGCGCGTGTAAACAAACACACGTGAGTGACGCGACTCTGTGGTGTGTTCAGGGACAGTACGGACACACACAAATGACTCCGTAGATAAACACTGATGTGGAGCCACATATTAGGACATTTATCCGTCTGTAAATTGGATTAAAGGAACAGAATGTAGAGAGTCTAAACTTTATAACGAGGTATAACATGCCCACGTGAAAAACCGGCCTCTATCAGCAAGCATATCGGCCGATCGCCGATATGCCTAAAGTTGCCCATATCAGCCGATAATATCGGCCAACCGATATATCGGTCGGGCTCTAGTACCAACTGTTGGTCATTAAACAGTTATTTATAAATCTGACTAGTTTTGACTAGTTTATTTGGGCCAGAGTTACAAGAGGTCAGTATGCCATCACTGTCTCAACGTTTAGTACTCTGTCTAAGTACAGTTTGTTTTCACTTCAGATGTTATTCTTGGCCACATTTTTTCCAACATGGGAAGGAGGAGCCGGAGTTTATGACTTTGTTGGGGTATGTTTGACATGAACACCTATCATTATTTACATTCCATGTTATGGGATTAAAACCTACCTTGTGTTGTCTCCAGGAATTCATGAAGGCAACGGTAGATTTGGCCGACCTGCTGGGCCTCCATCTAGTCATGTCTCGTAATGCTGGTAAAGGAGAGTACAAAATCATGGTGGCTGCTATGGGCTGGGCAACAGCTGAACTGATAATGTCCAGGTGAACTTTCTGTTCAACTTGGTATTCATTTTGGCTTAAAAGTTACTTGATTATCACATTAATTTAAATCCTGTTCATTATTTTGCATTATTCAGATGTCTTCCTTTGTGGGTTGGAGCCAGAGGCATTGAGTTTGACTGGAAATACATTCAGATGAGCTTCGACTCCAACATTAGTTTGGTGAGTATCTTGTTTAATGCTGCTTAGTTTAATTCTTGGAATAAATGTAACCAGATCTTGAATGTTTTTAGGTCCATTACATCGCAATGGCAGCAGTTGTGTGGATGTTCACCAGATACGACCTTCCTAAGAGCTACAGACTGCCAGTCACTGTGCTGTTGACTCTTTGTGTCTACAAGGCATTCCTCATGGAGTAAGCACCAGACAGACCATCATAATTGATCACTTGCACTTACTTCACAAAGAGTTAACCTAAACCCTGAGTTAGTCACCGTAGTAACTCACTCTGTGAACCTAACCGGGTTCAGGGTTAAGCTAGAATCTGTCTGGAGGACAGCTCTGATTGGACAATTCACTTATCCATTTAAAGAAGTACTGGAAACATTAAAAAAAAAAAGATTTAATGATGAGGATCTAATTTTTAAGTGAATCTATTTTCCACGTTTACAGTTTTTTGTTTCAGTTTGTAATTTACAGTATAATGTAACACAACTCACCATTTGTGACAATGTCTTAAATTAGTTTGGTCAAGATAATCAGCTTGAAATCCAGTAAATAGATCAATATATTTAGTTATTTGTTGTCTTAATTTCTTAAATGTATTTAAAAGTACAATTTATGTTACTACACTCCAAATAGCTGAAATATGGGAAATTTTAGTGCAACATGTGGTTAGTGATGGTGTGTAAAATTAGTTTTAAATTTAAAATTGTATTAAATTAGCTCCAAACTTGTGGAAAATAATGTGTTTTAATGCATTGTACTAATTATTTATTAAAAAGTTAACTTAACGTCCTGTTTTAATAGCAAACCTGAGTTTAACTTTTACACAGTCACATAACTTCTCGTCCCTGTAAAATGAAAGCCTCTGGTTTACTTTTGTCATGCCCTCCTCTCTGATGGAGTCCACTGATCATGGCTTTTCTCCTCAAATAAATTCGAGTTAAATAAACTCTGAAACTCTTGAAATAGGGCCTAGGTCTGCGGAGCTGCAAAACCCCAAAAAACCTTGCCATTTATTACATTTTAAACATGCTGGCAGATGTTGGCAGTTTATACCTGAATATTTGTACTGGATATTGGTAATTGATTTATGCTTTCCTGCCTTGTGTGTTTTTTAGGTTGTTCGTTCACGTTTTCCTGTTGGGCAGCTGGACCGTCCTTTTGGTGAAAGCTGTGGTGACCGGTGCCATCTCTCTTTGTTCACTCTTTCTTTTCGTCACCTTGGTCCACAATAACTAAAGGCGCCACAACCACCAGAGAAAATCCTTGTGGACTCAAGACTGGACAGAGGTTCAATACATGAAACAAGATGTTAAATTACCTCTGGGACTTTATAGACCAAGATGGTAGTCTGATTTGAATAACTCCTGACATCTTAAGATTTACATGTTGTAATGATTTGATTTAGTATTAGTTTTTATACTTGGAGTATAAGATGTTGTGAAATTTGATGATGAATAGAGAGATTTCTAATGAATTAAAATTAATGAGTGTTAATGGGACTTAAGAGAATTAAAGGAACCGTATCTGCGCTATTAGTTTAAACCAGTATAATAAATAGGCAATGCCTCTTGTGAAAACTATCACCTTCACTCACTGAGCCGCAGAGGCTGCACTAGCACTGATCAATAATTGGCTGCAGGTACTGGGGGTTGGGTAGTGATGATTCAGTTCAGAGAGACCTTTTACGTTTTAACCACCTAGATTTCAGCATTGGAACTGGAAGCCCAAATGTGAGGCTCATTCCGTTTTCAGAATCATGTCAGACTAAAATGCCATATTATAACATAAACAACCTGGCCATCATGCCTAATGTTTTTCTAATTAATAATAAAATCAGCATTACAGTTGTTATCTTATATGGCATTATGCTTTGGTTATGTTTATAGAATTTAAAATCAAAATCTTAAATATAGTTTAATTTATACCACAACAAGCTACTGCCTGGGGGACAGATACAGAATTACTCCCAAATTACCATAAAGAGAACCTCTTTGCAGGATTATAATTCTGCACCATAATAAATTCAGTATGAAATATTTTGGTAGGAGACAGACCTTTATGTTTCATGCCTTACTAAAGGAGTGGTCTCAAATCTCTGCTAAATGCACATATTTGAATGATTACTTGCTTTGACCACCAGTCTGTAGCCATCTGCTTCTTTTATGTTCTGCTAATCCTCAGTGGGAAAAAAAAGTTTAGCCACAGCTGGTTTATATTAACAGAACTATACTTGGTAGTCTTGTTGTCAATTGTGTGTTGTGTGTACAATAAAGTAATTTTAATACTGCACTTTTCATCTCCTATAAGATAATGAGGAAATTCCAGTGTTTAAGAACAGTAGGAAACATGCAAGCAATCAATAATCACAATAAATAATATTAGATAGACTAGAATCTGATCAATCAAACTAGAATATTATTAATACTTTGAATAGAGTTAAGACACATAAAGGCTTAAAGGGCACATATTACGCAGTTTTCTGATCTGTTATATTTCCTAATCACAAACATACCTGGAGTTGTGTTTTGTTTCAGTCACATGTTTAGCACACAAATCCTCCTTGTGGATGTCATGGTAGTCCAGGAAGTACTCCACAATGTTTTTAAACTCCATACACCTTCACTGCACTCATTTGGATGATTTCATGGAATTTCCATTGTCTTCTAAACTAAAAGTAAAATGTTTCTGTTAACTTGAAAACTACCAGTACATGGCAGCACAAGGTGGAACTGAGCCTAATAATAATAATAATAATAATGATAAAGGATTACTCAAACACACAACTCCAGGTTTGTTTTTGATGAGGAAACAGCATCAATAGACCTACATCATTGTGCAAGGACATTTGAGGGCATTAAAGGTGCTGCTTCTCCCACACAGCTCAAGTTACAGAACCACAGTGTGAAAGAAAATAAGACTCGCAGAAACAAATCTACTCAAAGCATGGATCTCACTGGATCTTGAAATTTGACCAGTATGCTTCCCCCCACCACAGTAGCTGTTTGACCTGCTGCTTGTTTGTATGTCCTACATAAAGCCCGCTCCATCACTTCGCCCTAAAGACTAAAGAAAAAACATTTAACCATGCTTTTTTAGTGACTGCTCCAAAATTATGTATGTACGTACATTTCTTCTTAATTTGTGTTTATTTAGTTAGTTAGTTTCCAGTTTGAATTCATTGACATGTGGCAGTATGGGTTATATAAATTTGTGAACAGCAGGGGGCACCATCAACTAGTATAAATCCCTTTTGTGACATAAACGTCACTGGTTCAGTGATAAAATCCACTGACCCACAGGTTGGCAATGTGATTCCAGCTCTCATAGATAAATGCTGTTGCTGTGTCCTTGGACAAAGACACTTAACCCACCTCTCCCCCAGTGTCTGTGTACAATGATAAATGTATATGTGAATGGTCAAATTCAGGATTGTGCCCTTTGCCCTCAATGTGAGAGAAATACCATTTTATTATTTGATCTGATGTCTGCCTTCTGAACCCTCTATCATGTTTCCTCCATGGTTTCCTTCCCTTGTCTTGTCTGAGCTTTGGGACACCACTTAATATGGAGCATTTGATTGAATAAAGGAGAAGAAAGCAAGGGCCAGGGACAAATTCATATGACCTTTGACCCCACAAAGGTCACAGTCAGGTGTGGAATAAAGTTGCCATACAGCACACTTGTATGTCCTGACATTTACGAAATATAGATAGGTATAGAAGTACAAAGGTAATAGGTAATAGGTTCTGTGGAATAGCACACCACCCTCACAGCAAGAAGTTCCTGGAGCCATTGTACCAATTACGTTGCAGCATTGTGGTTTGCAGGAGAAGACTAAACAAAACAAACTGGTGGTACAAATGAGAGCTGTTTCCAAATGGTAATGTGAAGATCTCCAATCACAAGTGATACATAACAATTTGACTTCTGCAGATTCCAGTGAGACTTTCTTGGTCAAATAAAGGCTGTGAAACCTCTGCAATTTAATCTTAAGTCTACAGTTACATTCTGACCTGTTTCTCATCTTCATACATTATATACATGTTACAGCAATGCAACATTTGTCAAAATGAATGAAATCGATTTATAATTTTACATTTTTATATAGTGCTTTTCCATTTTCAAGGTGGTCAAAGCGCTTTTGTATCAAGGAACCACTCGTCCATTCACGTACCCATTTATACACCACTGTATATAGACACTGGAGGCAAGGTGGGTTAAGCCCCCAAGGTCACAACAACCATATTCATACTGGAATCCCACTGTCCCCCTTTGTGTCAGTGGTTTTGACTGCTCAATCAACGATGTTTATGTCAAGAGTGGGATTCAGACTGGAGATGTTATAAATTTACTTATTTACTGCACTTATTACAATTACAGGTCTTTATATTACCTTGAAAAAAATAAGCTTTCTATGTGTGTAGGGTCACTTCTATTGAGATCTGATCCAACGTGCGTTCATGTAATATTAAATATTATACTGTGCAGATTCCAGACATAACAATGGCAATTATCAAGGGGTTAAGCAGGTAGCAGACTCTAGAGAAAGGTAATGTAGTGTACCTTCAATAAACTGCAAAATAAACTATAGAATATGCAAAATAAATAAATTTTGACTCGCCCAAATGCACCATTTCTAGTTTTGTAAATGTCAGTTTTCAGTTGAGTGTAAATGTATTTTATTTTACTGTGGTTTCATATAAAACAAAAATGATGATGATTTAAATGGATACCTTTACTGGATATTTTACAAAAAGGCCATCTATTGAATATTTTGAATAAAACATTTAAGTATCTGATGATTGTGTTGGTGTGCCCCTCCCTGGTCTTTCCCATGGGCTCTGACACTGGTCCAATTACAGCATGGCCTTTAGTTTTACAGTGCGTATGTGTACGTGTGTGGTTTGTGTGTTGCCTGTGTTGTTTGTGTGTAGTGTCTGCAGACCCGGTGGTGCCTGCTCAGGACACCCACCTTGGAGCTTGTCCCCTTGCCCTGCCTTGACTGCCCCACAGGATGCCACTGCACTTTGAGGATCTTTTCTCATCAGCACATTATAGCACCAATACAAAGACGTATGATCTTCTAAAAGTTTCTATCATTCATTTGGTCCAAGTCTCTAACTTCCTCTGCCTTGAACCCTTGAGCCAAACACAAACAGTTCAACATCAGTCGATGTGATATAATGTAATATAATTTTTGCATTTTATTTTGTTATGTGTTTGTCATTTTCAGGTCAGGTCTACATTATACTTATAGGAAGGCAAAAGAAGTAAGTAGATGTAATAATGAGGTTTTAACACATGTAGATAGAATATTAGATTATTTAGTGTGTAAATGTGCTCGACAAAG
>NW_026571254.1:0-11108 GCF_026225935.1 Boleophthalmus pectinirostris
TTGGCAATGGTCCTAAATTTTCATCATTCTGAAACTCATTGATATATAATTTTCATAAATGAGATACTTTCACGATAATCATTCACAAAAGTAGTTAGATTTATCAACTGCCTCTTGTGTGCACTGTAAATGGTCACATTTTTCTATAGCGCTTTTCCACCTTCAAGGCACTCAAAGCGCTTTACAACAAGGAACCACTCACCCATTCACACACACATTCACACACCAGTGTACGCAGACACTGTGGGCAAGGTGGGTTAAGTGTCTTGCCCAAGGACACAACAGCAGCATTCATCTGTGGGAGCTGGAATCACACCAGCCAACCTGTGGGTCAATGGATCTGACTGCTCAACCTGTGATGTTTATGTCGAGAGCTGGATTCAAACCACCAACCTTCAGATCAGTGGGTGAATCATCTACCAACTGAGCTACTGCCGCCTGCTCTGTCCTGTACTCCTGCTGCTCTCTGTGTTTCTGTAATGAACTAGATACATCTGTCATTATAGTGGATAGTCTGTGTCAAAGCAAAGCTGTTAGTTTGACCTGGATCACACATGTAATTACCCCGTCTCTGTAGGGGGCGCCACTTAATCATGGCACTCATTCATACATCTTTATAATGAATAATCTTTTACTCTCAAAGGATTTCAATTAGGAGACTTAAACAGGCACAGGGTGAGATTAGTTAAGTAGTTCGAATGGTCATTTTTTTTGGTTGAGAAAAATATCCATGCAGGGTCTTAAAATTGGTGGTGTGAAGAGGAGAAAAACTGAGGGGTTGAAGAGGCTGGTGAATATGCTGCTGTGGTGGAGATGGAACAGAGAAGATTTGCTTTGAGAATTTGTTTGAGACAAACGAAAGGCCAGCTATGATTGGCTGGATGAATTCACTTAGCTTGAATTTTGTTGTACATATTTTCCTGTTTGCAAAGTGGGAAAAATTACGGAAAGTGACAAACAAAAGTCTAAAATTGTTCTAAAAATGGAAAAAATAAATGAATAAAAAAATTAGCCACCCACGGCGATGATGGCCCTAATAACATATGTTTTCAAAAATTCTGGGAAAAAATGTGTTTACTTTTAATGGTTCATTTACATTTGTATGTTAGGGGGTGCTATGGAGTACTTTTCATAAGCTTTATAGTGTATTATATTCTGGCCAAGATCATGCATAGTGATTCAAATTTCAGCACAATCGCACTAAGCATGTGTGTTTAAGATTTTATAAAATTTTTTTTTGGAGAGAGTGTTTGTGCCCCTGCTGGCCAACCATGAAAATGCCCCATATTCGTAATAATTTTTTTTTTGCTTAAAGTCATACATAGAATTTATTTATTTATTTATTTAAATACCAAATTTGATACAAATCTGATATTGGTATTTCATGTCTATGGTAGGGGGCGCTATAGTGTTCAGTTGTATTAGACTTCATAGTCCATTACATTCAGACCGGGATCACACAATTGTGATTCGAATTTAAGATATCTAGACCAGTGTTTCTCAACCTTTTTTGAGCCACGGCACGTTTTTTACATTGGAAAAATCTTGCGGCACACCACTAACCAAAATGTTACAAAAATGACACTATATAGTATATTTAATTACAATATAATTTCTACATTAATTTCTACTTACTCAGTGTGAGACCTGCGCCTGTTTAGATGAACACAAAGCTGATATCCTGGCAGGAATAGAAGAAAGACACACACGAAGCTCTTCATCATCAACAGCTCTCAGTCTCTCTCTGTTTTTAGTTTTTATAGCAGTTAAGCTTGAAAAGCTCTTCTTTTGGGTCAGAATCTTGTCCAGGGCCCATTTCGGAGTTCGCATTTGTCCATTTTAAAAACTTTTCCATGACTGTCACCATGCACATGCGTTACTAATTCTTTTAAAGCAGGGGTGCTCACACTTTTTCAGCATGCGATCTACTTACAAAATGACCAAGTCATAAAGATCTACCTAATACAAAGCCAAACAAACTGCACTGAAACACTCTGTGCCCCTTTTTTGGACCCTCACCCACAGTTTGAGAACCTCTTCTTTAAGAGAACTTCCTCTGTCACTTTACACAAAACTGTGAAAAAAGTGAAGGAAGATTTTTAAACCTGTTTTTTCCAAACTGGAGTTTCATTCTTTTCTGGTTTTGCAGATATTGCAGTGATATTTACCAGCCTCTGCACGTTTACCAAACCAAACGCACATCGTGACAAACACAGATGCATTTGTGCCCTTTTGTTAGGCAAACTTCAGCCAAATGTGGCAGTAGGTCTGTTCTGTAGGTCTGCTCTATGCTGTAGACCTCAAATTTAGACTGTTTTTTGCTCCACGTTTGGTCTTGCTCTTCTAATCAGCCGCACTGTGGGAGGGGCTTGTGTTCGCTGTACGCAGGAAGGAGCGAGAGCGTGAAAAGGCGAGGGGCGGCGTACTGACGTGAGGCAGATGGACAGGTAGGATGTTTAGGAAGTTTAACCTGCCCTGTGATGCACGCTGGTACACGAGGGCCCACGCTGTTGCAGACGAGCCGTGCATAGGGAGCGTGTGTGTTTGTGATGTGCCGTAGAGTCTCCGCTGCACTGAGACGCCCCACACGCTCCTGCACCCCGGTACAAGTTTATTGCCAACAGCAGCGGCCATAATGAAATATGATCGCATTTGTTGAGTGTCAGACCTTGAGTGAGAGACAAGACCGAGTCCAAACGCGAGTCTGAGACGAGACACGGCGATCTACCCACACGACCTTGGCGATCGACTGGTAGATCACAATCGACATATTGAGCACCACTGATTTAAAGGAACGAGGCAATTAGCTGCCTGTCGCCACCCGGACGAATATTAGATCACTCTGCCAGGCATTATATACTACACTGTACTACAGCACGGACACTCGACAATGACATAATATTTGCAGGTAATAATTAATACATTTTTATAAAAAAAAAAAAAAAGTGATATTGGATAATTTCTCACGACACACTAGTTGAGAATCACTGATCTAGACCAATGCCTGTGGGCGTGAGACGTCATCAAAGAAACAGAAAATGAAAATGTTTTTCGCCAGCATGCTGCAAACTGTAAGGAATATCTCAAAAAACTGATAATTTTTGTGAACCCAAGTCTCTAGATGTGATGTGCCAGATGTGAGCTCATTTAGACCAAAAAACAGGGACTAGTATCATTTTGCAAATACACAGTCAAAATGGTGGGGAATTTTTTGATCCATTATGGCCAACTTCCTGTTGCTGTTGTGTCAGGTCACTGTGGACATGTTTTATCTTGACTTTTCGTCACTTTTGGGCCCTCAAAATCATGATTGATTGCAAGAAAAAATAATACAGATGAAGAAACGGGCGAACAACAATAGACTTCGCTAGTTACTCTGTTACTGTCTCGGGACAATTAATTTTATAAAATGTTACTGTTTAAATCAAGCTCAAGGTGTGACTGAGGCACTGGTGACCATATCCCTCTATATATAAAAAATACAGAGAGCTCATTCTAGATTTAATAATAATCACATAACATAATCAAAAAAGTAGTGAAGTATTTCTTTTTTGCCAAGGCCCACCCTGGCTGTATTACACCTTTCTGTTTTATTGCATGAGCTCTTCAAATGTACTTAATATGCAGTTGTGACTCTGCCAACTAAATTGCCCCAGTGGGCTGTATTTGGCCCTGTACCAGTACACTCTAATCCGTGTTATGTTTTTGGACACCAGCTGTTTTCTGGCCACTGCTGCCTCACCGCCTCCTCGTCCGACCGCATGGCATGCTGGGATACCTACGGGTCGTTATCCGCTAAATCCATTTCAATCAGTGTTTAATTAAGCCATGTTGAAGCTCCCAGCTGGGTTCTCCGCATATGATTTTTGCGTTGATTATTTTTCTACCTACTTCAAATGTATGTTCTAAGATTCTCTAGAGTTTTACTTTATGCTACTTTTACTTAAAGTGTTAAAGGTGGTATGTGTAACTTTATTTGCTTGTCTCCAGGGAAATTGGAGAAATGCGTTATTACACAGTATGGCATTAGCATTATATATTTAGTATTTATTCAATTACACATGTTTCTATTACACACTCTTATACTGTCTACAGGTTTGATTCTCCACAGATCTGATTTTTAACTTGGCCGGGTGTGCACTACCTGCTTGTTTCCATGGAGACAGAGAAATTTCATGCCAGACTGTGGAATGTTCTAAAGCAATAAAATATCCAAGAGTTGACAAGTGTTGGATGCTGTATTTTATGCCGGTCTTTCTAGTTTTGGGACCATTCATCTTGCCTTCAGTTGCGATTTCTTTCTTCTAGTCAGACAACTTTATTAGTGAGATGCAGTGGTGGATGAAGTACTCTATTTTAAGTGAAAGTACAGATACAGGGCCACAAGTAAACTATCACATGACAAGTACCTGTTTAAAAATGCTTAGAGTAAAAAGTAAGTATTTTGCTGAGATTTTTTTTTTTTGGAACAATGAAATCATCAAATGGAGGGATTTTTAATATATATATATATATATATATATATATATATATATATATAGAACTGATCACATTTTAAGTCATTCAATTGATTTCTTATTTTCTCTAGCTGTTTTTCTGTTTTTTTATGTATTGTTTGTTTAAAGTTGGAACATTTACTCAAATTAAATGTGCTAAAAATAAATCTCAGCCAATTCAGCAGGTTTCCAACCATAAAGAAACTGTATACTTTTCTGTCCAGACCTAAAATGTAGTGAAGTAGAAAGTACAGATACCTGTTCTCAAATGTACTGAAGTAAAAGTAAAAAGCATCCACTGTAAAACTGACTTAAAGTACAGGTACTGTAACTAAAAATTGCACTTTAGTATTGTAATTTTAATTTAGTATTTTCTTACTTTTTTCTGGCTGCTAGATGTGAGACAACCGACATTTTCATCTTCTAAGCAGAAACAAAATTTCCTTTTTAAACAGTAAATATAATAAGACTATAAGGGGGAATAACTTATCTTAATTTAAAGGTGCATTATCTAACTTTTCTTCATGGAGATGTTATTACTTTGTCTGCAATGTTGCACCTTATAGTATTAAACCATTTTATTTTCATGGAAACCAACCCAGACCAAGTTACAAGTCAGATCTGTGGTGAGGCAACCCTGCTCACAGTCAGAATGCCTGTTTTTATAGGTGTGTTTTGTGCTCTAAACCCACCTGTAATTTGATAAATGTAAAGTAGATCTGTTTATTGTCATACTGTGGAACATTCAAAGTAGAGCAATGACATATACAGAGAAACAAGCAGGTGACGGCCCCCTAGCAAAAAGTTACATAGTGCATCTTTAATGTAATAATTTTGGCTGATTTGAGCTCTTGAGTTGTTAGCATATGCATAGCCTACACTGTAAAACACTGCACTGCTCAGTGTTTTCCCAATTTGACAACTGGAACACAAAAACTCCTAGGCTCTGTCCCATTTTAGTCCCAATTTAACCTGATATTTCTGCACATTTAAACACACCCGCAGAAAGGGGCGAAAACAGGAACAAAGCGGCGCTCTATAATTATGTCTTCTTGTAGTTCGATTGTCCTCCTCGCGCTGCACTTAGCCAAACACACGATTCAGCTCTTTCTTTGAGCACGAAAGATCCGCTCGATGGAGAGGTTATGAAAACAGAAAACCATTTAACCCGCTGGCGTACGCATACACGAGGGAAGACGGTGAGATAAACCCAACTTAAACAGCCCGCTTTTTCTAATGGAAATGCTTCTCCTGATAGAGCCCAAAACTGTTCACCTCATCAACTCGGAAATGACCAAGCGTGTTTACAGCCTGACGCAAACAGGCAATTTAAATACAATTAAGATTATAAGAGCGATAGGGGAGGGGGAGAGGGGGCGCCGTACTGTGGGTCTGATTGGAGGCGCAGCGGGGACTTGGTAGATCGGAGCTTGGAACATCGTCAGGCCTAAAGGGAGGGCTGGGCATGTGTGAAAGGAAATACAGGTTAATTATGGTTGGTGCTTTTCAGTCTGGATTCTCTCTTCTGGCATCGACAGAGGAAAGGAGATGGTTCATAGTGAGTATTGATGTGAATTTGGTAGTCATGGGCGATAAGTGATTTTTGTTTTTTTCTGATACCAAGTAATTCAGTGGCAAGTATCACAATATTGATCCAATACTGATAACAATGTTTTTTATATTAAAATTTATAGAAAATCCTTTACTATAAAAAAAATAAAAATCATTAGTCACTATTTTACCCTAGCTTGAACTGATCTAAAAAATAAATATATGTGCAATAGTATAAGTATTTCCATTATTTATTTAATTTTTTTTTTTTTATTCAGTTTTGGAGAAGTTTTTATATTTTTTACAGAATTTATCATTTTCGATTTCCCAATCAGTACCCATTATGCCATATACATAAAAGAGAAATAATAAGAATAAGAAATTGTAGTAGTATGGTTATCATGTTTATCTTTTTTTTATCTAGTAAACATTTGCCTAGCCAGTAAAGAATACTTCCCTCTTCAATACTTTAAAAAGACATGTAGTCTGGACACTCTCTTATGTCCTTGAGTTTAGATAGGCATGATTGACAGGTGGATTAGCCAATCAGAGATACGCATTAAATAGTATCTTTCAAGCTAAAGCAAAGCCACACACAAAAAAACAACAGTGTGTGTACGGAAAACCATTGCAGATAACTGCAGGACAAAGCACTAAACCCTGTAACTAGAACCATTTGTATAGTATCACTGAAATAGACAAAGCTGATTGATGCAGAGAAGGAGGTGGCTAGACTGAGAGATCTTCTATTGAGAATATACAGAGAGATCCCAAACTACTTTAATATAACTATTAACTTGTTTACACAATGTACATATTTCATTTCATTTTTAGTTGTAAGTATTTCTTCCTCAATAATTCCACCATCCTCCTGTTTACATGTGACCTCATCATGACCTAAATTCTGCATCTCTGAGTCATATCTCACCCTTGGGGCCTGCCCTCTGAGCTGGTCCAGGGTGAACCCAAAGTGACGGGCGTGCAGCAGGACGGGCCATTACCCACAATCCTCGGCACCTCTGCAGATTTATGAGCCCGCAGCACCCCGGCTTCGTGAGCGCTAAATCAGAGCTAATGCGCCGCTCTGTCACCTGCTAAACTGTGGGACATGAGCACGGGTGAATAAACGCGCTTTGGTTAGCGGTGAGGACTAGCAATAATGTTGGTAGGACAGTGTTAAGTACTGCTGTAAAAATGTAGATGGTTATGCATAACTGATCACATGCATTCATATATGTATTTGTAAGAGTGCTTTTCACATCAGGTTACAATGAAACATTTACTCAGTATTTTAAAAGAGGCTGTATCAATTGTTTTTTAATTTTTAAACTAACATAAAGCAGAGATATTATATAAGCAGCTGCTGTGTGTTGTCTGCATCTAATTATAAAGCGTTGTTATCATCTGTGAATCAGGAAGTAATGCTGTTGTTTCCAGCATTACCATGACGGCCTCTAATAGTTATGGCTGTGTCTGAATATCCACTCTTTTCAGTATGTAGGGCAGTAGGAGTCATGGCATTTTTAGTGGTGTTCAAATGACCAGTTGGTGAGAAAGTAGCGTACTAAAAAATTCCCACAGTACGCCTTGAAAAGTATAGACTGCTAAATAATGCAGGCCTATGTAGTGAATGAGGGGTCAGGGAATAACGTGGACATTCGGACACAACAATGAAAAGTGCTTGCAGTGAATTAGGATACTAGAAATGCGTTAGAAAAGTGAGGAATACCTTTGGACTGCTGCAAACATTTTACCTCGTTCTGTTTTTCATCACCATGAATGGAGAGCGTGGTTCAGTTTGACATGCAGCTCCACCCATTCCGTCCCCTGTCTCACTTAATGTTGCACTATGATAGAGAAACAGCTTTCCAGGTACCAAGTACTATTCCTCACTGTGTCAAAAGAGTCAAAATGAGGGTTGCTATTTATATATTTATTGACAAGATTTAGTCTCCTTCAGCTCTTCTGTGTATTGCTTTTGGAGCTAAAATGCAGAGAGCAAAACAAGATAGCA
This sequence comes from Boleophthalmus pectinirostris, assembly GCF_026225935.1. NCBI lineage: Eukaryota > Metazoa > Chordata > Actinopteri > Gobiiformes > Gobiidae > Boleophthalmus > Boleophthalmus pectinirostris. The sequence continues at coordinate 8,062 of NW_026571254.1, forward strand.
AATCATCAACAGTCTGCCCTTTTAAGTTCAGCAGGCTAGAACCGGGCCTTTTTCATAGTGATATTTCACCATAATAATCCATTGTTTACAATGTCTTTATTAATTTTTCAAATTTACGTAGTCATTCTTAACCTTTTAGTCTGACCCAGATTTTTTTTCAGTGCATATGCAGAGTGGGTGAAATATGATTTTTCTGAGCACTCAAACCTTGATAGTAGGACAATTGCAGCTGGGCCACTAAAAAGAAATTAAGGATCTTGATTTTTGATTAGCTTTTATTTAGTCTTCAAAAACAAAATACTGACAGAGGATTGGCTGTGGACCTCTCCGTTCCAAAACCCCGACCATATCATTGATACGATTATAGAAATGACAATACAAGATCACCAAATCAATCAAAACACAACTCAGAGTAAGCTAACAATGAGTGACCACCATTTTAACAGTTCATAAAAATTGACTTTGCAATAGCATGTCTCCTTTAAGGCTAGTGTTTAGCTCCATAAAATAAATATAATCCTATACCATATACCCCAGAAGACTCATAAACCCTGTACTGGTGTTAGTTTGTGTCCGATATGTGGAGAGCATTGATTCCTTCTCTCCGCCCGTGTTTCTGTGTTTATTGACGTTTTTGTTGCCGTGGCGATTCTTCCCATCAGGACGAGGGAGCAGTGTTTTCTAATGACACTATTAGCTCCACAGTGAAGCGCACACAGCCGATTAAAGGGCTGCTTATTACACAGGCAGCCGCTCAGAGGGATTTCTCATTATGTGTGCAATACTTTGACTTTACTGCAAACAGCTCTAGAGATACCAGAGGTCGTGTTGTGTAAGTGGGGAAATCAATTCACAGCAGCTAGCATGATGGGACTGGTGGGTTTTCTGATTTAATTTGTGATAATGTTTAATTACAATAAAGAAAAAAAAAGTAGCGATTGATTTGTAAATGAATTGTCGTACTTGAGATTGTATTTATGTAAAGTAGATGAGAATCAAATGGTGTAAAATGAAATGATGAAATACTTGTTTACAAATTTTATTATTTGTTTTTAAATCACTTAACTCACTTGCGCCACAATACATCACTGATCTTTTAACCCCCCACACAGCCTCTCGGTCTCTCAGGTCAAACTCGCTCAACCTTCTGTCCATCCCACCGTCCCGCCTCAAAACCAGGGGAGGCCAAGCCTTCTCTGTTGTTGCCCCCAAGCTTTGGAATTCCCTCCCTCTTCCCCTGAGATCTTGCTCCTCCCTATCTCACTTTAAAACCCTCCTAAAAACACATTTTTTCAAGATGGCATTTAACAGCCCATGAGCTCTATTTTATTTAAACTATTATTTTTATGCATCAAGTAACTCGTCTATGTAATATTTTATATTTGTGTTAGTGTTTTCATTATGTTGTGTTTCATGCTGTAAAGCACTTTGGTGCAACTTGTTATGGTTGTTTTTAAATGTGCTATATATATAAAATGACTTGACTATATAAATAAAATGACTTGACAATTGGTATCGGCTACAGTCAATGATTGTCAAGTCAATACATGAATTTTTATTTTTGACCATTCAAAAGACGTAATACTGTATTTTTGTTAATACATAAAAATAAAATTGCTATGGCAATAATGCACATTTTTCATTTTTATTTGTTAATTTTTTGTTAGGGATTGGCACCAAATTTACCATATTAATTTCTTGTCTTAAAGTTTTTCCTTTTTAATGACAAACTTTACTTTCTCAAGATATAATAATAATTTTAGTTTTATTTAGTTATGGTGACAGTTAGATCTGATAAGGGTTTGATCCACAGATGGTTCATATTCATTTTATGGCCTTATAGTCTTTAACAGTTCAATTCTGACCTGTCCTCCAACTCAGTATTAAAGAATGTTGTAATGTAAAATTAACACAACCTAATGCTTTGTATGTGAAAATAATTGGTAACTAACAGTGTATCTGACTTAAGACCCATAGATGCAGATGGAAATAGAGTTTTCAAACTTTGATTGATTCAGAAACTGAATGAATGTTTTATAAATACAAAAATTACAGTGAAGGCATTTCAGTACCAGGGACAGCTCCGTAGTACTGAAATGCAGCAAAGACTAGTTTTTGTCTTATGAAAGGTTTAGCTATCATTTATTAATTATTTGTGAATATAATATTATTATAAATATATTGTCATACATTGAGTACTTGCCTGTGTAGCCTACTCAGTACTGTATTAAAGTCATTATCTTGCATGTGGACCTTGTATTGCATTTCTGTCCAACTCTCTAAAATATGAATAAAACATCTGATGCAGTTAAACTTTCCTAAATGCTGCATATTTCAGTTTAAACTCTTAATTACCTCAAAGTCTGTTCCAGTCTTCCCCAAACCCCGTGTGTCATTTTTAATTGAATTCAGACTGTGGCCGTGCTCCGGGACAGCCTCACAAAAGTCTATCTCCCACATCGAATTAGCCTTAGTGACCGAGGCCTGGACTGCCCGCCACATCTCATCAGAACCATTCATTTTAGGAGAATCCTTCTGACAATAGTCAAATCAATGCATAACACTGATGAGTAATGGAATATTAAAATGGAATATTCGCAGTCATGTATTTCCAGTTGTTAAGTCGGAATTCAGGTTCAATTTATCCTGCCTTCAATCCTGATTTCAACATATTAGATCCAGTGTTGTTTCCTGTTCTAGTTTAGTCCCATTTCCTTTTAGATAAAATTTAGATCTGATTTATGCATATGTATAGACCAGACTTATTGTTGGCAAGTCAGGTTTTATCCCTTTTTTTTTTTTTTTTTTTTTTTAATACCTGTTTAGTCAACTTTTAATCCTGCTTTAGTCCTGGTGTGATCCAAGTAGTTTAGGCCAGCTGCCTGCATGTCTATTTGGACATGTTATTGATTTGCCTAATGTTACGTAGTGTGGCTCCAAACTCATCTTTCTCAAAACAATGGCATCACTCATTTTAGACAAGCCAGAAAAGTTACACAGGGCACCTTTAAACCTGTTTAGCACTAGTTTAGCCCTGGTTTAGTTCT
>NW_026571255.1:0-11343 GCF_026225935.1 Boleophthalmus pectinirostris
ATACACATACTATTAGGAGTGTGCAAAAATATCTAAATATCGATATATCGTATAGTTTAATGTGATGATACAGTATCGATATCGTGGACTGCTGTATCGATATATCACCAAGAGTATTTTTTGGTAAATTTTACTAAATTATTTTGTTACAGCTACAGTTTTGTTGCTTGTTTAGTGAAAGGAAACTCATTTTTGCAACAAATTTGACATTTTCTCTTGTTTTGATGATTAAAATGTTTGTGTTTCACATTCATTTTGCACAAGAAGTGGTTTAACAAAGACTTTTAGCATCACAGCCATGATTTAGTCATTATTTTTTATTGAGCCTTATCGAATCGATTTGAAATATATTGTATCGAAAACGGCACTGTATCAAGATATGTATCGTATCGTGGCCTATGTATCGAGGTATGTATCGTATCGGCAACTTCTTAATGATACCCAGGAGAGCGAAGAGGGAAAAAAATAAAAAATGAGGTGGTTTCTTTTGTACAATGACATCGAAACTTTACAAATATTTTACAGATCGCAAAATAAATGACATACTACGCATATTAAACATAATTTTAACCCAATTTCTTTCCTTTTCTTTTGTTCTGTACTGTATTATGGTCGCACAAACTAATCATAAACATAAAGAATGCACAGAAGTTTATCGTTTATGATCGTATCTGTAAAAAAAAACATCTGTAGAAACAAGCGACACAATGCACCTTTAGAGCTCGCGGGAGTCAACATTGCGTAATCTAGAACCTAGATTAGCACTACAAACCAAATCACCGCTTCTTATCTCCCCTATTGCGGGTATCAGACGTGCTAATTCCTCTCTCCACCTTAAAACGCTATAGGTACTTTTCACCTCGTGTGTATTACCACCTTAAGCGGAGCGCGGGATCAGTACAGTTAGTGGAGCCTAAATATTAATTAAAACCCAAGCGTGGGAATAGACGGCGCACGTGATAAGACGTTAAATGCAGTTATTAAAAAACACTCTTGCATTGTGATCGCTAGGAGAGACCGCTCATTTTGGCGTCATTAATTAAATGCTCGTGTTCGTTAGGTTGTGCGGTGTGTGTGCGTGGAGGGACTGGGTACACACTCTGAGAATATTATATATATACACAGCAGAAAAAGCGTCAGTTTTAGCTTTCCTGATCTGCTGACGACGGATAAAGTAACGTCAAACGAATCGCAGTCTCGGTGGAGCTGTGTGGTCGTCTTTGAGATAACCAGAGGTGGAAGTTAAAGGCGCACTGTGTAACTTTTTGACTGGAGATGTCGTTGCTCTGCCTGGAATGTTCCGCACTATGACATTAAACAGCTCTACTTTACGTTTATACAGCTGCGAGATGGTTTATAGCTTAAAAATACAGAGGAAAACGTATTCTGACTGTGAGCGGGGGTCGCCTCTCCATAGTTCTGACCTGCAACTTGGTCTGGTTTGGTCTCCGTGGAGATAGAAAGGTTTAATGCCATACTGTGAAACATTCCAGACAAATAACAATGACATCTCCATGAAGAAAAGCATTTGATGAACCCTTCACCAGAAATGTTGCCAGAGGTGGAACCTACGTATCGTATCGAGGCCCATGTATCGAGATATGTATCGTATCGAGGCCCATGTATCGAGATATGTATCGTATCGAGGCCCATGTATCGAGATATGTATCGTATCGTGGCCCCTGTATCGAGATATGTATCGTATCGAGGCCCATGTATCGAGATATGTATCGTATCGAGGCCCATGTATCGAGATATGTATCGTATCGAGATATGTATTGTATCGAGGCCTATGTATCGAGATATGTGCGTCGTATCGAAGCCTTTGTATCGAGGTATGTATCGTATCGAGGCCTATGTATCGAGATATGAGTCGTATAGTGGCCTATGTATTGAGGTATGTATCATATCGAGGCCCATGTATCGAGATATGTATCGTATCATGGCCCATGTATCGAGATATGTATCGTATCGAGGCCTATGTATCGAGTATGTATGTATGTATCGTATCATGGCCCATGTATCGAGATATGTATCGTATCGAGGCCTATGTATTGAGGTATGTATCATATCGAGGCCTATGTATTGAGGTATGTATCGTATCGAGGCCTATGTATCGAGGTATATGTATCGTCTCGTGGCCTATGTATTGAAGTATGTATCATATCGAGGCCTATGTATCGAGGTATGTATCATATCGAGGCCTATGTATCGAGGTATGTATCGTATTGAAGTATGTATCGTATCGTGGCCTATGTATCGAGATATGTATCGTATCGGCAACTTATTAATGGTACCCAACAAAGTAAAAGTAGTAAAGTACTGTACGTAAATATACATTTTAGGTATCTGTACTTTACTTAAGTAGATGAAAATAGATACATTTACTTCTCTACATTTGGGAGCAAATATCTTTACTTTCTACCTACTACATTTTTGACCAGGATTGAAAACTCAAAGTATTTATTATTGTTTGAGATAGGATAATTAGATGTCCTCAATTTTTATTTATTTATTTTTTTAAATCACTGCATCAGAATATGTATCGTATCGTGGCTTTTGTATCAAGGTATGTATCGTATCGTCAACTTCTTAATGATACCCAGCTCTAGTGACCAGACGTCCTCAAAAATTCTGAACAGTCCCAAAATCTAAGATGTTGTCCAGAATCCTGACTCTGACCCTAAATATCCCACAAATTACACAGAATACTGAGTTATTTTCTGATTAAGAGTGTGAAAAAACATTGAAATATCGATATATTGTATCTCTTTTAATGTGATGATACAGTATTGATATCTCGGTCGATATATCGCCAACAGTATTTTTTGGTAAATTTTACTCAATTATTTTGTTACAGCTACAATTTTGCTGTTTGTTTAGTGGAACGAAACTCGTTTATGTGACACATTTTACATTTTCAGTGTTTTAATGATTAAAATATTTTGTGCTTCATATGAACTTTGCACAAGAAGTGGTTTTAACAAAGACTTTTAGTATCACAGCCATGATTTAGCCTTTATTTTTATTGAACCTTATCGAATCAATTTGAAATATATCATATAAATCGAAATCACTGTATCAAATATGTTCGATTGGTCTGGCCTATGTATGAATAGGCGCGCCGACGCTTCATGAACAGCAGTAAACAACACAGGACATCAAAGAGCTACCACTATACCATCCTACCATACAGAATAAGGACTCATGTAGTTAGCAAAAGATTAGATAATATAATGTAGTAGAGGTTGGTTTCAATTAAAATCATGTACAAATATGTGAAATCACTAGTTTCTGATTTATCTTTCACTGATCTGAGTTTAAAATAACCTGAGTTCCTGTTGCTCCACAGAGGGTTTCTCGTGCGTACCCACTCAGTTTGACTCTGCGCTGGTGGAGACCCCAAACAAAGTGGAGGTGATTCAGACGGTGGAGGTGTGTGAGCTGAAGGAGAGCTGCTACAGAGTCCCTCATGTGGAGTATTACTATGAGACTGTGCAGCACGAAGACGGGGTCAAAGAGGAGAGACTCAAGGTGTGTACCACAATACCACCGTGCATATCATATCATATATGCACACAGCACAGCATTTTAATAGCTTGACTCACATGCAGAGGAGCCTGATTAGCATGGCTGTCTGAGTACTAGAGTCATTTAAATGGTGACATTCACACCTGCTTTTGTGTCGAGGTGAGAGGAAGTAGGCTCAGCTGGGGGCACACTGTAATGAAGTGTCTTTATTCATCAAACACTTTTGTGGAAGACACCACTTAATCACAGCTTTCACTGAGCAGTCTGGCACCGCACAGTCTGGCCCAGCCTTTATTATGCAGAGGTGTCCGTGCATCCAAATACACAATAAGGGTTTGTCTAGTGACAGAGACCCCCATTCTTAGTCAACTTATAAACAAAGTGACTATATTATGACCCAATTCCGTATAAACTAGTATAATCTGTATTACATAAGTATTATATATGGTTCTGAATAAACTACAGTTCTAGATAGTTCTATCATTTATAATGTGAAATCAAATGGTGGTCTGCAGATGTGGGCCCAAGGCAGCTGGTGGCCCTAAACTAGATAAATACATGCGGCCTGCTGAGCTCATGGCACTTTCTCTGTTTTGCAAATGTTTCAGGAAATAGATGTGGGCAGATGCTTGGGAGGCTGCTCATCAGGAAACCGCTGTCTTCTCAGGTAAGTAACAGACAGAGCACCGTCCCCCAAGTCTCATGACAATTACCCGCCATTCTCGACACCTTCAGCAGTGTTGATCTTTACTGACCAAATGTTCATTTTATGGCCCCTACACTTCTTATACAAACACAGCTTTAAATGTGAAGACATTAGTCTTTTATATTTGTTTATTATACACTACATTTTGTTGATGTAATCAGAGAAAGGACTAAATGACACATAAGACACAATGTATTCCAACATTGTATTAAATGTGTTATTCTGTGTTACAGGAGTCCATCAGACCCTGCGATCTGTCACTTGTGGGCAGAGCGTCAGTCGAGCTCCTGTGTGCCTCAGGGATACGAGAGTCACAGCTTCATGAACCAGTATGGACAGATACGCACTGTGCTCTCCATCAGCTCCTGTCTGTGCCAAGAGTGAACACTGAACATGGACCAAAACCCCTCCCTGTACAAAGACTTTGAACAAGGAATGTGGCTGCAGACCACATGTCCCTTAACACTTTATAGATTTACTAAATTACTATTGTATTATATGTAATATATGTAAAAAGAATATTTTGTAAATAAAATTATAGTACACACCTTCCTCCTCTTTTTTCTCTAATGCTCTAAGATTTGTTGGTAAATCAAATACATATGTCTAGTATCACTAAATACAGAATTCAATTCACTATAAAAGATGATAGATTTTTCTTTTCACATATAGTATTAAAACTAGTGCTGAATAGCATCGTGTATTTGACATCTTATTGTTTGGTTTGCACATTCAGAAGTCATTATAGGACTCAAAGCCCAACTATTGCTAAAAGAAATTTCCAGAAAATAATCAAGTCAAATTTACCTGGATATGTGGCATTTAAGATATCTGCATGATTACATGGAAATAAAAAGTTAAAAACACATTCTCCTTTGAGATAAACAAGTTTTCTCCCATACTGGAAATAAAATATAGTTATAAGAACAGCATTTCCATGGAAAAAAGCAGGCTCGTGGTGATATATACTCACTATTTTTATTTTATTTCCATGCAATAAACACACAATGAAAAAACAAACAAGCAGTGGCTTTAAGGAAAGTTTAGACATTGTTCACAGAGTACCAAGATGAGAGGATACCTTCAGATCGAGTGAGAACAACAATTATAAAGAACTATCAAATCAAAAGATGGAATTATTATTTTAAGATGCATTTTAGTGCATATGTACATACAATTACATATACAGGCTGGCTGTATATATTTATGGTCACTAGTATTATCCACTGAATGTCAAGTTTAGTAAAACTAGCTTGAAATAAAAAAATAAAACACACTGCGTAATTTGATTCAGTACGCCTATGTAAAGACAAAATATCACATTAAGACTTTTGTTCATCTCAAACCTATTTTTGAAAAATCACGTGAAGACGTTGGCATAAAACGAATTGTTCAGACTTGAATCGTTTACGGTCCTTTGAAACAATACACGTGCAAGTCATTCGTATAGCCTCCTTTTGATATTAACGTGCGAAACAACAAGGCTGTGTTTCTTCTGTCATCTGAACAACAGAAACTCTGTGATCTGTTTTTATGGTCCACTACAAACTCACTTTGATCTCTCTGAAGCGACGGAACAAACTTTTCTTTAGTTTCAGTTTGACTTTCGCGTGTGCGTAATTGTGCGTAAAGATCAAATGAAAATAATTACGCACGGACATAAAAAACGCATTGTAACAAATATCAGATGGATTTGTCTTCAGATGTTATTTTATTTGTTGTATCGTTCTGTTATAATACATACTGAGCATTTATATACGTAATATACATTATGACATGCTATATTGACAGAAACATCAGCAAAGGCATAGCACATAAGTGTGAGGGGATCTGGCCAAAAATTAAGCCAAGATTTGATGATTATCCAGCTGTAATTGCATAAGCACATATGCAAATCTGAAAGTGTAGACGTTGACACCAGACTTTTCTTGGTTGTAATTGGTTTTCACCTTTGTCTCTGTTTCCATTATTTTAATTTAATGGATTCATTCAGCGGCAGTTAACCTCCCACTGAGCGCCCACTTCCTATGCACAGACAGATTCCAGGGTCAGTTCTGGAGTATTTTCCAGTAAATTGAAGAAAAGAATTTAGTGTAAGGATGTTTCCAATCATGTGCATGTGCACATTTTTGTTACACACTTGATTTAGTTGATTTGGACCTCCTTGCCAGACGTGGGGGACAATGGGCTTGAGTACACGGGGTTCACACCTTGTTAACACCGCCATTAGCTCCTTTACATTCCCTGATTGGTGATTTACATTTGCGACCAAATAGCATCTTTACTGCTGTTTACCAAAGGCTCTGAGGCCATTGAGGACCCACCATCGCCATTTGATATAAAAAGTGGAGCATCTTCAGTCACCAGTCACACCAGCTTTGAGCAGCAGACCGACTGTGAACCAGGACTACAGCCAGCTCGGATATGTTTCTCTTGTTGATCTTCGGTTCTTTGCTGTTCTCCGCCGCGGCACGACCCACACCAAATTATCTGGAAAACCCGTACAGCGGGGAAAATGAGACAGAGGACCCAGAAGAAATGAGATCCGCCGCTATTAAACGACTTTTGGAAGTTTTTGGGATGGAAGACACCCCTTCCATCCACGGACACAAGCAGGCTCCTCAGTACATGCTCGACCTGTACAACACTGTGGCGGATGTGGATGGCGTTACCAAGGACCCGTATCTTCTGGAGGGAAATACAGTCCGCAGCTTCTTCGACAAATGTAAGTGAGAATTTTAAACTTTATAGAATTAAGTAGCTGTCTTTGTCTAGTTGTAGCCGTATCTGATATTTTGTTGATCCTATTGCAGTGCGCAGTGAGCAAGTGGAGTTTAGCTTCAACTTGTCCACAGTGTCCAGGGAAGAGAAGATTCTTACAGCAGAGCTACATCTGTTCAAACTACGACCACAAGCCACTCTCGCCTTCAATAGACACCATTTCTGCCAGGTATGGACAAAAACATCATGCACATTATATAGATTTTTTGCAGGTTCTGTGTATAAAACTTCCAAAATTGTATTCCATATTTTTTAAGGTTAAAAGAAAAAAAATATCTACTGAAATGTTTATTCATTTAAGTATATACATTTGGCTTATCAAGTCAATAGCAGCATTAGAAAAATACATGGTAAATAAATATTTTATACTTTTGGATTCAGGTCAGTGTCTATCAAGTGCTAGACACCAGCAAAACCAACAGCACACAAGACAGGAAACTCCTGTCTTCTCGGCTTATCCCAGTACACTCCACTGGATGGGAGGTGTTCACCATCAGTCAAGCAGTAAGTACAATTCCACTGACTACTGTTACTACAAAAAATACAGTATACTCTATGAAACTCAATGAACAATCTCTATGTTGTTTTCATCTAGGTTCGCTCCTGGATGATGGATGAAGGCAGTAACCTGGGTCTGCATGTGGTGGTCCGGACACTAGGCGGCAGTCCGATCGACATGAAGCTGATGCGATTTGCTTCAGGAAGAAACCATCACCAGAGCAAGCAGCCCATGTTAGTGCTTTTCACCGATGATGGGCGCAGATCCACCAGTCTAGAAAGCAGAGGTAAGATCTTAAAAGATCATTACTGTACATGAACTTAGTTTTAGTTTTTAACAATTTAGATGTAGTATCTAGATGTATTCAGAAGGGATATAACAATAACCAAAATATTGTGATATCATATCATCAAAAGTCTCACAATAATATCCTTGGCCATCACAATATATTGAATTAAAAGTTTCTTTGCTCAAATTCATTGTTGGTGGTGATGGTGCACCAACAGCTAAAAAACAGAGAGAACTACATAGACCATGATCCTTTGCTTTGTTTCAGTCCAATCTACATGCTGAAATAACTCTTATTAAGCACTTTTAAATCTTATTCTTAAATCATTATTTGGATTATGATGAGAGAAAAGTACCATAGTCACAATTTTGATAAATATTGTACCTTGACATGTATGTTGTAAAAATATCTTATCGAGAGATTTAGATATCATTACATCTCAATTATTAGTACGGTTTTAGTTATAAGTTTATCATTAAAAGATTGATTATCACTGAAGCTTTTAATACTGTAGAGTACAATTTAAGCTTTATAATATGTATGTATGGTGTGATGATATGATTATATAACATTTTAGCTTCACTTGGCCCTATTATTGTTTGTCAGTAAATATACCATTTAATTACCATTATTATATAAGAAATCCTTACCTATTGTGTAGTTGTTAGTTAACTTAGTCCACATTTTTGTACAATGACCTAAAAACAAGCTAAACCTATATGAATCACATCCTGTATCCAATTACCATAGGAATACATGTTCTAACCACAAGCTATATCTTTCTCTTTAGATTTCGATGACAACGCAGCCACTTCCAACCTTCCTCGGTCCTTCATGTCCAGCTCCACCTCTAGAATCGCCCGCTCTGTGGACTACTCGGAGGAGGATGGTGCACCCACGCCCTGCCAACGCCACCCTCTCTACGTCGACTTTGAGGAGATCGGTTGGTCTGGCTGGATCATTTCTCCTCGTGGATACAACGCCTACCATTGCAAAGGCTCCTGCCCGTTCCCCTTGGGCCAGAACATGCGCCCCACCAACCACGCCACCGTTCAGTCCATTATCAATGCCCTCAAGTTGCTCAAAGGAGTAGAAACGCCTTGCTGTGTGCCCGATAAGCTGTTTTCTATCAACCTGCTCTACTTTGATGACGATGAAAATGTAGTGCTAAAACAGTACAATGATATGGTGGCAGGAAGCTGTGGATGCCATTAACGCCAGTGGTTATATGGGCCAAATATGGACATTGTATTATATGTATATATCCATAAATTCTAATATATGGCAGTGATGGAAGGGCTGTAATAGATGTAAATATGTAAATTTTATGTTCACAATTAGAATAAATGGTACTAATGTGTTAAATAATGTTTTGGATTTATTTCTAATTTATGTGGTAAAATGGGCTAGTCTTATGCATGCAAATGAATAAAGAAATTAGACCAAAGTTATTAGTAATTTTTTACTGGTCCATTCCTTTGAGGAGTAGTAGACCAACACACAGTAACTGGACACGGTAGTTCATTCAGTGCATAGTCAGTCTGTCTGTTTTACCTCAATAAAGAATTTAGATCAAATAATATTACATAGTACACTGTTTATTATTTTAGTTTTATCTTGTAGCAGAAATTCAGTGCACATATTTCAAGAAGTAAAATATAACCTTTCTGCTTGTTTCAGTGGAGATGTCATTGCTTTGCCTAGAATGTCCCACAATGTCAAATGTAACTTATGGGAATGATGGAGATGAGCAGGTGATGCCAACCGGCCAAGTCATATTGGCGAGAGGTGAACCACTCTTGGCAAGAATGAGTCTTTTTAAAGCATGTTGAATAAACACCTGTACTTGAATATACAGGTATAAGTTTAATACCAAATTGTTGAATAGTCCAGGCAAACCAATAACATTTCCATAGAGACAAACATGTGACGCACCCCTCCAGTAGTAAACATACATAGTGTACCCAGTTTTCTTCTTGTGGTGGTAATGAAATAATTATGTGAAGCAATTATGCTGGTCTAAAACAAAGTTGCCTCCTATCAAAACTCTATTTGGGCTGGACAAAGGCCCCCTCCACACAGAGTAACCTGAGCGTGCCCGAGGCGTTGGCCATATTCGAGTGGCACTAAAGGGGGTTGATGGCACTTGGCGCGCTGCTGGACGGCTCCCTCCTCTTTGTGCGAGGGGCTGCTATTCACAAAAGAGAAAACGATGAAATACATCCTTTATAATGAGCGGCAAAGTGCCCAGCGCCACACGACACCTGATCTCCTCTTTGGCTGCGGTGCCTTTTGTCCATGTATTTCATATCTACTATATCCTCTCAGCTCCAAAACCCAGCTCTGAAGTTATGGAGCCAGGGCTGAGAGGAGAAATGAAATGGGGAACAAACAGACAATCTTCACAGCACAGCAGCTGGATGCTTACCAGGTCAGTGGCTGTGTTTTATGTATGTAGACAGATGGCCTAAATTATTGCAATTTTTTGTTTATAATATTAAGAGCATTTTTGAGCAATTTAACAAAATGTCTATTTCATTGTTTTATTATGAATGACTGGCCAATTGGCAACAATAATATGATTTTTCAAACAGGAGTTGCTGGTTGTGTCCCCACTGTTCCCAACCCAATGACATTCTCAGTCACCTGTGCTATTTTGTCTATTTTAGGACTGCACCTACTTCACAAGAAAAGAAATTCTGAGGTCAGTATATTTTACCATTTTATACATCCACTTTTTACAGTTTTTCGACTGCAATACAACAGTGCAAACCTAACCGCTTTGCAATTATCCTTCAATAACACTGAATTACCTTTATTTACCATATGATGTGACAGTTTTAAATGCTTTAATAGTGATTTAATAATTTGATAGTGATTTATATCCTTATAGGTGCCATATGTACAATAACATTTCCTGGTGGAGAGTCCACCACCCACTTGTGTCCATATGGCATTAACTGAGTCTGTCTCGATGTAGACAAGCAAGTGACTTCAGCAGGACACTTTACAGATCACTAACTGCAGTAGAAATGCATGTTTTTTAAACAATTTATAAAAAATACAAAAAAAGGGCATGTAAATCTGTAAGATAGACCAGTGTGAGGTTGCCACTCCACAGGTTTGACCTGTAGCTTGGCCTAGTGGCATCACCTGCTTGTCTGGCAGACCCTCCATCACAAATATTGTTGCAAAAGTAACTCTACCCTAACACACATACTCTGACCTTCTTCTCATTTGCAGACTGTTTTATCGGTACCGTGACCTGGCTCCGCAGCTCGTTCCTCTCGACTACACCAATAACCCAGATGTGAAGCTACCATACGAACTGATTGGCAGCATGCCCGAGCTGAAGGTAGGCCCACGGTCCCGCTCCCCTGTGTCTCCCTCATGCATTATTCAGCCCTCACTAATCGACAGGATTCATTCAAAGGCCGTATACTGTATATGTTACCTGAGGCTCTCACATCTAAAGAACGGTGGAGGGTCCCGGGGGCATGCTGTCTGGAAATGCCTTCATTATATGGCTCTTTAAGC
>NW_026571256.1:0-25000 GCF_026225935.1 Boleophthalmus pectinirostris
AAAAAGTTTACATGGAGAAATTAAAAATATTCTATTACATTTTACAGAATCTCTGTTTTAAATTACATATAAGTCGACCTTATATTTTCACCCTGCAGAAACTGTTTCAGCCAAAATGGCCAGATTTTGCAAGTCAATGCCAAGTAAATATGTTACTGACTAAACAGAGCACTAAAATGAGATTAGAGATCACATACCAACTTCACCCCAGTGGAACGGGTTGATGCCGCCAGTTGTGCAGTTGTACACTGGAATGTTTTTAGGTCTGAAAAAGAAACAATGTAGTTGTTTATTTTTGGTTAAATCGTATTGTTATATAGTTTTCATAATTTATGTTCATGCCAAGACCTGTGATGTCTCTGTGACCCGGAGAACCAGGCTGCAGACAGAGTGGTGTTGATGACCACATCCACGGGCACCAGGTCAGCCACGGCGTTGTTTGACGCCCTCATTGTCCGTAGAATACCCTTCCCAGCCTGAACAGAAAAAAAACCCCACAATTTTATTCTTTTATTTAGCTTCGGACTGATTAGATACCACGATGTATAAGGTACAGCATGTATTAAGATGTGGCAAAGGAAACTTACCGCTATAAATATTCCACTGGGCCCATTGAAGTTATCAATCCAACCCTAAAGACACAAAATCCTTTGTCAAGAAATTACAGTATTATCAAAGCCTTAAAGTTAGAGCTCTCCATTAGTAATTGTTCCATCTGCTTACGTTAACATTTCAACACAGCAATTTCTCAACATTTCAACACTGCAGTTTCTCAACAAGCCGCAGAAACATGGCATTAGATCGTTCCACATATAAAATGCCGGTAAGTCCTACACAGTCAGTAAAGTTGTAGCTAAATCATACCATCTTGGGTTGAGGACACAGCCAGACTCACTTTACTAGTACAACTAGCAAATTTACAATTTGTTAGCAACATAGCACCATATTATTGTCTTTGTGTTTAGGTATAAAGTATATGTTTAAGTATTTAAGTATAAAAGACTTGGTTATGTTTTCCACTCACAGGGAAGGGCTCTTTCCAGCTGGCCCCAACAATAGAGGGTCTAATAATAGCAACATTGACATCTCCGGCCTCCTGCTGAACCAGGTACTCTGCCAGGGCTTTGGTGAAGGTGTAGGTGTTTGGGCGCTCCCTGATCAACTTCGGGGTCATGACCGCAACCAGATCATCATCCATCCACCTGAAGTAGGTCAGACATGAATGAATACTGTACATATCTACAGGAGAATTATTACATTGAAAACTTGATAGCTGAAAGTTCAATCACGCAAGTAAATTAATAGCTGGGATTTGCAAGAAGGCATGAATGAAACAAGTTTCTATACCAAGGCTAGATCTCATTACTCAACTGACAATTCATCATTTATTATTTTCTACTTGACATTTGTGTTCCTTAGGTAGAGACAGAACTTCTGAGAGTCATTAAATAAACAAGCTTTTAATACAGAGTTAGCAATCTGTTTATCTTTGACAGGTGCAAAACAGGAAATCCTAAGCCACTGTGAACATCAAAATTACTGTGGCAAATGTTAATGCACACTTTTGCAAAAGTGTGCATTTATTTATATCACTTCTATTATACAAATGATACTCAACTTCTGAGTCACTGGTCTAAATCCTGCTATGTAACCTAAACTTTCTAATGCGTTACTAATCTGCTAAAAGTGGCAGCACGGTGTTCAAAAAGACATTTTAGAGAGATGCGGAAATGACATCTGTTCTTAATCTCTTCCCTGGGAGCTTTTAGTGAGGTTTAATCCTAAAAATTACACTCACTCCAGCGTGTCAATGAGCTTGCGGTAGTCCACAGGGGGAGGGTAGATGACTTCTTCTATGAGCTCACGGTCACAGTTAGCGTAGGCAGTGGACACATGAATGAAGATCTCCAGCTGCTTCATTTTGCGAGCCAGTGCCAGCATTTTCTGAGTGGCCAGCACATTCAGCTGCATGGCATCTCTGTGGCAACAAAGAAGAGTTGACAGTTTACCACTTTTCAGCACCATTTATATGCAATGAATGAATGAATGAATGAATGAATGAATATTTCACTTAAAACACTGCATAACAGATACCAGCCCATACAATACTGTATTATATTATACAGATGTATTACAACTTTCTATCGAGGGTTAGGGTAAGAGAATACCACGTGACCAAACTGTTGACATTCCAGACAAAAAGTGGATAGACTATAAAATTAACCACAAAAATGCAGAATTATCATGTTATACCTTCTAAACCCAATTTGGTTTAAATTTCTTATCAGTTTGTGTTGCAGCCTAATATTTCAGTAAGATTTGCTAAAGGTGCACTGTGTAACTTTCCAGGTGGAGGGTCCGTTACTATGGAGATGTTTTGCTTTGCCTGGAATTTCATAATATATTTAACTTGTCTAGTTCCATGAAGACAAGCGCAAATTTGCAAGTCTGATCTGTGGAGAGGTGTGCCTGCAGTAGAATGCATATTTTTCAAGGTATTGTTTTACTGTAAAAACATGTATAATTAAATATTAACCAAGTTTAATGCCATACAATGGCGCATTACAGTGAAAGCAATCTCCCTCACATATCTCCATGGACACAACCAAGTGCTGAACTCTTACCAGAGAGGTTACATAGAGCACCTTTAAAGCCAATATGATTACAGTACATCCTCTTCTTTATTTACTTTACTTTCCTCTCCATCTTTATTTTCTTTCCATTAACTCTCACCTCTCCCACCAACTGTCAGTACTCAATACAACAATGACTTGTATTTGTCTTGTCAAAAGTAAACAGACTACTCACTAAAGTAAGTAAAGTAAGGTGTGTGTGTGAGTGGTTTTGGCAGCAAATGAAACTAAATGTAAATGAGTGAACATTAACTCACTTGAGAGGCTCATTGAAGCGGATGGTAGCTGCACAGTGAAATACTATGTGGATGTTTTCAGTCAGTGTGCTCTGGTCGTCCTGACTCAGACCCAGTTCAGGCTGCGTCAGGTCACTGTTCACAGGGACAATCTTCTGTGCAAAGTCAGGCTGCTCATCATGTAGCTTCTCAAACAACTGGACACAAGCCAGGTAAAGACACATTTTTATGCTCAATAACGCTCATTTGCACAGGACTCTTAAGGCTCTATCATTTGCATAATATTATATAGAGATACCTTGCAGCTGACCATGTCCGTAATGCGGACCTGTGGAGACTGGCCTGCCTTCGGCCGGACCATCACGTACGCAGATCGGACATCCGGGCATGAGCGCAACAGCTTCTCCAGCAGCACCTGGGAAAGTCGGGAAAATAGTATTAGACTTAGACAAACTTTATTAATCCACAAGGGAAATTATTTGGACGCAGTGGCTCACACATCACAATATAATAACAGTAGCAATATAAATGGTAATAATACATTTAATATAAGCAGCCAAATTGGGAATTGAACATAAAACCAAAAATATGTAGTCAGCTGGTGATGAAATATATGCATTACAATACATATAACAAACATTTTTACCAGACATTAGAGAGCAAAATGTTTTAGGGGAATTTACGTCACAAAAATGTCTTAAAACAAACTGAGTGACAGTCTGTCTCTGAATTACTAGAATTACTAGTTTGTCGTCTTTGTTTTGCAGCAGTTTTTTTTCTAGTTGCCTTTTACCTTCCCCATGAATCCAGTGGCTCCAGTGATGAGCACATTTTTCCCTGCGTAATATTCTGGGATGGTCACCATTGTGAGTCTGTCGCGGATTCCTCGACACCACACCACTCCTACCTAAAAGAACACAATACCAAATTATCAGAGGTGAATAATTTTAAACCCGCAAGGCACATGTCACACAGAGGCAGAACAGTGTTGAATCAGAGCAGTTCTTATCAGTCTCTGCATAGATGTTTGACACTACGGATAGATAGCAAGACTATATATAGATAATTCTATAAAATATTAACTAGAATAACCCAAACAGGGCCCCATCTCATCTCTTTGATGTAAGAGAAAAAAAGATTTAAAAAATTCTAATAGCATCACTAAATTTGAATTACAGAACAAAAGTTGTCAAAAGTATTAAAAAAATCTGATACTGATACCAAAATTAGTACTGAAATTTTCAAATTCATTTGGAGTAGGTATCAACACAAAAAAAAAAAAGCCATATTCACAGGACAGATATGAACTTTGAATAGCTTTAGAACAATCCTAAGTTGTTTCAGAACAAGTATAAAAACCACAGACTAGTATACACCCATGGACCACTGGGGAACATATACCTAGGGATTACACAGATAAAAGATCATATTATAATGTAAGAAAGTACTACAAATTAATGTTGAAAATCACATTCTATTGTGTAAATAAAGTTTTTTTTATTATCAATGTGGTCTCGAAATCTGATTGAGTATATTCCTTTTTCCCCCATTTTTAGTATCATGACACTAATACAATACAGAAACATGCTAAAGTGGTTTACAGTTAAAAAATGACTAATATATTAATAATTATCCCAAAAAGCAGCACAAATCACACATGTTTATTTGTATCATAATCACATTAAAATATTTTTATTTATTTACAGTATTTTGAATAAAATAATAGATTTTAGTGTTGTATGATGCATGGTCCACTGCACACAAAGCCAATGTTTGTCCTTTACTCCAGAGTTAATCCAGGTGTTCAGAAACACCCTAAAAGTATTATTTGGAGAAAATATTTGTTTAGTGCTCACAAAGCCTGAATTACTTCGAACTGTCACAAGTTGTCAGCATTTCTTCACCACTCACTGCATTATTATCGCCACATTTTTAAACAAGAGCAATGCTGGCAGTTACAAAAGAATGCAAAATGTTCATTCTAAGACCTTGCGACCAGTTTCCATATACACCTGAGGATTGCATAATTTTAACTTTTTAGTAAGCCTTATGTTAAACCAATGGAGATTTTAAGATGCTAAATACTAGGGATGTGCATTGCCTTGAGTCTAACAATACAACACATATCATGATATACATGTCACGATTTGATATATCGCTAAACTAAAACAATAGATGATATATGGCAATTCATCAATAATTACTTCATGAGAATAAAACTGCATGAAACATAATTACATTTAAAAAAAATCCTGACAACAATGTCAAATGTCAAAATCGATTCATGAATTACGCAATAAAGTATCATGATACATCACTGAATCGATTTTTTCCTACACTCCTAAATACTAAATATAAAAATGAATGTTCATTCAAAAATATTCTGACGCTATTATTGTTGTATGTATATGCAGTGATTGATTCAGCTGTTTTTATTTTGTTAATAACGGTTGTCGTTCAGTCCTGACCTCAATAGACAATGTTTAAACAAGAACTTTTCCTTCTTAAAATAACATTTGATTAACCCGTTTTTCCAGTTTACGTGTGTAGCAATGCCAGGTTTTGTACGCAGAGCTACTTGGGTCATTCATTTCACACACACAGGGTCCTTGATTGTGGCCTTTGGACATCAGGTTTTGTAACATGAAGTCATTGTCAGACTGATCAAAACGTATTGTGTCAAAACATGATTCTTAGAAGTTAAGCCAGTGGGAACAAAAGCCGTTAGCAACAGTGTTATGAGCTACTAGGACAACTGTCCCTTAGGCATTTCAAGCACAAAATACAACGAATCACAAAAAAACCAAACAAACAAAAAAAAAAGACACAATACAAAGAACTGAATTAATAATCAACCAAAATGTCATGGCTTTCCCAGTGAAAAGGCACTGGAGATTTCATGGAAAGAAAGATATCAATCACATTTCTGGATCAGTCAACAGGACAAATAAAACTGAAGTTATATTTATAACTATGCTTCAGGGAATCCTGGATGAACGCCAGGGGGCGTAGTGGGAAGCACTAAATGTGGAGGGATTCATAGAACCAATGTTAAATTTGTAACAGGGCCAACCATAATCATGTTCATAAACACAACTGAGCTTTAACCATTTCCATAACAATAACCCCAGCTATAATCATAACCTGTTTCTAAATGTCATCACTTCAAATGGTTATTCACAGCAGACGTTCCTCCATCTGGCTCCAGAGAACGAGAGAAGATTTGGACATAATTTATAATAATTGTTGCAGTTCACTCCACAATTTTGGCCTAACAATATCCTTTTAATTTATTTTCACATAGATTTTTGCTGTCATTGTCTGTTTTTTGTCCAAGCCAAATATAAGCAGATTTTGTGTCACAATTTATTGACCCATTCATACCATCTAGCACCAACCATATAAAAGGTTATGTTTTATGGCATTTTCTGATCTATTATGTTTTGTTTCATTGATAATACAAGTACCGTACAAGTGCTCCACTGTGTTTTAAAACTCCATACACCTTCACTAGAAACATTTGGATAATTTGAACCCTGGAAATGCAAATCTCTACTAAGCATATGGGAAAGGTGTTAACTTGAAAACTACCGCTACATGACTTCACAAGGTGGAACAGAGCAGGATTACTCAAACATGTGTGAATGAAACAAAACACAATTTGACATGTTTTTGAGGAAGTAACAGCTCACAAGAATCCATTTTGTGTAATACAGGACCTTTAAATGTTACGTCCACACTCCTCATCCCTAAGTTTAGTCCATGAGTGTGAATGAGGGTGAGGCAGTAGTTTCCAGTGGGACCTCTACCTCTGTGCTGCCAGGAGTGAAACAGTTATGCTTTCACTGCCTGTGGACGGTTGGCAGACAATAGTGGGCTCAGATATCCTCCAGCTGACTCCTATCAAGATCGAGTGTTTCCACAATGAGAAAACAAAACAAAGGCTCGCCAATGAACTGCGACGTAGTTTAATAGACCTTTGAGTGAAATATGCAGTAGCAAATATGACTGCATTGTGCTAGGAGTTTACATGGACTTGTTATTTTGTTGAGACCTTTTACCTATACCTTGTAAATGGTACCGGTGACATTTTTATATATCGCTTTTCCACCCTCACGGCTCTCAAATAGCTTCATATCGAGGAACCACTCACTCATTCATACACCAATGTACACATACACTGTTGACGTCGAGAGCAGGATTCAAAACCATCAACTTTCAGATCGGTGGAAAAATGCTCTACAAACTAAGCTTTTGTCACTCTAGTAGTTAGAAGATTTAATCTTTGTTAAATTCTCTATAATAATAAATAAATAAAAATATTCCAAACTGTATTCCTGCATTAACAAGTAACCTGAATTTGCATAACAAAGCTGCGCATACTTTTGCAGTTATGTGCGAAACGTGGCCAGTCACTGAGGGGAAAAAAAAAAAAGCATTCAAAAGCTTCAAAAGGAATTGATTGCTCAACGAATATCAAGCTTCTATAGACAAGTTATCACTATTATATAAAGTCAACAGAGATTTTGTATAGAATCCCCAAGAGAAACATCCCCCAGCTTAGGCCTCAGCTCAAGCATCTGTGACAGTCACCACCAGTGTACAGTCAGACAGACAAGCAAGTTGATCTGCTCCATCTACATTTAATTATTTAATGTGCACACTCAATTCTTCTTAAAGAGGCCCCTGTGTCTGCGCCTAAAATGGATCAAATCAATGTAACATTCAGAGCAAGTCTCAAGACTGCTATACAGGCCTATTAATCAGACAAGACATGAATCTGCAATTGGCCATGACATGTTAATTGCTTGTTACTCAGACTGTAAAATACTAGGCATGTATAATAAAGATTGAGATTAACTACTCCATTACTGGCTTCAGACATTTCACATGCTATACTCCCACATTTCCCTATTGACTGAATTTTATTTTCATAAAAATATCCAAATTGGTATCATCGGGACAAACTCTACACATTCAATCTGTTTTTTCAGCTTTTCCTCTGTGTTAGCTCAGCAGTGCATTGCAAAATACCAAACAGAATTTATGGTAAAACATTGATCTATTGGGACACAAAGTAGTAGTACGTTATGTGGTGGGTGGGCAAATTATTAAAGTATTGATTATATCGTTTACAATGAAATGCAGCGAAAGCAGCTCATTAAAAATGAAAAAACAAAACCAACATTCTGTAAATATCCAAATACAACTGATATTTTAGTATTTTGTTGGAAATTCTACAATCATACATTATCTGATACTTAAACCTCAAAAAATATATTCAGGATCAATACGCATCAATGAATGATCAATGCATCTACGCAGCTATGTGGCAACTAAAATCTGTGACACAGTTTAAGCCCAATAAGCACATTGAAAATGCAAAATGCAGCTAAATACTTTCATAATTTGGTTTATAAAGTTTCAGATAGATTTTAAATGAAATTATAGGTTTTGGGCTCATTAGTCACAACATAGCTGATTAGTCCTGAGCAAACTTGCCAACTTTTAATATTTTTTTCAGAAAGACTGGGAAAAATGAATGAAAAATTTACTTCCAGATCCAGGGAGTGGGCGGTCAGTGTTAAGCTCCATACTGGCCACCCATACTTTTGGAAATGATCTTCTAACACATCAAACCAAGATTTAAAAAAAAAACTTTAACTCCAAACTCCATGCCACTATCACTGACATTGCTAAAGTGATAGTGATGGTGATGTGAATGGCATGTACTGGCCCGAATACTGGGACATTTCAGCAGGCATGAGGAATGTCATGAGGCCCTGTCCTGTAGCTGTATCACTCCAAACATCGCCACTAGCAAATCCAGTGTCACATGTGGACTGAACCCAATTTACACTTATTTTACCAACTCGTAAATCCATCAGTTCATCTTCTCATACACTACTTTTATCACTCTCTCCTTGTATTGGCGCAACAATTGGAGAAAATCAACACACACACTGCTCTGGTGATACTGGAGACTACACACTGAAACTAGAGAGTAGAACAACAGGCAAAGCAAAGGCAACAGATCTTGTGCTTGTCATTACATGCAGCTGTCTCCTATCATTAACACAGCCAGTAGTCAGCAGCCATTTGCACAGCAGGACACCATTCAAACCACAATTATTGACTTGACAGCCTTTAATGTGATTACAGCAAAAGCTCAAGAGTCAATTAAAAATGGAGGCAGTTTTAAATGGTGCCTTCTCACCTCTGCTAATGTGGGTTTAAAACTAGTTCATGCATGGTCAACCTGTAGAGATACTAACTCAGTCCTGTTTTAAGGCAGAATATATTAGTGAAGTAAAATTCTTAAGTGCAATACGGTTCTAAATAAGGTTTTTAATGTCAAAGGTAACAAATTAAATAGCTTAGTTCTCGTGGTAGAAACAGCACCACAGCTTGGGAGGGTGCAAAAAAAAAAAAAAAAAAAAAAAAAAAAAAAGAGAGAAAAAAAATCTAATTATAAACTTGTAATGCTATCAAGAAGCAACCTTAAACCTCTTACATAAGGCAAACATTTCCACATAGGCCTGTAGATAACTGATGGGAAAATGTTATTTCATAATTAACGCAAGAAATGTAAAGGAGAAAACTGTGGATGCTGCTGCTCAGTCAGAAGTTTGCACACGGGCCTCCCTGTGCCACTGTGGACAGGATCAAAAATACTGGCACTGGAAATCACGATCGAGTTTAGTTGCTTTGTAGTTGGAGTTTTCAAGAACATTTTTTCTGTACACGTATGCTCACATGGCTTCCTTCCTCTTCACGCATTTCACGCTGTCACCCCTCCGCCGGCTCGCGCCCCTGAATGCTCACGCTTTTGATCATCCGATGAATAAAACACTATAATCAGCAAGTACATATAAGGAATTGTGTACGTACCCGAAATGCGCAGCGACCCCGGCTCTGGAAGTCGGAGTGAGGTGTGGCGTGGACCCTGCGGTGGTGGAGAGAGACGGAGAGCAGCAGCAGCAGGAAGCCCGCAGAGAGCAGCTCGAGAGCGGGGAGAAGCGGGGAAATGAGCCGCCTGACGTCAGACACTCCGGAGCTCTGATAGGACACGGCTCACGTCTGGAGGGGGCTTTTACCACACCTACTGGCACCACGACTTCAACTTCAGAAACACAGTTGACACCAGAAACTACAGCATTTCAACCAAACTCATACACTGTAATGAAACAAAACAACAATACAGTCATAGGGAGTGAGACACAGTTTAATGCACTTGGTTCACCTTTATTATTTTTTATAGTTCATCAATGCCTATTTTCACCTATACATTTATCCAAGAAAAATACAATACGAACTTAATTTTTTATAACAGTGATGCTGAGAAACTGTTGCTAGAAACTTTTCCCATAACCACACAGAAAAGAGGAAAAAGTACGCCCCCTTGTGTTTATTCCCAGGAAACACCAGTGGAGCTGCATAGTACAGTTATGATTTGCAAACACAGTAGACTTTATTGACAAAACCACAAACTTTATTACCGATTTAATACATAATGTAAGGCATAAATAATATAGTGCAAGTGTAGCATCAGTACTTAAAAGTGCACTGTATGACTTTTCTAGTGGAGGGTCCATCAAATGCTTTTCTCCATGGAGACATTATTGATTTTGTCTGGAATGTTTCACAGGATGTTATTAAACATTTCCATCATCTTTGGAGCTAAACCACGCTAAGTTACAGGTCAGATCTGTGGAGAGGCAACCCCACTAACAGTCAGAATGACAGTCCAATGAGATTCATTTGGTCTTCTGATATTTTAAGTTATTAGGTTCTTTTTTTAAACCTAGAGTTTTGTTTCATACCTGACAGTTTCGACTGTCGGCTGTTGTCCTGCCTCCACCGGTAGGAAGACAGCGCCAAAACCTGTTAAATCAGCTGACCAGACACGTCATAGCAACATCACGTGGCCACTCTGAGGAAGATCGCTAGTGAGTAGTCGAAACTGTCAGGTATGACACAAAACTCTAGGTCTGAAAAAATAACCTAATAACATAAGTCAGAATGACAGTTTTTCTAGGTATTAAGTTATAATACCATCTGTTGAATAAATGCAAGGTAGAGCTGTTTAATGTCATACTGTGGAACATTCTAGGCAGAGCAATGACATATCCATAGAAACAAGCAGGGGACGGACCCCCAACAGAAAAATTACACAATGCACCTTTAAGATGATGGAGCCCAACAGTTTGTTTAAAACACTACATTGGCGACGCCTTCATCTTGGGTCTCAGTCTCCACAAACTGCACCACGCCTGTAAGAATAATTAAATAAATGTTTAAAAGAAATCATGAGCATGGCCTTTGAAACACAGCCCAGTGTCTCTTACCCTTGAGGCTGGCACTCCAGGTTGTGGGCACATGGGCAGTGATCCCGAGGCCCCTCCCTGTCCCAGGCCAGCATGTCCATGAAGAGGTTGGGCTGGTTCATACAGGACTCTCCCCTTTCTGGTCTGGGGTTACACACAGGGAACAGCAACTCTGGAAGTTGGAAAGACACAGCACAAAAATTACACCTAAAAACTCATATATCCATCAAATATATGTAACAGTGTGATCATCCTTTTTTTATATATATATATTTTTTTATATTTTTTATTATGTAGAGGGTTGAATAAATATCTTCCATGAGTCATTCCATGACTCATTACAGATACAAACTAACTACTGAAGTGGTTAACTCTGCTATTTATTAATTGCAGCTTAGGATTTTTAACAATATTGTACATTTAGACTATTTTTGGGGGGATATTCCTGTTTTAGGGTTAATGTGTCAGTGGTATAGAATAGTTTCATATATATAATAGTACAATATTTATTGTACTGTGAGGTTCATTTACATTTTGTGGAGGCTATCAAAACTGTTAATATGCTACTTTTTCCCCTTAATATGCCTTGACAAGACTTAATCCATAGAACTAAGACTTAAAAGTGCTTAGAAGTGTTATTTCTTCATGCAGTCTACACTGAAATGGAGTAAAGACTCATGGTCTATGTAGTTCCCTCTGTCTTGTTTTAGCTATAGGTGCACCACCCTTAATATAAGCAAAGAGACTTGTAATTCGATATATTGTGATGGTCCACGATATTGTTGTGAGAACTTTGACAATATTTCAGTTATTGTTTCATCCCTAATGGAAAGTTAATGGAAAGTCATCAATTTCTTATTTGGCTTGAACAAATAGTGCTCTCTTGAAATATGTTCTCTAGTGTAGTTTCAAAAAAAGGCTAACACAGAGTCTGACCTCTCTGGAAGGCACAGCATAGATCTCGTTTGCAGTCTCTTTGGTCCTGGCAGATGGTTCCCTCCTCTCCACTTGTAGCATTCACAGTGCACTGGCCCCACACACACATCTGATCATTACAGCACTCCTCGTCTTTAGTGCAGGGCTACACACAAATATATGCATTAATTACCACAATGTTAAAATACAATGCGCCATAGACTAAAAACCAGGGTTCACTCTCTGTAATAAAACTCTGTGGTTTCTTTGTATAGAGCAGACAAGAGGCAGGATGTGGCATGCTGGGGAAAATAAACAACATGGAAGTACTTAACGCTCATTTAGACATTAAAGCTAAGGACAATAAAGCCAGGCAATGAAGTTAAAGACAGTATATGAAAGATTAGCTGTCATTAAAGAGAGCTTTGGTCCAGTGTAGCTAACCATATCTGTCGGTATGCATGGCAGACATTTCGAGTTCTCTATCTCATACAGGCAGTATTTCAGCTCGCCGCAATCCTCATCCACCATGCATTCCTGAGAAGAACAGAAGACACAAATGAAAACATAAATATACAATCAAGAAGTGAATGGATAGCCAGGTTTCCAGAAAGGACAATAGGCTCCGGATCAAACTCCACTTCAAAAACTCTATTGGTAACATCTGCCATATTTGCCACAGGTGTCCATACAGACGGGTAAGTCAAACAATACAACAATGTAAACAAACGTGCAGTGGAATTACTCAACAAGTGGGTGGGCTGTTACCAATACATTCATTTTATTTTAATTATTCTCATTGAATTTAATTAATATCCAAGTTTCAGGATACGATATCGTCACGGTATGAACCTCACAGTACGATACTTACTGCAATATCATGGGGAAGTTCACGATATGGTGGTGAGGCTCACGATTAGGGTTGTAACGATATCCAAATCTCTCGGTACGATGTTTTCACGATGTACATCTCACGTTACGATGTTTATTGCGATATTTTGTGGAGGCTAATAAAACTGTTACTATGCAACTTTTTCCTCTTAAAATGCCTTGACAAAACTTAACCCAAAGAACGAAGACTTAAAAGTGCTTAGAACTGTTATTTCTTCTTGTAGTCTGCGCTGAAATCAAGCAAAGGACCATGGTCTATGTAGTTCACTCTGTCTTTTTTTAGTTATTGCTGTATCATAACTTTTAATTTAAGCAAAGAGACTTGCAATTCGATATGGGGTCTGGTCAAGCGGTAACGGAGGGAAACAGGGGCAGATTTTTTACAATCAAATGGCTCTTATTCAGAAACTAGAGGGACTATTGAAATAAGTAAGGTATCAGAATGTAGGAAAGAGTTAACACTCCAACAAGGTAAAGTTAACCCTGTGATATTCTTTCAAGTTGTTGACAAAAAATTAAAAAACTCATGTCGATAAAGGAGGGAATGAAATATGCAGCACTTTTTGGGCAATAAATACAAACAGCGATAACTTACATATCCTTAACAAACTGGTTTGAATATTTTTTTGTAGTTTTCTACCATATGGTCCAAGATTAGGTTGAAAAACCTCTTACTTTTTGAGTAATTAATTTTTTTATTAAGAAAGGTCATTGCAACGGAGGGAAAAGTAACAGAGGGAAAATTGTGCAAGCGAGTAGAAGGTGCATGATTTTGCATAATTTGTCAGCTTTTTCTTCCAAATACTTTAATATTACTTCAGAATGAAAGGTAACTATTTCTATAAAATATGTCAGTCCTTCCAAGTAAATTTTTATCATTTAAAATATATATATATTTTTTAAATCGTATACCTTCATCAACAGTTCAAAGATCGAATAACACAAGATATGATGAAATACATTAGTTTATTTACATGATTTGCAGGTCTTTGAAATTTGGGAAATAATTTTTGTTCCATGTTTCATACATGGTATGTTTAAAACATATGTAACTTTAGAACCAAAAACGGTACAGAAAAAAGGTAAACAGTTTCATAAACTAGAGTACATATGTATCTGTTGAATAAATTTTTATATCAGATGCATTAACTTGAATTTTTGGCCTTGCTGTTTACTTCTGCTTGACCGGGCCCTATGCTGTGATGGTCCACGATATTATTGTGAGAAATCTACAATACAATATCATGATAGTTCGGTTATTGTAACATCCCTATTTATCGCCCTATCCACAGTTCCAGAGTTACTGTTTTGGTAAATGTCAGATGGACGTCACAATGCCATCTGAACCCAGTAGATGGCAGTTGTAACAGTACATCTCTTTAACTGTCAAGACAACAAAATAGACTGTATAACAAAGCTTACTGTTTATTGAAACTAATCTTATTGTAAAGAAAACGCAGACAGTGGCATGGTGCTAGAGATGGGAAGTTATAAAATGTCTGTGTGAACGTTCATTGCAGTGCATCATCATAAATCATACTATTAAGCTAAACGTTTTCTAGTACATTGAAACCAGTCCTTTCCAAAAACCTTGGGCATGCACTTGTATTAGGAACATTTTAGAGCCCATTGCTCACAAATGGTTTTTGTCTGGTTTCCATTTATACAGTGGCAAACTTACACTGGACAAGAAGAAAGTAATATAAGTAATAGAGATGTATAAAAGTCACTGTACTGGTTTGCTAGAAAAGAGAAATTGCAGAACTGTTATGCAGAAATTCAGTACTTTAAATGTGCATAGTGCAACTTTTTTTTAAACAGATCTACCTTACATTTATTCAGTTACAGATGGTTTTATTGCTCAAAGACACCTAGAAAAACAGAAACTTGGTCTGGTTTGGTGTCCATGAAGATAGAAAGATTTAATACCATACTTTGAAACATTTCAGGCAAAGCAATAACATCTCCATGAAGAAAAGCATTTGACGGGCACTTCACCAGAAAAGTTACACAATGCACTTTTAAATATTCCAATAGCGAAGTGACATTGTCCTTTCTCTCGTAATTTAGACGTCTGAATTGCTATTTGCCTCTGTAAGGAAAATATCTCATTTCACAGCCCCATCTGGCCTGTAACAGACTATAGTTTCCGTGGCTTTTCTTCCAGCAGACCTCTCTATTAATGTAACCACTTCTGGGGAGCTGCCAGGAAAGATCAAACCCACTGTTATGCCACAGCAATAATGACCTAAATCTGCTTTGGACATCAGCTTTAGCTCAGAGAAAAGAGTGAGGTAATGATCATCAGATGAGATCATTCATTATTCACATTTGAATAAAGGCTGCTTTTCAGTTTAAGTTAGGATGAGAACTTAGTCACATTTTAACTGATCATATAGTGTAAACATTGCATTGATCAGTTCAGAGTTTTTGATCAAGAGGTTTTCAAGCTATTATTTCTGTATTTTATTTTACATGTACATTTGTACAAAAAGACCTCATTTGACCCCAATCTCTTGCTATTTTTTCATTTATATTTTTGCTCTTTGTTATTATATTTTATTGTGATGTGGACACTACTGTATCCAAATAATTTCTTTTATGGATCAAAAAAGTTTATAAAAGTCTAAGTCCATTCTGAAACAGATGAAGCATGTGTTCTGGTGGGCACTTTGGAGGCATAAAAATGAATCTTGCTGGAGCGGAAAACAGTAATTTGTTGTTTGAGTTGGGCGAAAAAAATCCTGCTTTGATGTAAAATTGGAATTGTTGAGCAATGCAGACAGATACGCATAATTTACCCCTAAACATTCGGAGAAAATGTGTAGTTTTATCAGACTCACATGGTCAGTACTCTTCCAAGGGCCTGTGACCTCCATGTGGATGTGTGAGAGGCGTGTCTCTCCAGTCTGATTATTGGTTTTCTGTAAAATAGTACAAGGAATGACATATGAAAACAATCACGAACGAGAGTAAAAGCATTTTAGATGGCAAAGCAAGGCAAGTTTATTTGTATAGCACAATTCGTACACAAAGTAATTCAAAATGCTTTACAGGATAAGAAAGACATTAAAATCACAATACAAACAAATAAAAACACGAATACCATAAAAGAGATGAGAGTGTAATAAAAACCGTTCAGTCATATGCACAGCTAAACAGAACTGATTGTAGCCTGGAAATGCTATAATTGTGCAATCAACTTTATTTGGTCACCTTAATGGTCCTGTCCAGGACAGATCTGTCACTGGTGCCATTATGACGACTGAGATGGAAATCCAAAGAATTGGATTTAGCACTTTCGGTGGTTATCTATTACATAAAAAATACAAGAACAATTAAAATACAATTCAAACACAGTATTAAACTACAACATATTATGTACATCATTATTTTACATTTTGTGTTTTTAAATAGCACAATATTGAAATGGGTCCATTAACTTCCTGTTCAAAACTTGACTTTACCTGTCTTTATTATTGAAAAATGACTGTGTGGCATTCTTTGAACTCTTGTTTCATGTTTCATTTTATTTAATAATTGCAAGTAAGAACAGCAAAGGGCACTATAAGCCTATATTAAAACATATATTAAAGCCAATATTAAACTCTTGAAAAAAATAACCACTCAACCACACAGTTTCATCTAAAATTAAAAATAGTCTCTCATCAAGTCTCAACATGTGTGATGCCATATGTCAAAAGCTGAGGTGAGGGTAGACAACTTCTTAAGTGACAAAATTTACCTACATTCACTCCATCATCTTGGCCTAAGCAAAAGTACGACTGTGTGCTCCGTAGTTCAACAGGCACAGCAGCCCTGGTTTAGAGCCTGCCCGGTGTCTGCTGCTCGGTGAGTGGTGCGTGCGTAATGGGTGAGTCAGACCTGGTCCACGGCCTCCTCCAGGATGTGCTGCGTGTCCTCCATTAGCTCCTCCACCTCTCGGAACATGTCGTTGAGACTCAGCGCGGGCTCGTCCGGTTCTTCTGGGAGGACCATCGCTCCGCTCAGTGCCAGTAAAGCCACGGACAAGGACAGCAGCGTGATACGGGACATCTCTCCTCTGTGCGGTGTGTCTCCAGACCGGAGCAGCGGCTGTGAAGGAGTGACACAGTCAGGCGCGCACAGCTGGACCACTTTTATTTGGAAAGTCTGACAAGTACCGCTGTGGGGAAAATAACTGCAGCCAATCAGCATTAATGGCGTGGCAAACTTAAAAAACTATAGCCTATAACTAAATGTCATACGAAAGAGACCCAGTAATATAGATGCACGGAAGTTATGCGATTTACCCCATACCTTCTAGTAGCATTTGTTTAAAAAAAAAAATAAAAAATTCATACCTTTATACTTTTAAAAATGTTTTAGCAATAATACAACCCACCTGCATTTGTTATTTGTGAGAATAAAATTTGCACATAGGCTATTTCAGGCCTAAAATATAAACCCCTTAGCCCAAAAGAAACAGCATTTTATACCGCTAATCTGGCACTGGTCTGAGCAATTGACAGACTCCTAATAATAATCTAATTGAATTTGATCAAATCTACTGACAACATATCTCTGCCCACACGAGGGCAGTGTAGGACAAGATAGTGAGACTAAAGCCAAGCCAGCAGTAGCAAGCATTCAAAGCATTCATATTAGAAATATGCCTATATAGATAATCTATTTTGTTATTACATGTAATAGCTAGTTTAGGACAGCTACCGTCTCCAACTCAGAGACAAATATTCAGGTCTATAAAGCAAATGGGCTCTGAAACATAATTAAATGTGTACGCCTATTTATATGCATTCAAAATTAATTTAATATATACATTATTAAGAATTCAGATATGATGGTACCAGTCAATCATTTGTCAATACACTTTCTCAGCAAAATAAGTGGGTGTCTGTCTCTTTCATAATAAAACCACCCTAACTCTATTATACTGATGGCATTTATTAATAGTTATATTAGTTAGACCAGTTCGTATGCTATTTATTTATTTTTTACTGTCACATAAGAAAGTGCCCTTTTCAAAGAACCTGTTAGAATTTATGAGATTCTTTAAATATTTAACTATTTTATTTTGGCATGGGATCAAAGCGGAAGTCTTGTGTGTGTACAGCAGCGGTGCTCTGACTGAAACACGCCGCGTTTATCCTGAGGAGCAGAGGAGTGGAGCGCTCTTCTTTTACTTTCACAGAAACCAACCCGTCGGGACTTTTATTGGGATACACTGTGGACAAAAACACCGGGACTAAACTCTTTCTTTTGCCGTAGATCGCTATCATTTCTCGTCTTATGTTATTTTCTTCTCGGACTTCATGGTGTGGAGGTAAGAAGCTTGACACTCGGAGCGTGAAACTGAGCGCTGCTGATCGGGCAACTTTATTTGTGGCACTCGGGGGCTTCCACTGCAAACTCCGAGAACTTGTCCACATTATGAGTCGTCTTTCTCTAAATTTAATCTTAATTAGAATATACATATTTAGATTGAGTTTCCATATTTGTAATATTGTTTGTTTTAGAGCAACAGGTGGATGATGGTGCTAACAGCTGGCTGCAATTACAATTACAGTAGTATTAGCCCTGACTCAAAATGATGTTAGGTGTAAATAAGATGTGTGGGGTCAGTTCTTATCCATGGGTTTCAGATTGATAAAAAATTAGGATTCTTGCCACTAACAATTTAAAACAAAATAGTATATCTTTTGGATTGTGAAAAGTCCCCAAAATGTCACCTACATCAGGAAGCAAATCTATAAAAAAAAGAACATCTTATGCTAAGTATTTGATTTGGTAATTAATTCATTAGATTTTGAATAGGCCTAGTTAGGTTTTATTTCTTTTCATTTAAAACAGTATAGGAGATTGGGTGCTTTTCATTATCTTACATTACCCAGTGACAAAGACGTAAACCAGACATGTCAAACTCAGGCCTGGGGGCCACATTTGGCTTGCGATATAATTATATTTGGCCCGTGAGATCATATCAAATATGTATTAGAGCTGGCCCGCTGGCTACAGATAGAATATAGAAACATTATTTATTTAAAATTGTGTTATTATTTTATATTATGCTTGTTCTGGATTCAGTGTTTAAGCAAAACTATTATTAAACATTTATTTTAATAAGAAAAGGTTTAAGATAACATATCTTGAAAGAAGAGAAAACATGCAGATGTTGTTTAAATATTTCAATAAATATTTAGTTTGCCCCAAGACTTAGTCCCAGTTTTTAATTTTGGACCTCTGTAAAACTGAGTTTGACACCCCTGAAGCAGACCATTTGATAATGAAGATTTGAGTAATTTAAAGGTTCTATATTACACAAAATTGAACTTTGCCCCCTGAAAAACCTACCCAAAGTTGTGTTTTGTTTCATTGACATGTTTGAGTAACCCTTTATTAATTTGTCTACATCTCCAAAACACAAAATGCTCAGTTCCACCTTGTGATGTCATGAAACTTAATGTTAACAGCTACATTTACATTTTAATTTAGTAGATGGAAAATCCAGGGCTGAAAACATCCAAATGATTCTAGTGAAGGTCTATGGAGTTTAAACACACAGTGGAGCACTTCCTGTATTATCATGTGACATCACAAGTCGGAACAGAGTGTTTTCTTAGTGTGTTGTTGTATTTTCTGGTGCGCCTAGGCTAATGAATAAATTAAAAAATGTGTTAAATATTCGGAGTACTTCTTTGGCATAGTGTGATCTTGGCTTTTCCGGGTTTTCATTTCAATTACATTTCAAGAGAAGGGCCCATCGTATCTAATTATAATGGAAAACATTTGAGATGAATTGTTCTGAGTACTCAGATATTAATAGCTTTAGTCTGGCAAGGTGCACTGCAGATCTTAGAATGAAGTCAAGCAACACTCGCCTAGATTAATGTAGATCCCCAAGGAGGTAAGGTAATTGATTTCAGCCTGATAAAGTAATGTTGACGCAGATTGTCCTGGTCCATATGGCTCTGTAGCAAGTGTCGTCTTCTCTCTTCTTGGAGCTGAAATTCAGTCAGGCAGAAAGCGGAGTATCTTGGAGCTCCAGTTGTTGTGGCATAGTGTTTCAGTTGCACAATGAACTGTTCAAATTAATCATCGTGAAAATTGTGTGTCTCATTAGAAAAGGGTCAACTGTGCATGTTTAAGAAATTGTGTGGAGTGTAGTATTCAGAGTTGAGTTCATAGCATATGGTTCATAGCAACATGCATTGTAGGCAAATTTTGGACAGGGAGGAGTATTTTTACTAAATCCATTTTTTCTTGCAGTACCAGTTAATTTGAAACTGTTCTTTTTTTATTACTTTCATTCAGTTGACTTCATCTCACATCTTATTTTGAAGTAACAGCATGGTACAGTAGATCTCTTCTAAACCTTTGCTCAGAATTGGCAATTATTATGTTGGCCCAGTAATACTTTACTGAAACATCTGAAATGTAGGGCTCAGTAATATGGCAAAAAAATCCCTTCATACCAATGAACCCCAACTTTTTTTTAATAATCATTGTTATTTTTATTAAAATAATAATACATTTCTAGAACATGACTGTCATTTAACACAAAAGTAGTCAAATGTATTCCTCCAATGTCTTATAGGGGCAAAACTTTACTGCTCTCTGGATGGAGATGATGTTTTGTCTGTAATTCTCTACAGTATGGCTTTAAATCTATCTTGGATTTCTTTAGTCACAGGTGTTTTATTGCTTAAAAAATACTTTGAGAAAACATATATTCTTCCTGTGAGTGGGGTAGCTTCTCCACAGATCTGTAACTTGGATTGGTGGCATCACTGGCTTTTCTCCATGGGAAGGGAATTTGAGTCCATACTGTGTGTGGAACATCATATATGATGCAAAACATTTCTATGAAGACGTATTGGCAGACCAAACACCAGAAAAGTACTCTAATCTAAAACTGGAGATTGGAGATTTTGTTGTTGTTGTTTTGTTACTGGACATGTTTGTGACATGCAAAAGGCATGGGCCAAAAAGATAAGCCTTGTGTTATGTCTATGTGCATTATGAGATTATGTTTGCACTTCTTGTTGTTCAGGAGCAGTGTCATGCTACCTATGCTCCCAAACATGTTGTGAGCATTGACTCCAGGAATGTGTGCACTTATAAGGGGTGCCATGACTGCACAGAGCCTGAAGATGGGGGTGGGAGCGAGGGGAGCCCGATAGGACAAAAATACTCCAGGGAGCAGGGTGTCACTGTCAGTAGCCCAGATGGACTGCTGTCAGGGGGAAAAGGCCACAACAAGCTCACTTTACAGTAGAGGTAGACCATATATCGGTTGGCCGATTTTTACACTTTGTTTTGGCTGACCTGGTGCTGAAAGAATATAAAACTTGATTTGAACACTTTAATGAAAGAAATGATTGCACGAAATGTGACTATGCAGGTTTATAGGGCCATGGGAAATAAGGGCTGTGGATAGTTTGTAGTAACTTAAAATTACAGAATTGGGGTAAAATAATATATGCAGTGCTTACTGACCATCAGTTTCTTTGTATCGGCATTGCACAAAATTTATATCTGAAGATTTTGCAAAGTGTTTTTCCATTGACCTCCAGAGTAACATTTTTGTGTATCACCATGTTTGGAAAACATTGCTATATCTGATCGCTATCTATCTGCTGTTTAGAATTCCTAGATACTTTGCTTATTTAAAGTCTTTTACTTGCATTTTGGTTAATTGACCAATTGAATTAAATTAAGTTGCTGCCATTTATAATGTATTGTTTGTGTACAATTTAAATGTTTACCTGCACTATAGTGTCATTGCACTGTCTGCTGTTGTCTCTCCATAATGCTCATAAACCTGGGAAATCCTATACTCCACTAACATATGGGCAGGGTCTTAAGTTAACTCCTGAGCTACTGGAAAGCTGCCAGAGATCAGAGTAGGGTTGGATACCTTTCAATATTTTTTGCAACCAATTCTTAAACAATCCCCTGTTGTGGCATCTGAACTTTAAGCCGTTTTTAAATCTTTTTAACAGCCTTTCTATTCCTGTATCATTATCAATATTTATCAGTGTCATGAACAATAAAATAATGATTATATAATTAATTCTATTAAACCTTAACAATAATTCTTGCTTTATTTTTTTTTACCCATTTCCTGGCAAGTTTAAAATGTGAACTTTGAACAGAATCCTATTATTAAACATATATTGCAAACTAATCACAATCAGAATGTGATATGAATGTGATATTTCAGAATGTGAAATAGCATCTAGATATTTTTCCCAAGTCATTCAGCCCTACCACTCAGGCCCATGTCAGCAGTGAGAACACACAAATCTACCAGTTGTCATGGTAAATAAAAACATCAGGATATATATATATTTTTTTATCATATACCGTACAACACCATAATGATAAACCATTTGATATTGTGATGCAGTGTGCACATGCTGCTGCCACGACTGTTCACAAATTAGGCCTAATCCATGTCCACATCCTCTTCAGAGTACCGTGTTAATTCTCTGAGGATTATGGCTTTGATTTCTTCCCATGCCCCAAATAAAGCCTATCTATTACACAGGCATATGGTGTTTTTTGGGCAGGACTACAACACCACATCCCAATTTACCAACCCCCAGTTTACCCTAAGATGGC
Organism: Boleophthalmus pectinirostris; assembly: GCF_026225935.1. NCBI lineage: Eukaryota > Metazoa > Chordata > Actinopteri > Gobiiformes > Gobiidae > Boleophthalmus > Boleophthalmus pectinirostris. The sequence goes on from NW_026571256.1 coordinate 22,627, forward strand.
AAACTCTTATTCATATTGTTTTACTATTTACATATTTGATGCCTTAATGCATAAGGTTACCCATTTGCTTATAGCTTTAGTTATCAGTCTGTTATAGATTAATAAATTTGGTATACTTCAGATGGAATGACCAAATAGAGACTTGTTGCTAAACATCTTTTACAGGTAAACAGTTGTTATTGGTATAGGACACTCCCCAAGCTCTTGGTCTAACCTTTGTACCAAAGCATGGAGCTGTTTTTGCCCTTATAAGTAAAATAAAATCTTCTGTGCTGTGATTGATCAAGTCCTTAAATGGAAGCTCAGCCTGAAGTTGTGTCTGACACAGTCTGTACAAATGCGTATATATGTGGTTTAGAAGGAAGAGGAAAACGTGGACAGTTGGAGACGTTTAGCTTGAGGTACGTTGGTTGGCTTTATGACGGAACAGTGTGAAGTGTTTACTTGAAGAGGTTTGCCATGCCTTTTCTTTATAATATGTAACTGTGCATCTTACTTAAACAATATTTGGTATCTTTAAATTGTGATAGCTTTAGTTTTGCATGTACTTTTACCATAATCATTTTGTGTCACACCTGAAACTAGGGAAGCAGCTAGTTTTGTCATGATGATAAAGGTATTTCGATATATGGGTCACAATGTCAATATTCTTTTGAAGCCTTAGAAATGACAACAACAACAAATGTCTTCTCTGCAAAAGAATGGCACGTTTCTTCCTGTGCAAATGGCACTGCAGTATTGTTATGAGCGTATTGAACCATATGCGTATTGAAATAGCATACCTGAAACATGTCTTCTCCTCTATTTGCAAACAATGCCTCATGAATCTTATCCTTCTCACTGCCTGACACTTTAGGTTTGAACCTGGGAGATGGCCCTGTATGTGACACCTGCTGTCTGTATGTCAGTGTTTGTTATATATCTATGTTGCATAACATAAACACAGAGGTGTGATGGTCTTTCTAATGCTCTCCACTAAATGGGCTTCAAAGGAGACTTGTGTGAAACTACAAATAGGACGTGACTGTACTCTGACCCAGGCTCTTCTTGCCATAAAACTCAGCTGTTCATATACAGTCTTCTTTATAGACAAGCTTGTCTGTCTTTTCAATCGAAACTCATTTTATATCACCAAATACAAACGTGTGATGTCATTGACTGAAAAGGGGTTTGTTTTTAACATTTGGACAATCGGTTTCAAAGTTAGTTTTGCAGTAAGCTACATTACTTTTGAATACTGATACAAAATGCGTCTTTGCCTGGTTGAGCAGTATTTGAAAATATGGCTTGCTGTAGTCCTTCAATAGTTATAAGTGGAGTTGGACTGTTTCAATATTTTTTGACCTTTTAAGGAAAACATTTTAAAATGTGTTTTCAGCACATTGCTAAATTGGCCTGATGAGTGGAGACCGGGTCTGGTGGCTTCTTATCAAAGTGAGAGGGTGTGTCCACTCAGATGGGTCTTATGATATCTTACCAACACATTTAAGACATTTCCTGTCTGCAACTTCTGTGAATCTACTTAAGGAAGTTTTGGAATATTTTGAATTTCATGAAAAACATACATTTTTTATAGTATTACACCTCTTAGTCTTTCACTTTTGTGTTTTTATTTCCCCCCTGATCTGGCAACCTTACAGGCTCCATTCCCTCTCTCAGATGTCCACACTTTCACACACTGTTACATTACAAAAGCGCCTCTGTTTTTGTAGATAATAATTAACTTGTTAATTAACTTAACTTTAACTTTTGTTTCCTATAGTGACTGTTTGATACCACCTTTATTGTGCAATGTTGCTGAAACTGAACGTGACACACTGAATTAGTAGTATAACTGTGACCATTCTTAATACTGCATGTGTGATTTAAGAGGAAATACATTTGTCTAGAAAGCCACATGCTAGTAAATATATGTTAACATCATGTCTGTTTATAGTTGTTATTTATATAGATTTTTTCGTTATGCACATTTACTTATGTGTCCTATTACAGTCATATCTCGTCTAAAAACTGGTGAAGCAATTTAGAGTTTGTTGATGAATAATAGACTTCATGACTGTCTGTGTTTATAGGATTACCTGGAGAAGCTGGTGCTCTGAATGAGTCAGCCTGATATCATGTTTGTTCATGACTTGTCTGGAGTAACCTCTGGAGACCATGCGATTTTCAAATATAATATTATAATATATTATTTAGAATATAGGAGATCTTCCTCGACTTCCTGTTTCCAAATTCTCAGACTCCTCCATTCCAGATGTGTTGATTTATACTACAGGCCCTAAACGTGATCTTTCCCACAGCCTTAAGCCTGCATTGGACTGCACTTCCTATTATTGTATTCTTTATCCCAGTGTGTGAGTGAGCCTTATCAGCA
>NW_026571257.1:0-14612 GCF_026225935.1 Boleophthalmus pectinirostris
GGTGTTCCTTGAACAGACAGAAAGCACTAAGTCTTATCTTCACTGAGACACTAAAATCCTCCATGTGGACTAGAGATGCATGGATGGCGGTTACAGCCACGGACTCCGAGGCTAAACCGCGGGTCGGGCGGATGACGTGACGAAAAATAATATTTTTATTAAATTCTGGCGGGTGGCGGTTTCACTACTCAAATAAAAAACTCTGAACTCGGAGCAAATGGGAGGAGACCGAGCGGATGGCGGGCGGGTGCAGTTTTGAAAACTGGTCAAAAACTGTGGTTGCAAATGGACAGCGGGCGGATGATGAATTTTGCGATGCGGTTGTGGATGAAAAAGTAGCCCATCCGCGCACCTCTAATGTGGACCATGTACAGGCTGAGGAAACCCTCAGTTTATCTGCACTTTTCCTTTCCTGAGGATTTGTCCAAACGAGGCCTGCGGGCTTCACAGGTGAACAAACATTCATTATATTCAGTGTCAGTGTCAGGCCCGTACCTGGACAGAGTCTGAACATGAAAAACACACATGAAAGTGTCAGGTTTGAAATAAAAAGGTGTTCACAAAACAATGAAAGTTCACTTCAAATGAAAGACAATCAGTGTGTGCGGTGAAGGCCTCCTGAACACTTTGTATCTGAGTCACAACAGTCCCATGTGTTTTACTCTGACTGAAGTGTGTTTTCTTCTGTGTCTCAGGATCCACCAGAAACATCCTCCGTCTGAACCTGGTCCCAGCTGTGAGTCCCTCAGGAGTGACACGGTCTATGTCACGTCCAATATCCTTCAGGAGAGAGCTGTGAGTGAGCGCTGCGTTTTATGGTGCATGATATTAGAAGTATATGTGGAGTTAGATCTGGTCCAAATGAGGAGAAAAATTCAGTTTGGTGACTGGACAAAAGTTAGTTTGGTTGAAGACGTTTTGCAGCTCATCCAAGCTGCTTCTTCAGTTCTGGTTCTGGTTCACACAGCGCGTGAACAACTACGAGCCAGCTACCGTTGGACTGGTAAGAAAACTGGAGACAGAACTGAAGAAGCAGCTTGGATGAGCTGCAGAACGTCTTCAACCAAACTAACTTTTGTCCAGTCAACAAACTGAATTTTTCTCCTCATGGATTCTACCTGGACAACTGAGGGATTCTTCACACATCTGGTCCAAATGTCCAAACCTGGCCTCAGGGTCAAATACTTTTTAGACAAACATTTACAAAACCAACTCTAATTCATCTGGACATATGAATGTTATATATCAGTGAGAAGCAAAAAATCACTTGAATCCAACAAAATCAACAAACCCGATCTTAGCACTAGCACTAGCATTAAAGAGGGGGCATGTGTAACACAAATTTTGAGAACTTGGCCCGTCGGTACCTGTCAGCTGCCTCAGGAGTCCCACGAGCCAACAAGGCCCGATAGGACTCCTTCTTCAGCCTGACGACATCCCTTACTTCCGGTGTCCACCACCAGGTTCGGGGATTGCCGTCGCGACAAACACCACAGACCTTATGCCCACAGCTATGAGCGACCACATCGACAATAGAGACCGAGAACAACAGAGGCTCTGCCAGACGTTCCCAACAGACCCTCACTGTACACTTGGGTCTGCCAGGTCTTTCCGACTTCCTCCTCCACCAGTGGACCCAACTCACCACCAGGTGGTGCTCTACAGCTCTGCCCCTCTCTTCACCCGAGTGTCCAAGACACACGACCAGAGGTCAGATGACACGACAACAAAGTCGATCATCGACCTCCGGCCTAGAGTGTCCTGGTGCCACATGCACTGATGGACACTCTTGTGCTGGAACATGGTGTTCCTTGAACAGACAGAAAGCACTAAGTCTCATCTTCACTGAGACACTAAGATCCTCCATGTGGACCATGTACAGGCTGAGGAAACCCTCAGTTTATCTGCACTTTTCCTTTCCCGAGGATTTGTCCAAACGAGGCCTGTGGGCTTCACAGGTGAACAAACATTCATTATATTCAGTGTCAGTGTCAGGCCCGTACCTGGACAGAGTCTGAACATGAAAAACACACATGAAAGTGTCAGGTTTGAAATAAAAAGGTGTTCACAAAACAATGAAAGTTCACTTCAAATGAAAGACAATCAGTGTGTGCGGTGAAGGCCTCCTGAACACTTTGTATCTGAGTCACAACAGTCCCATGTGTTTTACTGTGACTGAAGTGTGTTTTCTTCTGTGTCTCAGGATCCAGCAGAAACATCCTCCGTCTGAACCTGGTCCCAGCTGTGAGTCCCTCAGGAGTGACACGTCTATGTCACGTCCAATAGCCTTCAGGAGAGAGCTGTGAGTGAGCGCTGTGTTTTATGGTGCATGATATTAGAAGTATATGTGGAGTTAGATCTGGTCCAAATGAGGAGAAAAATTCGTTTGGTGACTGGACAAAAGTTAGTTTGGTTGAAGACGTTTTGCAGCTCATCCAAGCTGCTTCTTCAGTTCTGGTTCTGGTTCACACAGCGCGTGAACAACTACGAGCCAGCTACCGTTGGACTGGTAAGAAAACTGGAGACAGAACTGAAGAAGCAGCTTGGATGAGCTGCAGAACGTCTTCAACCAAACTAACTTTTGTCCAGTCAACAAACTGAATTTTTCTCCTCATGGATTCTACCTGGACAAACTGAGGGATTCTTCACACATCTGGTCCAAAATGTCCAAACCTGGCCTCAGGGTCAAATACTTTTTAGACAAACATTTACAAAACCAACTCTAATTCATCTGGACATATGAATGTTATATATCAGTGAGAAAGCAAAAAATCACTTGAATCCAACAAAATCAACAAACCCGATCTTAGCACTAGCACTAGCATTAAAGAGGGGGCATGTGTAACACAAATTTTGAGAACTTGGCCCGTCGGTACCTGTCAGCTGCCTCAGGAGTCCCACGAGCCAACAAGGCCCGATAGGACTCCTTCTTCAGCCTGACGACATCCCTTACTTCCGGTGTCCACCACCAGGTTCGGGGATTGCCGTCGCGACAAACACCACAGACCTTATGCCCACAGCTACGAGCGACCACATCGACAATAGAGACCGAGAACAACAGAGGCTCTGCCAGATGTTCCCAACAGACCCTCACTGTACACTTGGGTCTGCCAGGTCTTTCCGACTTCCTCCTCCACCAGTGGACCCAACTCACCACCAGGTGGTGCTCTACAGCTCTGCCTCTCTTCACCGAGTGTCCAAGACACACGACCAGAGGTCAGATGACACGACAACAAAGTCGATCATCGACCTCCGGCCTAGAGTGTCCTGGTGCCACGTGCACTGATGGACACTCTTGTGCTGGAACATGGTGTTCCTTGAACAGACAGAAAGCACTAAGTCTCATCTTCACTGAGACACTAAGATCCTCCATGTGGACCATGTACAGGCTGAGGAAACCCTCAGTTTATCTGCACTTTTCCTTTCCCGAGGATTTGTCCAAACGAGGCCTGCGGGCTTCACAGGTGAACAAACATTCATTATATTCAGTGTCAGTGTCAGGCCCGTACCTGGACAGAGTCTGAACATGAAAAACACACATGAAAGTGTCAGGTTTGAAATAAAAAGATGGTCACAAAACAATGAAAGTACACTTCAAATGAAAGACAATCAGTGTGTGCGGTGAAGGCCTCCTGAACACTTTGTATCTGAGTCACAACAGTCCATGTGTTTTACTGTGACTGAAGTGTGTTTTCTTCTGTGTCTCAGGATCCAGCAGAAACATCCTCCGTCTGAACCTGGTCCCAGCTGTGAGTCCCTCAGGAGTGACTGGTCTATGTCACGTCCAATAGCCTTCAGGAGAGAGCTGTGAGTGAGCGCTGTGTTTTATGGTGCATGATATTAGAAGTATATGTGGAGTTAGATCTGGTCCAAATGTCCAAACCTGGCCTCAGGGTCAAATGCTTTTTAGACAAACTCTAATTCATCTGTACGTATGAATGTTATATATCAGTGAGAAGCAAAAAATCACCTGAATCCAACTAAACCAACAAACCTGATCTTAGCACTAGCACTAGCATTAAAGAGGGGGCGTGTGGGACGCTAAATTTGAGTCTTGGCAACACGACTACGATTAAAGATGTTAACACAGGGGTCTCAAACTCAAACTACCTGGGGGCCACATTAGATAAAGTCTGAGTGAGGCTGGGCTGCATTGAGTATTCGATAAATAGCGGTTGCATGGAAAAAAAGAGAGAGAAAGAACAACATGCAACACACTTTCTTAATCTTTAATAACAGTTCAGAACATGAACATGTATTCAGAACGTAAGTTTAAACTAATATGTCTACTCTTCTACTTTTGCCTACTTCTTGCTGGTTGAAACTTGGCTATGCTTCATTTTCCACAGCTGAGAGATATTTGGCTTGCAGGAGGAAGCATGTGAGATCCTGATGAGATTGAAGATGCTCATCAATGAGCCTTGACCTGTATTAGGTGTTTTCACACCAACAGTATTTGTTGCACCAAACGGTCCATTCGAACCAGAAGTGGTTAGCTCGGTTCATTTGCGTTGGTGTGAAAGTGTCAATTGGACTCTGACCCGGACCAACTCAACCGGACCGAGACCTCAAAAAAGAGGTGGTCTCGGTTCGCTTGAATCCGCACCAAATGACCAACTTTGGTGCGGTTCCTCTGGTGTGAACGCGAACCCAGGTCCAAACCACAGACAGTATGGACAAACTATTCCAAATGCATCATGGGAGGAAACGCGTCTCCTCTGCCTGTAATGACGCTGTACGACTCCAGCGCAGTAACAGATTGTTGTCCAGACGCAGCCGCGATTCATTTTCAAATTATTTTACCAACAATGGCCAATACAGAGAATGAAACACACGAAGATCAGAGCAAGAACCAGTGTGCGAACGTGTGGCTCCAGAGTGAGTCAAAATTGGGGGTGTGTACTTCTGTTCAGGACCTGCACAGAGACGACCCGGTGTTCCCCGTGATCATGTAGGAACCAGCATTTGTTATTTTAGGCTTTAATTAACCAAATAATTTTATGGCAATAGGCAATCACCCATTCAATTGATTCACCTTTAAAAAATTTCCTGCTTTTAGCCTAGTGTGAGAAATACAGTCGGACTAGATCCAAACCCGAGTCCCGAACCAGCAGGAGCAGCTCCGGTTCTGTCCGGGCTCAGATGACGTGTAGCGGGGAGTGAAAAGCGCTTATCCCGGGAAGAACCAAATGCATACACCAATTAAACTGGATTCACGCTTCTGTCCGGATGCTTTGCACCACCACGGAACCAGCCGCGGTTCTTGAGCGTGGAGGACAGGAGCAGCACAGACCTGTAGTCCACAGCGCATTCTCACTTTCTCGCACGGAACCAGCGCGCAGACGGCGGAACGTTCCCGCTCAGACCCAGTCATTGCGCACTGGTCTTGCTCGCCACTGTCTGGAACCAGCACATGGAGTACAGAGCCTCCGGACCATCTGACCAACGAGCTTGTAACAGAAGACCAAGGACCAGACCCCAGCCCCGTCCTGAGGAGCTGTTGGCTGCTGCTGTTACCTGAACTCTGGGCTGATGCGGTGAGTTTGTAGAAAGTTCTACATGTTGCTGTTTTATGAGTTCATGGTGATAAGATGAGGACGCCCGCGGTATTAACAGGGAACATCAGTATTGGTTACTGGAGATATCGTTGTTCTACCGGGATACAGAGGCTCGTTAAATCGGACCAGTTTTGGTTCGTTTGCCGGTGTGAAAGCGCCACACTGGAGTGTATCTGCTTCTCGTATGTCAAACATGGATGTAAGACGCTTGTTTTTGCCTCGTACTTTTTGCTAACGTGTCGCCAAGCCTCTGGAATAGATCAGTGCAGTTTTGTGGTGCTTACATATTGATGGGACAGCTGTGTTTGCCGCTGAGTGCGTGTGGATTTCGGCGACACATATGTGGAGCTTGGTCATCGAGTTGCCAGCAAATTACGCACCGAGTGTTGAGCAGGTAAACAGACTGTCAAGTGTCTTTTTATTTCTTATTAGCCCCTCCAATAATGGTCCCATACTTATGAACAGGGGGATTGTGTCAGCGCCTCCTCTGCTCTGATACTGTGGTTGTGGGAGCGTAAAGTGAAGTGTGCACACGTGTACCACCATGTGTGGTTTGTTTTGGTTCTTCGGTGACGCTGTATGTGCACGTGTACTCGTATTAACAGATCCATTTAGACTCGTTGCTTCACAACTGCTGTAAGTTGAGTTTTGGGATGTAAACTGTGTTAATAATCTGTTGTTGTGAATCTGCATGGGCACCGATTGCAGCTTTATCTGTCAGTGCAGCCCGCGGTCGGGGGGTGGGATTGTGCGTACATCTACCGCGGGCCGCACTGACATTATTCTTTGGAATTAAGTGGAGGGCCGCAAAAAATCCTTCCGAGGGCCACAGTTGGCCCCCGGGCCGCGAGTCTAAGACCGCTGTGTTAACAGGACCAGAAGAATGAAAACCAGCAGTATTTTGATTATTATATAAGTGTATTGAAGATAAAGTGAAAGGCAAAGAGAAATTCTAAACAAACAAAACACAAAAGTTTTTTTGGGGGGGAGGGGAAAAAAATAAATTAGAATCTGTCAAAAAAAAGTAGGTTATTTCTGTTCAAGAGAATCCCATTATAATCCACGGTTCCAGAAGTACAGTCTGTATAATCCACGGGTTGGAAATCAAGATTTATGACTCATGTTTGAGAAGGTTCAGGAGGCGGTGGAGGAACAAAACAGAAACAGTTTGTTCTACCACACAGGTCTCCAGCTCAACATCTGGTGGTCCACTGAGTTTAGATTTTTCAGTTCATTCAGTCGTGGATTCCATCCAAGAAAAACCTGACCTTGAGTTCCACAGACTTAAACTACTCTCCGTCCACAGCCCGACTTGTAAACATGTCCGGAGGCTCTTACAGTGCAGGTGAAATGTGTCGTTTGTCAGAGCTCCAGAACTTACTTTGGGAAGTTTGGCGACAGACCAGGCCACAGCCGCAGCGGAGACCGAGGGGAAGTAAAGTGCATGTACTTAAAGGAACTGGAAAGTGCGGGGCAGCAAAACAGGAAGTGGACTCACCAAAATAAAAGTCTCTGTATTACACATGGTTTAGACGTGTCCAGGTGGGTCTGTACTTGGTGCTGGAGGCTGGAGTGGGACGGTACAAGTCCATATATGGTGATGACATCTGAACCAATCTGTGAGCGCTGTGGCATTTAAAATCAGTGCCAGTGTGGGTAAAGTGTGCAGTCTTTGTCTCATCACAGGCAGCACAGAGGCTGTGGGGAAAACTTATATATGTGACAATAAAACAGCTCCGGAGCCTCACGATGCAAGTCCACACCAGCAGAGGAACCACCAAGAGAGAATTTTGGATGTGCCGTGACAGAACTGTCTGAGTTTGTGTTTGGAACACTCCACGTGCACGTGCCCCTCTCACACACACACACGTCAACCTTTTTAGTTTTTGCTGCATTTCCTCAAAGTTTTCCTTCCATCGTCCGACAACATCCCCAGTGGAGGTGAACATTTCTCCCTCCGCACTGTAAACAGTGTTGGTGAAGAACTGCTTCCTCCTCCTGAGGCGCCGGACGATGTAACAGAATCTCTTTGAGTTCGTCCGATAGTCCTCCTCCATGTCCTCCCAGAACTCCTCCCAACCCCGAGTTTTTGTCTCTGTCACTGCACAAGCTGCAGCACACTTGGCCCATTGGTACCCGTCAGCTGCCTCAGGAGTTCCACGAGCCAACAAGGCCCGATAGAACTCCTTCTTCAGCCTGACGACACGAAGATCCTCCATGTGGACCATGTACAGGCTGAGGAAACCCTCAGTTTATCTGCACTTTTCCTTTCCCGAGGATTTGTCCAAACGAGGCCTGTGGGCTTCACAGGTGAACAAACATTCATTATATTCAGTGTCAGTGTCAGGCCCGTACCTGGACAGAGTCTGAACATGAAAAACACACATGAAAGTGTCAGGTTTGAAATAAAAAGGTGTTCACAAAACAATGAAAGTTCACTTCAAATGAAAGACAATCAGTGTGTGCGGTGAAGGCCTCCTGAACACTTTGTATCTGAGTCACAACAGTCCCATGTGTTTTACTCTGACTGAAGTGTGTTTTCTTCTGTGTCTCAGGATCCAGCAGAAACATCCTCCGTCTGAACCTGGTCCCAGCTGTGAGTCCCTCAGGAGTGACTGGTCTATGTCGTCCAATATCCTTCAGGAGAGAGCTGTGAGTGAGCGCTGTGTTTTATGGTGCATGATATTAGAAGTATATGTGGAGTTAGATCTGGTCCAAATGTCCAAACCTGGCCTCAGGGTCAAATGCTTTTTAGACAAACATTTTCCAAACCAACTCTAATTCATCTGGACATATGAATGTTATATATCAGTGAGAAGCAAAAAATGACCTGAATCCAACTAAACCAACAAACCCGATCTTAGCACTAGCACTAGCATTAAAGAGGGGGCGTGTGTGACGCTAATTTTGAGTCTTGGCAACACGACTACTGCTAAAGATGTTAACAGATCCGAGTTTTTGCCTCTGGAACCAAACGGGCTGCAGCACACTTGGCCCGTCGGTACCTGTCAGCTGCCTCAGGAGTCCCACAAGCCAACAAGGCCCGATAGGACTCCTTCTTCAGCCTGACGACATCCCTTACTTCCGGTGTCCACCACTGGGTTCGGGGATTGCCGCCGCGACAAACACCACAGACCTTATGCCCACAGCTCCGAGCAGCCGCATCGACAATAGAGACCGAGAATGAAGCCCACTCAGACTCCATATCTCCAGTCTCCCCCAGAATCTGGGAGAAGTCCTCCCGGAGGGGCAAGTTGAAAGTCCCTCTGACAGAGGCTCGGCCAGACGTTCCCAACAGACCCTCACTACACGCTTGGGCCTGCCAGGTCTTTCCAACTTCCTCCTCCACCAGCGAACCCAACTCACAACCAGGTGGTGATCAGTTGACAGCTCAGCCCCTCTCTTCACCCGAGTGTCCAAGACACACGGCCGGAGATCAGGCGACACAACTACAAAGTCGATCATCAACCTCCGGCCTAGAGTGTCCTGGTGCCACGGGCACTTATGGACACTCTTGTGCTCGAACATGGTGTTCGTTATGGACAAACTGTGACTAGCACAGAAGTCCAATAACAAAACACCCACTCGGGTTCAGATCAGGGAGGCCGTTCCTCCCAATCACCCCTCTCCAAGTGTCACTGTCGTTGTCCACGTGGGTGTTGAAGTCCTCCAGTAGAACAATGGAGTCCCCGGTCAGTGCACTGTCTAGTCCAGGGGTGAGCAAACTTTTTGGCTCGTGGGCCACATAGGGTCCTAAAGTTTGACTGAAGGGCCGGACAGAAGACAGGACATAACGTGTTAAGAGCTCAGCTTCATTACATTCATATTCACATTTATATAGGACTTCGGACGTGCACTACACGCTTCAACACTGCTGTGAACGATTCAGAACACATAAAAGTGTATAGACCTGTTCCACTGCACACCACAGGTGAATGAATATCATGAGCTCACCGTTTTCAAATCTGACTGAAAATACGCGCACGCACACCTGCGAGTGCAGTAAAACCAGACTGTATGATGTTGTACACACTGACAATTACAACTCAGAGTTTAAAGGTTTTCTATGTTTGATTTTTACCAACTTAAAATGGAAGCAGTGGAGCCTTATATCTTGAACACCAACTACTCTCTCATTCTTCTCGCACCTCAATGTATATATAGTGCCCCATCTACTAGGAAACGCTGGAAATGCATGACAAAAAAAACATCATTGTAATTTATTCCAGTTCGGCGGGCCGGGTTAAAAGGTTTAAAGGGCCGCATACAGCCCCCGAGCCGTAGTTTGCCCACCCCTGGTCTAGTCCCTCCCAGGGACTCCAAGAAAGTCGGGTACTCGAGTACTCTGCACTGCTGTTCAGCCCGTAGGCGACACAACAGTGAGAGACCTGTCCCCGACCCGAAGGTGCAGGGACACGACCCTCTCGTTCACCGGAGTGAACTCCAACACACAGTGGCTGAGCTGTGGGGCAATGAGCCCACACCAGCCCGCCGCCGCTCCCCGCAGCCAACGCCAGAGAAGAAGAGAGTCCAGCCCCTCTCAAGGAGTTGATTCCAGAGCCCAAACTGTGCGTGGAGGTGAGGCCGACTATATCTAGTCGGTAACACTCAACCTACTGCACAAGCTCAGGCTCCTTCCCCCCAGCGAGGTGACATTCCATGTCCCCAGAGTTAGTCTCCATGTCCGGAGATCCGGTCGTCGAGGCCCCCGCCTTCGACTGCCGCCCAGATCTCTCTGCACTGGCCCTATATGGCTCCTCCCGCAGGTGGTGGGCCCACGTGAGGACGGCCCCACGTCGCTCATTCGGGCTGTGCCCAGCCGGGCCCCGTGGGGGAAGGCCCGGCCAACAAACACTCACCTTCAAGCACCTACCCCAGGCCTGGCTCCAGGGTGGGGCCCCGGTGACACCATTCCAGGCGACGTAACTGGCCTCTGATTAGAAGTCATCATGTGGGGCTTCTGAACCGTTCTTCGTCTGACCCGTCCCCCAGGACCTTTTTGCCTTGGGTGACCAGGGGCATGAAGCCCTCGACAACAGAGCTCCCAGGATCATTCAGGCTCAAACCCCTCCACCACGATAAGGTGACGGTTCAAGGAGGGGACAGTTCTCCCCCCGCACTGTAAACAGTGTTGGTGAAGAACTGCTTCCTCCTCCTGAGGCACTGGACGGTTTGACAGAATCTCTTTGAGTCCATCCGTTAGTTCTCCTCCATGTCCTCCCCGAACTCCTCCCAACCCCGAGTTTTTGTCTCTGTGACTGCACGGGCTGCAGCACACTCTGCCAGATGTTCCCAACAGACCCTCACTGTACACTTGGGTCTGCCAGGTCTTTCCGACTTCCTCCTCCACCAGTGGACCCAACTCACCACCAGGTGGTGCTCTACAGCTCTGCCCCTCTCTTCACCCGAGTGTCCAAGACACACGACCAGAGGTCAGATGACATGACGACAAAGTCGATCATCGACCTCCGGCCTAGAGTGTCCTGGTGCCACGTGCACTGATGGACACTCTTGTGCTGAAACATGGTGTTCCTTGAACAGACAGAAAGCACTAAGTCTTACTTAGTGCTGACTGGTCTATGGAACGTCCAGTTAATTTTGCCAAGTAGCTGTGAGTTTTCAAAAGCATTGATCATAAGAACAATATATAAATAATAAATAATAATGATGCATGTTACATGTGTCTCTGTGACAGAGGGGAGCAGCCGGGTCCAGAGGTCTCCAGTGGTCAGCACCATCACACACAGCTGGACTCCATATTTTAAGGTGTGTCATTCACTAAAGTTTGGAAATGTTCAGATGAATGAAGCTTGTTTCACACAGATCTGACACTGACTGCATTTGTGTTGTTTATAATGTGTCTGTTCAGCTTCTGGAGGAGGACATCTTCACTTTTGTCCAGAAGGAGCTGAAGAAGCTCCACAAGGTTTCTGAGTACAGATGAGCCAGAAGGTTTAGATCCTGTGGAGGATGAGGATGAAGAGCAGAGGAGCTGCAGTGAGGCTGTTCTGAAGATCACACTGAACTTCCTGAGGAGGATGAAGCAGAAGGAGCTGGCTGAGCGTCTGAGGAGCAGTAGGACCATTTAACACATTTAACAAGGTGCTCACAGTCATTTATCTTCTCTGAGACTCAGGTCTGTATCTGTTGTTCAATTCAGGGACTTTCTTCTGGAGTTTAATCGGCGTAAAACTGAGTCTGACCTGCAGCAGAAGTTTGAGTTTGTGTTTGAGGGCATCGCTAAAGCAGAAACTCCAGCCTTCTGAATGAGATCTACACAGAGCTCTACATCACAGAGGGAGGGTCTTCAGAGGTCAACCAGGAACATGAGGTCAGACACATGGAAACAGCCTCCAGGAACCAGGCCCAGCAGAGACAGCCATCACATGTGAAGACATGTTTAAAGGCCCAGCTCACACACATGGAGCCATCAGAACAGTGCTGACAAAGGGAGTGGCTGGCATCGGGAAAACAGTGCTCACTCAGAAGTTCAGTCTGGACTGGGCTAAAGGTGAAGCCAACCAGGACATACAGCTGCTGTTCCCGTTCACTTTCAGAGCACTCAATGTACTGAAGGAGAGAAGCTTCAGCTTGGTGACACTTGTCCATCACTTCTTTAGTCAAACACGAGCAGAACTCTGCAGCTTTGAACACCTCCAGGTGCTCTTCATCTTTGACGGTCTGGACGAGTGCAGACCTCCTCTGGACTTCACCAAAACCGAGGCCCTGAGCGACCCCACAGAGTCCGCCTCAGTGCACGTGCTGCTGGTGAACCTCATCAGGGGAGCCTGCTTCCCTCCGCTCGCCTCTGAATAACCACACGACCCGCGGCGGCCAATCAGATCCTGCTGAGTGCATCTCCATGGTGATAGAGGTCAGAGGGTTCACCGACCCGCAGAAGGAGCAGTACTTCAGGAAGAGGTTCAGAGACGAGGCCGACACAATCATCTCCCACATCAAGATGTCCAGAATCCCCATCATGTGCCACCTGCCATCTTCTGCTGGATCGCTGCCGCAGTCCTGGAGCATCTGTTGAAAAGCAGAGAGAGAGGAGAGCTGCCCAAGACCCTGACTCAGATGTACTCCACTTCCTGGTGGTTCAGGCCAAAGTCAAGAACATCAAGTATGAAGAAGGATCTGAGACAGACCCACACTGGAGTCCAGAGACCAGGAAGTGGTGAAGTCTCTGGGAAAACTGGCCTTTGAGCAGCTGCAGAAAGGAACCTGATCTTCTACGAGAGTGACCTGAGCGAGTGTGGGCTGGACGCTGCAGCGGCCTCAGTGTACTCCGGAGTGTTCACACAGGTCTTAGAGAGAGCCAGGCCTGTACCAGGACAGGTCTACTGCTTCATCATCTGAGTGTGGCAGGAGTTTCTGGCTGCTCTTCACGTCCATCAGACCTTCATCAACACTGGGATCAACCTGCTTTCTCAGAGAAAACACAGAAGTCTACAATGTTCAGTGTGAAAAAAAAAACTAAAGATCTTCAATCAGACAGCTGTGGACGAGGCCTTAACAGAGTCCAACGGACACCTGGGACCTGCTCCTCGCTTCCTCCTGGGTCTTTCACTGTCACCAATCAGAGCCTTCTACAAGGTCTGCTGACACAGACAGGAAGTAGCTCCCAGACCAATCAGAAAACAGCTGAGTACATCAAGAAGAAGCTGAGTGAGGATGTGTCTGCAGAGAGGAGCATAACCTGCTCCACTGTCTGAATGAACTGAATGATCGTTCTCTGGTGGAGCAGATTCCAACAGTACCTGAGATCAGGACGTCTGTCTGAAGTCGACTGTCTCCTGCTGAGTGTCAGCTCTGGCCTTCATCTTACTGTCATCAGAAGAAGATCTGGACCAGTTTGAGCTGAAGAAATACTCTGCTTCAGAGAGTTTCTCCTGAGGCTGCTGCCAGTGGTCAAGGCCTCCACCAAAGCTCTGTGAGTCTCCTTTGTTTAACAGAGGATGGTTTGATTCAACTTCTACATAAACAATGTTTTCTGTTAAGATGAGCACTGTAACCTGTCAGAGAGAAGCTGTGAAGCTCTGTCCTCAGTCCTCAGCTCCCAGTCCTCTAGTCTGAGAGTCCTGGACCTCGTCTCAATGACTTGAAGGACTCGGGCTGAAGATGTTGTGTGTTGGACTGAAGAGTTGTCACTGTAAACTGGAACAGCTCAGGTCAGAGGGGTTCATATTCTTCACTATTTATTACATAACCTGTTGGTATTTGTGTTGGAAAATCACATTTGATAAAGTCCATAAAGATCTGGACTTGTTCTTTGTCTCATTGGGTTGATGTTTCTAATGAATGGACTGATTCCAATAATCTGTGTCCTCAGCTGCAGGTTGTCTGCTCCAGAGAAGGCTGTGCTTCTCTGGCCTCAGCTCTGAGGTCCAACCCCTCATCTGATAGAACTGGACCTCAGCTACAACCATCCAGGAGACACAGGAGTAAAGCTCCTGTGTGCTCTACAGGAGGACCCCCACTGCACACTGGACACTCTCAGGTATGGACACTTTACTGTGGACACAAAGACACTTTGATAAACATGTGGACAGGATTTGACTAGAATCAAAGTGACTTAAAGTGTTTTTTCCTCTCATCACAAACATTAGAAGTGTCCATTCAGCACAAAACGAGTTGAGCTGCCTGCGTCTTCATGCCCCATGTGCTGTATGAGCCAGTTACTGATGCTGAGTGTGAATGTGGTGTATTCATCATCCTCAGCCTCAGCTCAACATCGCACACAGACAATATAACTTAGAGCTGTGAGCTGCATAAAGCTCCATATGAACTATTTGATGATCTCTGTTCTAATGTCGTTTCTCATCACAAACACACCTGGACTTGTCTTTTGTTTCATTCAACATGTTTAACACACAAACCTACACATTTAGGCTGAGCTCTTCTCTCAAACAGAAAACACTCGTGATGTCATCATGTGGTGATACAGGAAGTGCTCCACTGTGTTTTTACTCCACACACCTTCATAGAATCATCTGGATATTTCGTCTGGAATTTACCCATTTCTACTCAACAAAGGTAAAAAGGAGCTTTTAA
>NW_026571258.1:0-25000 GCF_026225935.1 Boleophthalmus pectinirostris
AATAAAGATAAAAAAAAAAAAAAACACAACTCCAGGTATGTTTTTGATGAGCTAACAACATTATAACATGGCTACAAGCTCACAAGAGTCAGTTTAGTGTAATATGGTCCCTTTAAGTATATTAAATTACCTTGTTCTGTTCCCTGCTCTCCGTGGTCTTCAATGCTGGTACAGCCTACACCAATCCCTGCATACCGGGCCAGTGTTGACATGGCAGAGCAGGTGATAAAAGGACCGAGGCACTTCTTGTCCCGCGACAGGATTCGAATGGTCTCCAGACAGGCCACCTGACATGAAGGCTGCAAGTCCCCATTCAAAAAGCCCAGAACTAACTCACCTAGAAGCTGGAAACATAACACATAACAATTAATTAGTACAAGAAGGGGCGTTTTTTTTTTTTTTTTTTTCCTTTTCTATCTGACTGGGGTCATAGTAGAAGATGGCATAACTTTTCAAATACCATACCTCTCTTTCCTGTCCGTCTTCATTTTCAAATGTAAAGCAATGGGACATCTGTAGGTAAAACACAAAAACAAACATAAAACCTGGCTATTCTCATATTATTTGTTTCTTATCTTATCATGAACAGGTAAAGGGTGATGTGAGAAACACCTGCTGAGTTATTGATGCAGGGGTGGGATGCAAGTAGGTGTGTGTTACTGTTTAAACAAATCATAAAGGTTATTAACAAAAAACTGGATGATGCACGACCGATTTAGCATCATGAGTTATGGCAACTTAATTAAAGATCAGCTACAAAAGGGATTAAACATTCCAAAATAGATTCTCTGATATGACATGACATGATATGTCATAAGTAAGTTATAACATTTAACTTTCTTATGTAGGCTATAACAGCATGCAAATTGTCTCTTTACACAAGCTCTTGGTAACCAGTATTTGAGTGGACCAAAGGATCATCTATTTGTGCACCACAGAATCTAATCCTATTGCGTCTAAGACTAAAGGACCAAAGACCAACCCTGGGGCTGCTATGCTAGATTTATTTTTGTAGATGGATGCAAGGTTCAAAACATAGCCTCATATATAGCACATAGCCTTTTTATGTGCATCTAGGATATTCCACATTGACTTTCATTGCTAAATCTAGTTTAGGTCACTCTTTCCCTCACAATATTAGCATATCAATCTCTGCATCTCCATTTGATAATAGCTAATGGCCTTATAGCCTGTATTTCAAGCAGTGTGGTGCTTATGATAGCCTGCTTTGAGCGGTGTCTTGGTGGAAGATGCTTACCTGTGAGTTGAAGCTTTGTAGAGCGGATAGAGCACAATCTTGGTCTCCTGTCTCCAGCTGCTCAATAACGCCTTTTAGATCCATTTTGATTTCCAAATATTACGCACCTCCTCACGAGTCAGGCAGTATCTCAGCTAGTTTTTTTAGCACACTGACTTGATGCAAAACCACTCTCTGGGCTTGTTTACCTGTGACATCATGATCTCCCCTCAGCAGCAGCCACCGGCGAGGAGCGATTATCAAAGGATTAGGAAGACGCAAAAACTACGATGTGTTCAAGTAACATGGGAAACTTTACAACTATCATCTTTGCTGCTGAAACGCACCGGCTATCGTGATTAGATTGGAAATGTATAATGGTATGAAGTATTATGCAGGTTAAAAGAATAAGACTTGAATTACATAATAAATTTGCAGATGTAGGCCTATGTCTAAAAAATCCCTAAAATGTATGGTTTTACAAGAATGCAGAGGCAAGTTTCAGGTTAACAGCAACTTTTAAAAATTGTAAGCAAGACTTCCCTCTTTTAGAGAACTACTTTGTAAGATCTTGGATGTATAGTCTAGGCCAGAATCTGTAATATAGGTAGAATTTCAGCCAATTTATGTAAGAAAAATTACTATGCTGTATGCTATTATTTATATTCTTGTCATGTACAACTAATTGAAAATAACTAATATATAACTAACGAATAATAACTGAATTCATCACTGCCTGCAAGCTATCCCCATATTATTATGTAATATGTCGTTGTGTAGATGCAAACAGATTGAAACAAAATAAAGATAAACTATCTGTTCAAATCAAACAGTGAATGTTTAGCATGGATAACTGTCAGGCTGTAGGAGCAGCACGTAGCAAAGTGCACTGTGTTCTGTGCTGTGGTGCTGTCAAATGCTGTAGCTTCAGTGGCTTCCGCAAATTGGGCGTTTCTGTTTCAGGGACAGAGGGTGCAATCAGTGATTACACAAGCAACTTAAGTGACCAGTAAAATTCACAAACATCTGCTTTACAATGATATTAAAAAGACGAAATAAAGATAATTTCGTAAAGCGATTTCGGTGAAACTGGTTCATCTTTAACTGTAAACTCCGCTCTTCCGGGCCACTGAATAATAACATCCTCAGTGTACAGCTTTGAAACAGGATCTCACTTGACCAATCACGACACAGATCTGTCTTGATTGATGGCACTATAGACCAATCACAGCGCTGGAAGTGTTTGACGGACAGTCGCTGCAGCTGTGGTGGGGGAAGGGCCGCTTAAGTTGACGGAACCGCCATCTTGAAAAGTGCCCTCTGCCGAGCTACCTTTTTTCGCGCCTGTTAGAATCAGTTTTTTAATGCTTTATTTTTTTCGGTGTTAGTTGTACGTTATTCCCAATGCTTGGTGAAGTCTTAGGACAAATGGCAAGATAGGATAGGCCCCGGATACCTGCCTTTTGCCTTTGTATGCCGGTAAGAAGATACACTTGTCAGCATATGGACTTGGTGCTGTAGAAACGATTACCCAGCAGTCTTTAGCCAGATAGCCGGCTAATAGCAGTTTGCTAACGAGAGGCATACAGTTGGCTGGATTGACACTCAGTCATCAGACTCTCGGTATATACCTGAATCTCTACATTTGTGTGTTTATTGCGTTTATTCGGGCTGAAACTGGAGTAAAACACATCTAATATGAGTAAAACTAAGGTGTTAGCATCGAAGCTTACGGCTACCGGTCAACGTGACGCAACTTCGCGTCAAAGCCTGTTTATTCGCTGTTTTCAGTAGTTTTATTTACTTTCACGTTGCACCAGCATAACCATTATGCCAGTTTGCACGGCGTGTTTTCTTATCCATCAACAGAAGCGTTACATTGGAGTGGGCCCAGGCTTGTAACATCACAGGGATAGGACATTGATCACATAAACTTCTACAGTAAAGTTATAAAATAACCTAGAAGATTGCATTAGTAGTTGTGGTATCTACTGTTGGTCCCTGGTTTATTTTCTTCGGTGGTTGTTATCTTACACAACTGTGCATGGTCACTGTATTTGATTAGTAATGGCCGGGTCTATAATTGATTAATTGGGACATTAATAGGGTTGGACGAAGTGCTTCACAAACTCTACTAATGGATAATCCTAAATTGGGTTTTCTATTAATAATTCTTTAATTCTCCTCTTACAAATGACTAGCGTCTCACATCACTGTTCTCATAGATTTGGATTTACCTGTCTGAAAAGGGGTGGGCTGAGAGGCAAGGTTTTGTTTACCAACATTCTTTGTAGCATGACATTAGTCTGTATCTTTTCTGTAATTATGTCAACTTATTGACATTTTAACTCGAAATGCAAATGTATAAATCCCTTTTTCGATCTTTAGCTGTTTATCACCCATTTAAAGACAAATGGAATAGTAGTCCAATAATATTTACCTTCTTGCTCTTCTACAGGTGTGCCATTGTGTGGGGTCCACTCAGTCTGCTTGTCTGTAAATCCAGCAAGTCTGGAATGGGCCAAATCCTACAGAGAGTAGAATACACTTGTTTTTAACCTAAGCTCCAGCATCTGGAGTAGAAATCTTACAGGTATGTGGCTGCTAATAACAGGTTTAACTTCTTAACTCGTTATTTTTGTCTCTTAAGTATTGTCGTCTTTTCTAGTCAACATGTTTTGGAAATTTGACCTCCACACCACGTCCCACATTGACACCCTTTTGGAGAAGGAAGATGTGACGTTGACAGAGATAATGGATGAGGATGATGTGCTGCAGGAGTGTAAAGCCCAGAACCATAAACTGGTGGACTTTTTGTTGCGACCTCAATGTATGGAAGACTTGGTGACATTCATCACACAAGAGCCAAACACCGATGTTGAGGAGAAAGTTAAATACAAGTATGATACTGTTTTAATGCTAATAAATACTGTAAAACATATATTGTAACCTTTTTATTAGAAGTAAATATGAGTGGAATTACTTTTTTGTAGAAGGTGAAATGTCTGCAACACTTTGTCTTTAGATACCCTAATATTTCATGCGAGCTGCTTACGTCAGATGTTGGTCAAATTAATGATCGTCTTGGAGAAGATGAGAAACTCTTGATGAAACTGTATGGCTTCCTTCAAAATGAACCACCACTGAACCCACTTCTGGCTAGTTTCTTCTCCAAGGTCCTTTCTATTCTTATAGGCCGCAAACCTGAACAGGTGAGCCTGTCACTTAAAGACCTTTTTATATTGTGTACAAGCCAAATTTAGTATTAACATTTCTTTGTTCTCTTACAGATAGTAGATTTTTTAAGAAAACGTGAGGATTTTGTTGACTTGATGATCCGGCACATTGGAACATCCGCCATCATGGACTTGCTGCTCAGAATGCTTACCTGCATTGAACCACAACAACTACGCCAGGACGTCCTCAGTGTATGTGGCTGTTATCATGTTAAATATTGGGGATGAAAGATTTGGGAAAGCATTGCAATTAGATTTGCAATTTATTTTCTGAATAGGATTCTCCTCAAAGATCACATTAAATATGTCCAGAAGAATTACCAAAACTGAAATATGAAGTGACAAACGAATGTAAGAATTTAGTTTGTACAGATCAAAACTACTACTTTATGCAGAGTAAGAAAGAATATTGTGTTGTGGAGGTAATTATAATTCACAAAAACTGCATTTGCTAATTGCATCTGCTTTTAACTTGTGAGTCTGATTTATTGCAATGAATCTTGTGACCCTATTCAGTGTCTTACAAGTTTCTGCCAATTAGACATACAATAAGGGCCATTGTTAATGAGCATTGTTAAGAATAGATGAAAGTACATCAGAACATTGTCTAACTGTTGATAAAACAAGCTTCCCTGTTCATTCATAGGACAAGTAATGGACTCTAGATTGTACAGTACTAAATGTATTGTGTACATAACCATACAACCAAAGCTAAGTGACCTTTGGAGCTAAATTGCATTATTGCAATAGCTTTAAGCACAGTACCTTAATTGTGTCACATCCTCCAGAAGACGCAGTAGATGTGGCCTCTTTCACCCCTCAATATTACTGTATGTTTTACTCCTGTGCATTTATGTTTTGTTATTAAATATTTACACAAGTTTATATTATACAGTTTTTAACATTACATTTGTCTTATGTTACCAGTGGCTTAATGAGGAAAAGATAATTCAGAGACTGATAAATGTGGTACAACCATCTCAAGATGAGGATGTGAGTTACAGTAGAATTCATTTCAGTGAAATGTTCAAATATTAAACTTTTTTATGGGTTTGTCTTGATTCTTTTAATTCTTTCTTCTATGAACAGAGACACTCCAATGCCTCCCAGTCCCTTTGTGAGATCATCAGACTAAGTAGAGACCAGATGTTTCAAGTCCAGGGCTGCACAGAACCTGACCCACTGCTTTCTACAATAGAGAAGTATGTAAAGCACAATACATATTAGTATACCTTAGGACAGTGGCTTAATTTAATATCTTATACTTTTCTGTCTACAGGCAGGAAACTGTTGAACAGCTGCTGTCCAATATTTTTGACTGTGAAAAAAATGAATCGGCAATTGTCAGTGTCATTCAGATCCTTCTCACGTTGTTTGAGATGAGGAGACCAGCGTATGTTATTTTTTAATTTGACCATATTTTCCTAATTTATGTTTTTTCTTGGAGTAATGCTAACTAATATTCCAAATTTTTATGTAGGTTTGAGGGTCATATGGAGTGCCTCCCTGGTATGTCTCACTCTTCATTCTCAGTAAATCAGAGCATCCTGGAGGCGGTGAGACCAAGACTGAAAGACTTTCATCAACTGCTTTTAGAACCTCCAAAGGTAAACACATTGTAATATATGCTTTATATCCTTTTTGTACTTTTATAACTTGGCTCTTTTTTATTCTTTTCTAACAGAAAAATGTGATGAAGACTACATGGGGAGTGTTGGACCCTCCTGTTGGCAACACCAGGTTAAATGTAGTCAGACTAGTCGCTAGTCTGTTACAGACCAACACACACAGCATTAACACAGAACTTATCAACCTCAACACACTGGGAGTTATTCTAGTGAGTTAAATTCATATTCATAGTATTTATGCAAAAGTTTTAAAATTTGTGTTTACAATAAATATATTTTTACAGGATATGTATTTCAAATACATCTGGAACAACTTTCTTCACATTCAAGTGGAGATCTGCACTGCCATGATCCTGGCTATGCCTTCAACCCCCACTGATATTCAGCAGGACAAAGACCAGGATGGCCCGAGGGAAAGCATCCTCATCAAACATGTAAGAATGGATTTGTGATTGTCTAGATACTTTACTAAAAATCTGATCTTAGAGCTTATATTTCATTTCAAACTAAATTGAGATCCCCCTCCCTTTTATTAGGGGTTCCCCAATGCTTTACGTATGACAGTTTGGCCTAAAAGACAAATCATATGTTTAATTATACATTATATTTGACTGAAATTTAAATGGTGGTTATTTTGTTCTTTTATATACAGTTGTTTCAAAAGTGCCAGTTTATCCAGAGAATTGTAGATGCATGGAACTCCAATGAACAAGAACAGTAAGTCTGCTTTATTTGAAATTCAAAAGCCCTTGTTTTGTTGCAGTTAATATAGGTTTCAATTAAACGTCAAACGGGTTTGCTAATGTACTCTTTATATTTATATTTAAGGGCGGAGGGTGGTCGGCGAAGAGGATACATGGGTCACCTCACAAGAATAGCTAATTCTATAGTCCACAACTGTGACAAAGGTCCCAATGGACCCCAGATACAACAGCTTATTTCAGGTAAAGCAGCTGTCATAATTCTATCATGTGCATTTACAGTCTTTCTGCCGAAATGTCTATTTGTTGTTTCCTTGTTGGCTGGGCACTGGGTAATGATTAGCTGAAGTGTACATAGTATACTATATGGACTGAAAAAGATGATTTCAGTTGTTATTTGTTATATCACAGAGCTGCCAGCAGAAGACAGGGAAAAATGGGAGGCATTTATTTCAGGACATTTGGCTGACACAAACAAGAGAAACACTGTTGATTTGGTGAGTATGGTCCCTTACAAAAAGTTAATTTTGCAGTTGAGCTTGAATTCTTCTATTAGATAATTTGTCAAATGTCCATGATTAGGTCAACACACATCACATCCATTCATCAAGTGACGACGAGGTGGACTTCAAAGACAGTGGTTTTCACCAAGATTCCTCTCTGCAACAAGTATGATTTTAATATTTTGCCATATTTAATGACTTTTTCAATAGTAATTGTAATGTAACTAACAACTACCTAGTTATTAAATTTGAAGTTTTTAGGCATTTCATTACATTTCAAGTAATTGCCAGCATTCTGTGTAGCTAAGTCTATATCAATATCATTGGTCCTGGGCTTTGCCAGGCCTTTTCTGATTATCAGATGCAACAAATGACGTCCAATTTTATTGAGCAGTTCGGCTTCAATGACGAAGAGTTTGCTGATCAGGACGATGTGGTGGAGTAAGTATTTTAGTAGCACTATTTCTGAACTGTTACTATAAATCATTATTTCAACATAATTAATAATATTGCATCTGCATTTGACATGACAAATATCATCATTTGTCACAGATGTGAAATGCAGGCATTGTAAAAAATGTTTTGTTTTCATTTGGTGTAGTTTAATATGGATATAAGTCATTTATTCTGATCAAAAACTTTCCTTTTTGATGCCACAGTATTCCCTTCGATAGAATATCAGACATCAACTTTTCACTAAATACAAATGAAAGTGTAAGTACTATCACCTTTGTACCGATAGATTAAATTACCAATTAAATCTAAATTTAAGGTATTGCTGTCTTTCCAGGCAAATATAGCCTTGTTTGAGGCCCGCTGTAAGGAGAAAATCCAGCAGTTTGAAGACGCTGGTTCAGATGAGGAAGATATTTGGGATGAAAAAGATGTGACCTTTGCACCAGAGGCACAGAGGCGCCCCAGGTATTTTGAACTATTTTAATACGAATGACAGAATTGGAATAGCAGACTCACAAGGTGGAAGGGAACCCATTATTTATATGCATACTATTATTTATGACCAGATTTAATTAACAGAAATGCAATGCCTTTGTGTGCATTTTAGAAGTTCAGGTAGTACAGACAGTGAGGAGAGCACAGACTCAGAAGAGGAGGAGGTCAAGAGAGACCCCTTCGAAGCTGCTGCTCCCAGCACTGATGACAGAATGGAAGTGGACACAGGTCTGTTTTATTCTAATAATAGTTTCATGGTCTTTTTCCTCACATTTACCAGTGCCTTTATTCCTATACAATGTAGGGCCAGTATGGACAGCTAACTTTGATGACATACCAATGGACACAGGTACCTCTACTGCCTCAGCTGCCAACCCCAACAGTTCTTCTACATCCTCATCCACAGATGGTCCTGCAGAGGTCTCATGGAGCTCCCTGCCTTCATCCACATCCAACTCTGAAACAGGCTGGGCCAATTTCTGCAACTTCAACTCAGTCAGGTACCCCAATCTTCTTTAGCAGCTCAAGCCTCCACAGGCATGGGCATGTTGGCTCATTACATGTGTTTTATCGTAGTCCCAAAGACCCTCTGAGGTGCAACTCTCCTGTTGCTATGGAGACCAGCTTAGAGACTGATCCACTTGGGGTAAACGCACCTCTGCAACATGAAGGTACAAATTGCATTGTAAAATATTTCTTTCTTTTAGCCAGCACACCTCACCAAAATGCAGCTAAAGCTACAAATAATATTATGCATTTTATTTATTTTTTTTTCCTGTTGTTTGTCTTAAACTAAATTCATAATTAAAAATGTCATTCTACAGACCAGTGTTTTTAAAAGTGAGCTGAACGGGATTTTTAATTAACTTTCATTCTTGTAATTGTCTAGACTGTGATGGCTGGTTAGACAACAATGAAGTCCCTCCTTCCTCCCCAAAAGACTCTAGTGAATCAAAATCAGAGGAGTCGTCGGAGCAGCGGAGCATCACTGAGACGGTCATCAACGGCTCCATGAAGGAGACAGTCAGCCTCACTGTAGACGCCAAGACGGAGACCGCCGTCTTCAAGAGGTTTGGACTCACACTTCAGCTCTGAAACAACTCACTTTACCACCACGTCTAATGGCCTTTTATGATGTCAAATGATATTTAAAAATTTTAAGACTAAAATGTTCTATTTAAAAAGGGCTTTTGGTCTAATCTAAATGTAATTCACTATATTATTTATAAGATTGGCATGTGGTAAGATATTTGAGAACCCAGGGGGAAAATCAGAATGTATAGTATGTTCCCTCTGCATGCTTTTTAAAGAATAGTCTGGTGGGGTAGGTTCTTCAGTTCTATCAATAGTTCCATTAGGAGCTGCCTGTCCCTCTCTTTACTTGTTGATCTACATTATGTTGTCTGTGTGTCTGAGTAAATAACTGTCCAGAGAAGTGACTGACACTTACAACCTGAGCTTCCCCTCCTTTCTTTCTTGCTGTGCGTTATTGGTGTGGGCTTCTTCAGAGTGTTGAAATCTTATCGGTATGTACAGCCAATCAGAGATCAGCCTGCAGCCGTGATGTAGTCTTGTTGTCACGTCAACCACCACAACAACCACTTTTCTTTCCCAGTTATTATCTTGTCTTTGATTCTAGCTCCTTACTTTATTTCATATTTCCATTCTGCATGTCTTTCTTCAAAGTACAGTTCTCTTTTAAGTACTTGCAAACCTTTATTTTAAGCATATTGGCATATATATGCTTTTCATGCAATATTTCACCTGTGCGTTCAGAGATGGATGCAGTAACCACCTGGTGGTGCACAAAAACGTAAGAAGCACTGATATTTTGTAAGGGGGAGACTTTGTGGAATTAACTTTATTGAAAATAATATATAATGTTCAAGTAAAATATAGTTGTACAGTACACTGCTGTTTACTGAGGGGTCCAGTTTTGAAGAAACCAGACTGAGAAACTATGTAATTACACAGAACAGTGTTTGTAGGCAATTTGATACAATTGTCGAATAGTAGATAAAAATGCATTTTTGATTTGGTGTAACTGATCTGTGATTTGATAAAGTGGAAAACTTAATTGTTGGTAGACCTTCAGTCTGTTATAACAGGCTGTGCATGTGGTGAAGTTTTGCTTTCAGGGCTCATTATACATATGTACTGGTGGTTCTCTGAGACAAAGCAAGACAGACGGCTGGTTCAATTGTTTGAATATATGTCTGCCTGCTATTTCTTGGCACTGAAGCAACAGAGTAAATACTGTTGTTTTTTTGTTTTAGTTTAGTTTTTTGTTTTTTTTACAGAAAATTCAGTTGACTTTCTCCATTTGCTGTACATTTTTGTCTTCACTGTATCCTCTGTGCCCCATTCAACACTTCATCCTTTCTTTTGCTGTGTGCTGTGTCAGTCAGTTCAGCATGCGTCACTTTTCCTCATACTGTGTGTTGTGTGGTTGTACTATATAGTCATTGAATTAATGCATTATTTTTATATATTGTTCCAGTGATGAAGAGAAGAGTCTTTCACCAGAGAAATATTCAGTTGGGGACAGCGGAGATCCTGAGAAAGCTGAGCTGAACAGTCCAGCTGCCGCCTGCTGTCCAAAAAAAGGGTCAGAATCCTTACTGTGACTTTTGAATTCTATACATTTTTATAATAATAATTTATGCGAAATATTGTGTTTTTGACAGCAGTGAGAAAGTATCTAACGGTCCTCTTGAAGAGATGTCCCCTACTGAAGAGGCCAAGTATGTGATTTCAAATTTACTATTAATGCTTTGTGGATTTGTGTATTGAAATTAACAGCGTTTTTAATCTGTGTTCTCATTAGGCCAGAGGCGTCTTCCCCTTCCCCAGAGGCAGCTGTAAATGGTCCTGTGTGAGTGACGTAGTGCACATGTGTGGCCAGCCTGTGGTGCCCCCGGGCCCCTCCTCCCCGGCCGGTCAGTGGAGGCCTCCGATCAGAGCTGTACCAATCATACACCCCTCCAGGATCAGCAATAGTCCCACGAGCTCACCACCACTGACACACAGACAGTTGTACAGACCTGAGATGGACTCAAGACACGTGTGACACACTCAAAATGAATACAGAAGATTTTTCTGCATTTGTTTTATAAGCTGTTGTTCTTAAGGGGTTATGTGCAACTGATATCTTGCCACTCAAAATTAAATAGTCATGTTGCAATAGCTAAAGAAATGATTGTATGAATAAAATATTTTACAAAAAGACAAATGTATACTAGAAACATGGGGATTTAACACCGGAGAAGGTGTAGTACAACTAAACTGGTTTTACTTGTGAATCGATTTGTGAAACACGATATATTTGACAGTTTCACCCTCCAATGCTCTGTTTTATTTTTGCTGTTAATGTTTTATGTAAATATTTTTTCTTGTGGTCTTCAGCAATGAGACTGATTTAAAAAGTCAATTTTTGTATTTATTTTGCGATAGTTCCTTAAGGGATATACTAACCTGTGTCCCCTTTTGAGCTTTCATACTATCTTGTGTTCTTCTCATGACACTTCTCTCAACACTGCTTGAGCAAGAAGCTGCTAATGTGTGGGTTGCACCTAAGCAAGTGCTAGTGTCTCCAGGAAGTTTTCTACCACTTTTGATACCAGACGTCTTTTTGTTCCAAATTTTGTTTTAGGTGCACTTAGATGTTTCCAGGCATAAATGTCACACATCTGTATGTGCATCTTATAAAAAACTCAATTTGACTGGGCCTGGAAAAACAACCTGCTACCAGCTTACCACTTCTAACCTAATGACTTGTACGTATTAGAGAAGAGCAGCAGGTACCACGTGACTGTGGGGGTTGCTAAAGGGGCGTTGTTGAGCATTTATTAATAAAAGTGCGCACAGACGTTGGAAATATGTTGCAGCGTTGACTACGAAAGTTATTTTTTTTATTTTTAAATTTTGGGGAAAGTAATGTAAAATTAAATTTTATATGGTTATTTTACAATCCTACAGATGTCGCTAGGCTGTCTAGGTGGTGGTTAGAGAAAGGTCAGATGTCGCAAGATATGCAATAAATGTCTGGAAGTATTCGTTGCTAGGGCAGTTTTGGTAAATTTCTATATTTTGTGTTTTACTTACACAGTTTTATTAGATTTATTTGCAACCATTAAACTAATATAGGGTTATTAACGGATAGATCAGGGGTGTCCAAACGTTTTTCTTAGAGGGCCACATATGGAAACATTTTAAGTGGAGGGGCCACAGATTGATGTTCAATACAGGGTCATTCCACGCCATTTCACAGAATTTCCAGAAAATCTTACACATCATGTTTTTTAAAAATTTTGAAAAAATTACCAGCTGGTCCCTTACTATCATGTACCAGCCCTGTGAAGTTTTAGTGATTTTCGATCATTACTTTTCAAGTTACAGCTCATTTTATGAGGGGAGTATGTGTCGATTTACGGGCCCAAAATCGCGTCATTTTTTCTTGGCCGTGTTCACAGGTCGATATCTCCGTAAGTATCACACATATAGGACTGAAATTTTGTAGGCTTGTAGTCCTCTACTCTGTGTTCACATACCATCTATCGAAAGTTTTGTATTACAACTCCTTGTCATTTTATATGAACTTTAAAAAAAAAACAAAAAAACATAAATTTCCGTGGCATACCATTTAGCCCCCTTTTAAACCTACTTGTAGGTGTAGGAGACCCTTAAATTTTTTTTTGAGAATCAAGATATAGATATGTACTAGGACTGTTAAAAGAAATCACCAAATGTTGAAAATTTTAAATAGGTTATGTGTGAGGATCCTGAAAATGCAACATGTTTCGATCTTCACATGTAATTTATGGCATGTAGGTAGTGATAAAAATGTTTTGAATACTTTTTGTTTGAAAGACCAGAAAAAGACCTTTCATATGGTACCAAACATATGTATTTTATGAAGCTCCTTCAATTTTTTATTGTATCTTGAACATTCACATTTGACACAATGACACAAGTATACAGTGACCATGTACTATATTTTATTCCAGCAGCTAAAGCTCCCAAACATGAAGAAAGAACAAGAATGAATCAACAGGATGTGTTACAAGTTACCTAAAAACCCAGAACACAGAACATGTATGTCTTATTCGTCATCAGTATCGGTAGGCACATCTTCATAAACCAGCAGTCAGTCCCGAAGCTTTTGGATTTTTCTGGCCGAGGTCAGCATGGACACTCCCCACAAGCTTGAACACCAGAATTCTCCTCAACCTGTAGAGGCTTTTTCATCCCTGGTGGATTGGTTTTAGATGGTTCAGTTGACCATCTTGACTGGGGTATGGCCTTGTAAGTTGAATCAGGCGCTTCCTCATCTGTGCACTTCGTTAATTTCTTGGGAGTAGGCTCTTGGTCCCATGGTGATCCAAACATGTACTGGCTCTCTTAAAATATATAACAAAAAGAACTTCAAAACAAATGTGCATTTGGAACTATATAGGTCCACCCCAGAATAAAGATTAATATGATTTTTTATATGCAATAAATTCTCACAAATCCTGAAATTTCCCTTAAATGGACAACCTTAACACTTTCCATTTAAGGCTCCATAAGAGCTGCTCAGGCGATCCAAACATGATAGGGAACTGTTTCCTCACTTCTTGGCTGCTTCCGGATGTTTGAGTTTCTTGCGCATCTAAATCTATTGTAAAGTTGTGCATAGTCTTGAACATCAATGTGCCGTCCACAACTAAGAGAAGACAATATAATATTGTTGAACATGACTTGATTGTTTCTTTAATATGAGAATAATTTACAGCTGTTTTCTTGGATGTCATATAACCTGTCACCTTCTCAGATACCTTGTTAGATCAAAATTATTATCAAACCATTTGATTCAGTCTTTAAATGTTTAGTGATGTTAGCTGCTGGAATAAAACATAGTGCATGGTCACTGTACTCGTGTCATTGTGTCTTGCACTATAACTGAGCCTCAAAAACACGAATGTTCAAGATACAATAAAAAACTGAAGGAGCCTCATAAAATACGTTTGGTACCATATGAAAGGTCTTTTTCTGGTCTTTCAAACAAAAGTTATTCAATTTTTTTTTTCATCACTACCCACATGCCATAAATTACATGTAAAAATCGGACCATGTTGCATTTTCTTGTTTTTAACAGGACCCTCACATATAACCTATTTAAAATTTTCAACATTTGGTGATTTCTTTTAACAGTCCTAGTACATATCTTGATTCTCAAAAAAAAAATAAATAAAAAGGGTCTCCTACACCTACAAGTAGGTTTAAAAAGGGGCTAAAAATGTTACGCCACAGAAATTAACGAGTTTTTTTGTTTGTTTGTTTGTTTGTTTTTTCATTTTTAAGTTCATATAAAATGACAAGGAGTTGTGATACCAAACTTTCGATAGATGTTATTTGAACACAGAGTAGAGGACTACAAGCCTACATAATTTCAGCCCTCTATGTGTGATACTTACGGAGATATCGACCTGTGAAAACGGCTGAGAAAAAATGATGCGATTTTGTGCCCGTAAATTGACACATACTTCCCTCACTAAATGAGCTGTAACTTGAAAAGTAATGATCGAAAATCACTAAAACTTCACAGGGCTGGTACATGATAGTAAGGGACTATTTAATATTTTTTAAAAATTTTTAGAGATCGAATTGCGTGGACCATTGGGTAAAATGGCGTGGAATGACTCTACAACAAGTTTTTTCAGATGGATTCACTTTAGACAGAGCTGCAGTACATATAAAGAGGCTTGGAACACACATTTGGTGCATATCAAAATCAACGGAATGCTGAGGTTATACTTATAGAAATGCTTGAATTGGCATATAAAATGTACTATTTTTGATCCTTTCGGCCAATCCAGCAGGAAGCCTGAGGGCCGCGTTTGGACATTCCTGTGCCTCTAAGGACTAGGAAAGAAAACAAATTATCTTGACTTAAGTCAGAGCAAATGATGGTTAGTGCTTCATGGAAAGTGGAGGTGTGACCATGACGGCGTTATGGATTTATTATTAAAGCCTTAAAAATGTGTGTTTATGAAAATGTGGCCAGGAACTACAATTCCCATGACTGGTCGTGAGTCGCATACCAATGACGTCAGAAGTAGTTGGGTACAGGATTATCCTGATGCCATCCACTTGGCAGGAGAAGTTTCCTGGGAAATTATTTTTTCCTTCTGTTCATTACACTCTGATGTGAAGCATGGTTGACCGATACAGTGAGATTGGCTTCGTCCAACAAATACTTGGTCTAAATTTGGTGCCAAGGAAAAATGGTACACTTGGAAACGACACATCTTTGAGTGACTTCTCGGGTGAGCTAGCGTCATGCTAATGTTTGTAGCATTTTAAGCGTCTCGTCTTATACTTTTTTGCGATTGGCTTTGTATTACTCTTATTTTTATTTAGAGTGTCATGCAGATCCTACGTAAATGTGTTGGTTTAACATAAATGTCGTTAACTTCGTTGGCTTATGTGTGTTAATTTAACGACGAACCGCTTAGCCCGAACAGCTAGTCTGCTAACACCTCGCACGTAGTTAACTATAGTTAACTACTAGCAACTACTTGCTTGCTCTCAGTCCCAGTTATGAAATATTGCTTTTTATCTATAGAGATGTGGTACGGGGTGTTCCTTTGGGCAGCTGTCTCGTCCCTGATCTTCCACCTGCCTGCCGCACTGCTGTCATTGGCCACTCTCCGCCAGCATAAAATCGCCCGCTTCATGCCCATCGCCATCATTCTCATGGGCATCATTGGACCAGTCTGTGGAGGTGTTCTTACAAGTAAGTTATTAAATTTTCCCCTGTTGGTCGGTAACTGAAAACATGTAAATTATTAAGAGAACTACATATTTTCTCATTTTTTTCCATTATGTAGGTGCGGCGATCGCTGGTGTGTACAAGGCAGCTGGGAAGAGGATGATCTCTCTTGAAGCTCTGGTGTTCGGTGTGGGCCAGTCATTTTGCGTTCTCATAATCTCTTTCCTCAGGGTTTTAGCTACACTTTAGCAGGGCCCCATTGTGAGCTCACTGTGACTGCAAGTAGAGAGCTCCATGTTTGGAGCTGGACCAACTGACATCATTTCTTTGAAATGAACACTAATTTTTGGACTAAAATTTAACCCTTTTCTCTAGAGTGCCTGTCTACAATACTCCAGACCTGTTTGTCCAAATCAGGGATAGAAAACTACTCAAAGTATGGGTTGCTGGCTGAGATACTGCTCTATATTTATTCATTGCATTGTAGTGCCCAAACTGTAAATGTAGTTTCCAAGCTGGAGATGCTGTAATATGAAACAACGACTGTATGTAAAAAGTTAAATATTTCCAGAATGTTAAAGGTTTAAAGCCTGAAACTGTTGCAGACATGCATCTGCGCCAACTGTAAACTGAGGAGGCAAGAACATTAAGCTCATTAAGTACAGGTGAACATGGACATATAAAGAGATTTATGTCCTTCATTGTTATGTTATTGTCTGATGTTTTAGATTTTTTGAGCAAAAACTGCCCTTGACGGCAATCATATGTCTATAATTTATTGTGAATGTATTGTAAAATGTCTAGATAATTTTGAGTATAATTTTTGAGTCTTAGGCATTTTTAAACTCTTTGTTTTAGGTTCATCCTTGATTAGAGCCTGTTCTTGTCATTTGACAATTTCCACACCTTAATTGTATATAAAATGTGTGATAATTATTTATTTGCTTTGTTTGTATGAAACAAATGATTTAACTGTACATCCATTGATGAGGATGCAAATGATTTTTCCCCGGATATTGTAAAGTTGTACTTTGCAAATTTGCATAAATTATTTTTACATGCTCAGATTTGACTTTCTTTGATTGACATTACATTTACATAATCATTTAAAACAACAAATTAAGCTGTTGGAACAAATAGAGACAGTTACCCTCCTGCACAAGGTCTAAAAACCCAAACTATTTTATTCATTCTATTCTTTCCTTTTGAGCTTCAGGACGGGAAAAGACACTGGTGACTCAGAGGAAAAGATTGGGTCTCAGAAGAAAGCCATTTTAAGATGACACTGCATTGGAAGCAGGATGAGCTCAGTCCTCATTAGACCCACTTTTTCAGACCATTCATTGAGTCTTTATTAAAGAGAGGTGTAGAAAATGAAATAAATCAGTCACAAATTCACTTACTTTTATGGTCAGGTATTTATTGTCAGTTGATTTTAACATGTATAATATAAAAGGCCTCAAATGGTTTCATGGTACTGCTCTTCTTGGTCCGTCTACTCCCTCTTTTTGTAGTCCTCCAGATGAGCCAGGACCCAGCCACTCGGGCCCAGGATTACTGCAAACATGCATGTGAGGGCAAACGCCTGCTCCTACAATAAATACACACATGGGTTATTAGGACTTGCTTTTAGATAAGTAACTTCATGAACATTAGCCTACTCAAAATATTATTCTGAGATTTTGCCTACTTTTATAATGATACAAAATTGGAACAAACGAGTGTAACAATACAGGGCAAGCTACTTTTGATACTAGTTATGCTACATACCTTTTATATTCTTGGAAAAAACTATTGTCAAACTGGTTACATCAGTAGACCAGCCTAAATAAATGCACAATTATTACTTAGCCTAATTAGCCTAATTATTTTGGCAATGCATATATACATACAGTATTTTTTATTTTAATTTTTTTTACAGATTTTTATAGCTGATTTATTTGATTGCTATGTTGGTCATTTACACACTTGAGCAAACTACATTAGATTGTAACTAATAAGACAAAAGGTCCTTCCATGACAAGCCTGAAAGTTTAAGTGGAGAGTTAAAAATAGAAAGTGTTTCTGACAGCCTATTGTTAATCTGCCCTTGTCCATTTGTTTGATTACACTATTTTTGTCTAAGCAGGAAAAGCAAAAAAAAAAAAAAAAAAAAAAAGGTCAAGAACAAGATAATGGTAAATATAAAGCCACCTAAATCAGCATATTACATGATGACACTATGATCCATTGCACTATTGGACCACTTGAATAAAACAGTTTACGCTAACTGCTACAGAGGGTCCAGCGCCCTCTGATTGGTGGGCTAAATATAACACATAACTTGGAAACTGTAAGGACCTTTTTTTTTTTTTTTTCCTGACAATTTAGTTTTATTAAATATATTCAGTTTTTCATTTTCTTGATCTATTATAAATCAGCACATTACTTCTAACAACCAAAAACTTTCAGTCTATTTTTGTTGCAGTAAGAATTAGGCCCCTGCGCCACAGACTTTGAAACTGTTCCAAATCCAAGGTCATCCTTTATATTTATATCAAATGATAGCCCAAACACACAACATGACCCTATGCTAGTTTCACCATGCCAGTTATCATCTTTGCGTAGTTTGTTAGTGGACTGTTTTATATACAACAGAATTAAGAGGACTACGTGGACGCATTAGGAGCAATAATGGCGAGATAGCCTTGCGCAAGTCATAAAGTGTGGAAATTAAGAGTTCAAATATTGACTCGAGGCTACGTGCGTCCTGGCCGTGCGGTGATGGTAGTGCGGAGTCATTGTTGATCTGCGGGGTGCTGATGTAAAAGAAAACTTACCCCTGCAGAGATGTTGTGCTGCGCGGGCTTGGCAGACACACGGGCGAAGGGGACCACCTGCGTCCTCACAGCGTGCCTGAACAGCCTGGATACGGTGGGCAAGGGCATGGCTGTGAGTAAAGATGGTCTTCTTGATGAGAATTTATAAGACAAGTAAAAAGTAGAATAAAAGCCACCGGTGCTGCTGGTACTTGTCCAAATAAGCGTCCCAATGCGGAACAATGGAGAAATGCGCGCACGAGTTTACTTTCTGTGCGTCTGACTGTGCTCTGCGTCTGTGCAGAGAGAGATACTGCACCTGTTACACGATCGGGCTTCCGCAGTCAAATGACCTCAAGTCAACTGTAACCCCTCTATTCAGGCCAGATCTAATAGATAAGTTAATAATTCATTCCAAAGTTAAAATAAAATCATTCGACAGCTGCCCAACAATGAATAATGTGACTTTTATCCCATATACCAATAGCCCAGCCCTAGTTTGTTGTTTTTGTTATTATATTTTTTATTTGTTTCATATTTTACTGTAAGAGCCAAAGGACAAAGGTCTCCTTGAGGATCAATAAAGTATTTCTATGATATAAAAACATATAAATCTATGTAAGGGTGTGGTGAACTCACTGAGCCACCAACGGCATTATTTGGAGGAAGGAAGTTAAACCGACATAAAGGCTGACGCATAAGAGCAGCTAAGCAGTTAATTGAATCTGTAGTTCTTAAATCCCACCAGCAGATGGTAGTGTTTTGTCAGTCTTTGCACCAGCGATAGCAAATCATCCAACAGAAGATAGAAGAAGAGGAAGCACATCAACTCCAGGAAGTCAAAGTTCAGTCTTTTTTCTTTTCACGAGAAACTCTATTTCTCTCCACAAAGAACCAGAAAATAATCAAAGAACAACTGGTAAGTCAACGAAGCATCGCAGCTACAAATGCAAGACATAAAACGTACCGTTAGCTTTGGATTCATTGGGAATAAACTAATTACTGACCCAAATGCTAAGTATTAACCTTAAGGCCTGCAGCTTGTTCTACTTATTTTTAATTAGAGTAGTTTACATTAACACTGTGGTTTCAACTATGTGCGATTTGGTGTCTCTGGGAAACTAAATGGGTTCTTCTTTAACACACGTGTTTATTTATTGCAGTGCACCCGGTTTTGAGAATAAAGTCCTGTTTATCTAAAGATGCTGGTGCAAAGTGTTGTCTTTACTTGCACTCCGCCTTTTGCAATGTGCCTTTTGTGTTTGCTTGGCCTGTGTTGTGTGTGTAGTGGAAGATCTGTGCTTACTTAGTCTGACGTGGCCAGATCTCAAGATCAACATCAAACCAGTTAGTTTCTGGAGCTACTGCAACATTATTTAGCATTTACATTTTTGCTCTGTTATTATATGTTGTTATTATTTTGTGATGTGTGAGCCACTGTGTCCAAATAATTTCACTTATGGATCAATCAAGTTTGTCCAAGTCTAGTTGCTTTTCAAAAGAATAGACTTATTTTAAAAACAAATTTGAGTGAAGTAACAATTTAGCTGTGTGCAGATAAACTGAAAATGAGTGTTGCAAAACTGACACCTGCCCAAGCTTTACATTAATCTGAAAGTGCCTATGACAGGCTGAATTACTCATTTTACTAAAACACAGTTAAGATCATTCATTCACATTCAAGAGTTTACAAAATATTAAAAAAAACAATAACAACAATGCTGTACCAGGCCAAAACTCCTCTAATGTACACAGAAATTATTATATGAGAAATAAAAATACAAGAAAATGTCTTTATTTTGTTGAAATCATGCTTAAAGATGTGTTTCTTGTGTATAAATTATGGTGAGTCCTCTAAAATAGAACTCGCTATTTCCTGTAATATTCATCATATTCAACTTTTATTTTCAAATTTCTTCTTGCTTGGTGTAAAACTAAAATTTATATTTACAAAAGGTGTTATTGAACTAAAGTAGGAATCATCAAAACTTCTTCAAAACATATGCATTACAAAATCTTCATAAATATTTATTGTGACTGTGTCTTCTGCTTCTCCCCTAGTTTGTCCCAGGACAGTGTCTTCATGTGAGGGGACCCTCTGCCCATCATGTCCCTGATGGGTCCAGTTGTGAGCTTCTATGTCCTGTGTTGCCTGCTCGCTGTATCTTTGCAGCCCAGTGATACTAGCCCAGTCTGTAAAGAATGTAAGTTGTAGTGTATCAATCAGCTGTATTTCACTGAACATTGTTACTTACAACATTTTATATTTTTATATTATAACTATGCGTTTTTAACACACATTTTAACAATGCATTGATTAACTTTTCTGGTGGAGGGTCCGTCAAATGTTTTTCTCTGTGGAGATGTTATTGCTTTGTCTCTAATGTTTCACAGTATGGCATTAAACCTTTCTATCTTCATGATGCCCAAACTAGATAGACCAAGTTTCAGGTCAGTCTGTGGAGTCTGTGGGGAGGCAACTTTGCTCAGAGTCAGAATGCCTGTTTTTCTAGATATTTATGAGCTATAAAACCAATTGTAATTGAATAAATGCAAAGGTGGAGCTGTTTAATGTCCTATTGTGGAACATTCCAGGCAGAGCAATGACATAATCCATAAAAAACAAGAAGGTCACGGACCCCCAACAAACAGTGACATAATGCTGCTGAAAAAGAGATATGTATGGAAATGAATTTGAATCTCACCAGATGCCCTGCATAGTGTGGGATGTGTGTGGGATGTTAATATATTTTTTGGCCCCCTTAAAAGTAAAATACTAGTACATTTTAATTGTTTCTCTTCATCTGCAAAACATAAGGATGCAGTAGATAAAACATATTTATTTTTGGGTGGTTTGGGTTTGGGTTTGTTTTACCTATTTACTCATTGCATTTATCTTCAGGATTTATTTAGATTCAGTTAATTTAGTTGCTCTGTGAGGGATGATCATTGAAATCATTGATCACCCACAAAGAAAATAGTGAATAGGGCTTCATAATTTACATAACAATTGAACTCCCTTTCTGTGTTTGATTTTGAGCTTGAAATTTTGATCAGAACTAGCTGGTAGCCAAAATCATTATTTTCACAAGAAATATTGTTCAAGTTTTGCACTCAACCCAAGGCTACAAGGTCCTCAATAATATATTTTGGGCAACACTAGATATGCTACTTCAACTATTAGAGTCCAGCAAAAAATGCAAACCTAACAGAATTGATTGCGGTTTTTACCTAAAATGAAGCAAGAATTGCTCAAACAAGTATATTTTTGTGCTTACAGGTAGCAATAACAGCACAGGTCAAAATTCATCAGAGACTGCTCAGAGAAATGTGACGGAATCCTCTTCTCCTGTGAACTCCACCAATCTTAACCAGCTTTTTAACAGAAGCCGAAATAGACAGTTTAATCACACTGTAAATGATGCCAACCAGGATGTCACCGAAAAAGTCAATGCCACCTCCTTTTCACATTTCGACTTTTCTACCACCCAAAAGCCCTTATTACAACCTTCTGCACCACCAGCTAAAAACAGTGATTCTACGTCAGGACCAGAAGTCACAGATGCTCGACTTTCACTCAACAATAATACTGGACTGAATAAAACTGCTGGTGTGCCTTCCAATACTTTAGGAGTACAGGCAATCATACCTCCAAATACTAGTACCACGCTACAGACGTCAACCCTAAAAACAACTCCAACTCCAACTCATTTATCCACGACAAAGACGGCTCCTTCTCATTCACCAAAAACCACTGCACCTGCCCCAGACAATGTAATGACAACGCCATTTTCAAAAACAACAACCACCACCAAGGAACCAGCTACTATTACTTCTACTACTGCTACTGTTACTACAACTACTTCAACTACAACTGCTACTGCTTCCACTTCTACTACTACTACTACTACTACTACTGCTACTGCTACTTCTGCTGCTGCTGCTTCTACTAAATCAACTGATTTTGTTTCTACCAGCTCTGCCCCAACTGTCCAGTACCTGAGCCCAGTGGTGGAGGTGGCAACCAGTGATTTAACCAGACAGCTGGTAGATACGGCCTCATTGTTGGCCATCCTGCTTTTTGGTTTACTCTTCCTTTTTGTGGTAGTGGCTGTGTTTTTGACCCAGGCCTATGAGAGCTACAAGAGGAAGGACTACACTCAAGTGGACTATTTGATTAATGGTATGTACACAGACTCTGGGGTGTGACTATAGAAACTCAGACTAACACAACCGAGAATGGGGCTTTAAAAGTCCCTTTGTCAAGTCAGTATGAAGCCAAATGGGTTTGATCAACTGCTTATTTTGACCAGATAACACATGTGAGTATAACCCTGTGGAAGCTGTGACCAGAGGCACAACTGACACGACCAATCTTCTCTCAAAAAAGTCTTTATTGTGAGGTCAGCATTGTTTCACAGGGGCAGGTTTTGTCCTATTGGGTTGTAAGACAAGATGCAGACAATTTGTCAAATACTAAACTTTTGCTTTTTATGCCCATTCTATTCATTCCACAGAAATTAAGTCTGAACTACCAAAATCAGCAGTGACTTACTTACCTGACCAGCCAGTCCCTTTAACATTCTGTTTGAATCCAGAAAGGTCTAGAATCGGACCACAGAGTGTGAAAAACCTCATTCCAACCACAGCTGATAATTTGTAGCACATGTCTCTCAAATGTGGAAGACCTCTCCACTCAAAAATTCTCGTAACATTCAGAACAAATTATAATAATATAACAAAATATATAATAACTTCTTATACCTGAGATAAGTAATAATTTGGTACTTCAGTCAATTCTGTTAAAGCCTATGCTCTTTCTCAGTCCTTTATATTGGTTTTTCCCCTAGTTTTTTTTAATCAGGGTGACATGATACAGCTCCAGAATGATTTTGTTTTGTGGTTCTGGCTGGTCAGGTAGGTGATTTACTATAATACACCTGGTAACATCAAGAATATGTTCATTCCTAATGGGAAATATTTGTTTATATTTATTTCTGGTTATTCCACATGGCACAGCCATAATAACAGCGAATTTGAGCAATATAATTTACCTCACTGCAG
This sequence comes from Boleophthalmus pectinirostris, assembly GCF_026225935.1. Lineage (NCBI taxonomy): Eukaryota > Metazoa > Chordata > Actinopteri > Gobiiformes > Gobiidae > Boleophthalmus > Boleophthalmus pectinirostris. The sequence goes on from NW_026571258.1 coordinate 23,872, forward strand.
TGTCTTATGGCATTGCTGTATTGCAATAATATATGTTTATTTTTTGAATCAAAGGAAGGTGCAGAGATTTTCTACAGTGTTCTTTAAGAGCCAAACTCCCATTGTCTTTATGTCATTCCACTACCCATATCGCCTCTTGGAAGTTGCATCTTTGTGGGAATGCTGGAGAGTTTGTAATGTTGACCAGTCTAAAGTATTCTCCATAAGACAAAATTCAAACAGAGCCGCCACAGTCTTAAAAGACAGTGTGTACGTTATGCTAAAGTTTACAGTGGCCTCAAAAGCCACTCTGAACAAATTTGCCTTCAAATTTGATTTTGTGCAATGTACAGTATATATTTCAATATGAGTCATACCAGTTTGTTTAGTAAATTGTAGCAAAAAAAAGAGCCGAACTTGCTTTTCATAATTGAATGGACCTTTGTGTTACACTAATGTTGTGTTATAAAAGTAACCTCCTATATGTGAGTCTCAATAATTCTAGTGAAATACCACACCAGAACAAACAAACAGCGTTGCCTAAGGTGTTGCTTTATTGCACTTCCAATAAAGATGGGATCAGTTTTCCCACATAGACTGATCTGACGGCATTCAGACTGAGTAGTATGATTGCATTTCTAAAGAGTGACTTATTAAAACATGACCAAAAGTTGTCCTTGTGTTCTAACTGCAAGTATTGTATATTGTATATTGTTTTTGTTTCCAATGTTTACTTTTGTTAGGAAATTTTGTCTTAAAATGCCAAAAATGTAAAAGCACATGATTGTAAAGCCAAGGGAATTGTAAAGCCATTTTGGTTCCTGTTCAGTTGTCAGATGTGAAGGTGGGTGCATGTATTTAATTCACAATGGAACTTAATGCCTTGTGCCAACTCGACATTGTACCAGTGCACTTTGATTTTTAACTTGGATACAATAAAGGAACAGAATAATTCCTTTGTTCATTTTTTTATATATCATTATCATTAGTAATGTTATTGTCATTAATATTAATATAGTGTTACAGTCGTATGCATTATTAAACCATGAGGCTAACAGCCGTGAATTATTTTTGTACCACACAGGTAGTCCCGGCAACAGCTAATCACTGTTCTATATCACTACGCTATGAGCATCACCATAGCACCAGG
>NW_026571259.1:0-10253 GCF_026225935.1 Boleophthalmus pectinirostris
AAGAGATGTTTGTTTAGAGTTGGAGAAATCGATAATAAAGTCTCCACGAAGCTAGATGCAGCGGTGATGTGTTGCCAAACAAACGCAGCCAGGGCCGGGGGCGGAGACACGAGGTGTGTTCAAAAAGCTCTGGAAAAAAGTGAACAGCGTAGTAATAACACACTACAAATGTGTAATTACTGCAAATAAATGATATATTGTAGCGACCTACAAACTGTCGCAATGCTTTATGGGATTGTTTTTATTTGGGGCTAGTTATTCACAGGCAGTCATTTTCGGGGGGGAGAGTTCAGACCATGAGTTAGGCAGGAGTGTTTGAAATTTAACCCTGCACTGTTGCTATTGTGCCGGTTTTATTAAAGCTGAAATACGAGCGAACCTGTTCTCACGGTTTTCATTTCGTAACTGCCGTTACAATATTGTTCTAACATTATGGGAAGAATTATGTTTGTTATGTTTGAGTTTTATTTCTGTGTTTCTATGTATAAAACTCTTTCTCAGAAATCATATTGTGCTATTAAAAGTGTTTTTATAAACTATAAACTAAACTGTATTACCTTTATGATGTGTAGTACTGCTGCTGCTTATGGCCATCTTGGGCTTTCAGAGCTGCAACATTGCAGGGGCGACCAACACAGACGATGAGGTTTAGTTTAGTTTAGTTTATTAACCCTCCCGCGCTCCTGCTGGGTCAAACAGACCCAAAATTGTGTTTTTTCCTTCATTTAAAGCCCTCCCGCTCTCCTGGTGAGTCAAACAGACCCAAAATTGTGTTTTTTTCCTTCATTTAAAACCCTACTGCTCTCCTGCTGGGTCAAACAAACCCCAAATTGTTTTTTTTTATTTATTTATTTAATCACTCCTTGGGCCTGTGTACAACAGCTGTCTCATTTTCGTGCATGCACTACTGACTGCATACAGCAGGGGGCAATATTTTTTTATTTTAATAAAGTGTCTATTAAATGAAGGGGGAAAAAATTATTTCGGGTTTGTTTGACCCAACAGCAGAGTGGGAGGGTTAAATGAAGGAAAAAACACAATTTGGGGTCTGTTTGACGGAAATTTTTTAAAGACCCGGAAAAGTTCTTCTCCTCTTTCCTGTCACAATAAGCTTTTTTTTTTTATGATGAGAGTAACTATAGTAACTGTTCATAGTTCTGTTTCAGACATGTCCTCCTCCACCACCACCACCACCACCAGAGGCCTGAGCTCTGAGGAGACGTTCCTGTGCTCCATCTGTCTGGAGGTGTTTGAAGAGCCAGTGTCCACTCTGTGTGGACACAACTTGTGCAGACGCTGCATCTCTCAGGCCTTGGACACTGATGAGCCCTGCTGCACATGTCCTCTGTGTTATGAGGTGTTTCACAGCAACAGCAGACCAGAGCTCAAGGTCAACATGCTCCTGAAGAAGGAGATGGCCTCAGGGACTAACCTGCAGAAGAACAAGAGCAGCAGCTGCAGCTCTATGGAAGACAGGCCAATGTTTTAAGATGAACGGTGCTACAAATCCCAACGGGTCATAGACTGAAGCTACGGTGCACAGGACTCTTCTTCTTGTCATAGGGTGCTCTTTTACTGTTATTCGGAACTGAAACTCATCAGAAGACATGCACCACTGCACACCAAGAGCTCTTTCCAGGAGTGGCTCTCCAAATGCTAAGTCCAGATCTTTAACACTTTCACCACACTCTTCTTTGGGTAGTGATTTTAACACACATTTTCATTGTTTGATATGAATTTATGGAGTCTTAGTTTACCTGTTGTACAAAGCTCTCTTGCTTCTTTGACTAGTTTTATTGCTTCTTCTTCTGACATCATACTGACAAGCCCATCATCTACATAAAAGTTCTTTTGAATGAACTTAACAGTACCTGGGTCAAACTTGTCTTCACCTTGTGTGGCTAGATGTTTTAAGCCAAAGTTAGCACAGTCAGGTGATGAGGCTGCACCAAAAAGGTGAACCTTCATGCGGAAGACCGAGGGGTGGAGTGCTTATATCACCATACTCCCACCATAGAAAACGTAAATAGTCCTGGTCTTGTGGTCTAACATGGAACTGGTGAAACATACGTTCCACATCACACATTACAGCAACTGAACCCTTCCTGAACCTACAGAGTACTCCCACCAATGTATTTGTGAGGTCAGGCCCTGTGAGCAGGTGTTCATTTAGTGAAGTGTCCTTGTATTGTGCAGAGGCGTCAAACACTACATCCTCTGACTCAGCACTAAACAAAAGAAAAGGAAAAAATGTTAGCTTGTGTGCTTGTGTAAAACTTGTGTATTACATATGTACTACAACAAGTCTAAGTCTAGTGCAGCAGGAGCAAACACAATGCACAACCCCATCCCCCACCCAAATGGTGTCAAGATATTATGACCTCACTAATGAGGACAACCACACATCCCAAACCACTTCATCCACTTTACACATGTAGTTTGTAGCTAATTATTACAAACAACAACATACATGTCATAAGTCTAGTGCAACACAGGTAAAGTTGTCTGAAGTTCACAATCTCATCCCCCACCTAAATGATTATACCCCTCACGCATCAAATAAAACTGTATCCAAACAATACGTAAATAGGCATTACGCATGCTACTATTATGTATTTACTCCCGTTTACTACAAGTGTTGCATGATGTTTGCTCTAAATAATTATGAAATATTTGCTACTTACTCTTCAATAGGGTCCAGACCCTCCAGGTAATCCAACTCTTCATCTGTATAAAAAGTGTCCACATCGGACTCGGCGTCACAGCCAGGCTCCGTTACCATCGCCACTGCTTCCAGCAAGGAAAGTGACGCTTTGCGTGCCATTTCTGTTCGTTCGTTCTTTCTTTCTTTCTTTCTTCTGATAGACTTCCCGGAGCTCTTTATCCTCCGTGCGCAAAACAACAATGCCTTGGCACACGAATGTGCGCCGGGTCTACGCCAAGCGCGCATCTGCGCGCACCTGCTCACACCCGCGCGCACCCGATTCATTGCTCGACACTAGGCTGTTTACGTCCTGTTGGGTGTATTATGTATCATTTGCAAGTTAAAAAAAAACTTTTCAAATGAGATGCGTAATTTGCCATTTACTTGAGAAATAATGGTACTTAGGCCTGCTTCATCGAATGCTATGAGCACAGTAGCTCAGAGGAGTAAGCTATCTTCACTTACAACAATCTTTGGCAAAGTTTGAAATGAAAATGGATGGAGCGCGTCACGCGCCGAAGAACGAAGTTCCTATTGGACACCTGTTTTCACTACGTCACCACGCAGCGTGCGTGTGACGTAGGATGATGCCGGAAAGATGCTCGTAAAGCCACGGGTCTTAAAAAAAAAAAAAAAAAAAAAAAAAAAAAAAAAGCCACGGGTCTTATCTATACAAGGGGAAAAAATTAAGTCTCTATCTTTTATGGTTAAAAAGTTATGCGCGGTTATGTAAAACATGTCCGCCGGTATCGTATACGATACCGTCGGTCTGGAAGGGTTAATGTTCACACTGGAGTCACATACAAGTCACATTTAATTGGAAATGTGAACGACCTCGCAAAAACATCAGATTTCATGAAAAAAAAAAATCCGAATTGAGCGTTAAGTCCTGCAGTCTGAACGAAGCCTTACTTACTATAACTATGGACTTGTTGTGTTGGTGAACAAATTGACCCATGTCTAATACTAAACTTTTAAAAATCTGTCTTATTTAACATCCGCTTTTGTTGTCATTCATGTTCAGGTGTTTGTGGTGACGGAGTTGTGCGACAACGGAGACCTCTCTAAGCACATAAAAGCCAAAGGCCCACTGTCTGAGGAGTTCAGTAAAAGAGTCTTCGTCCAGCTCTGCGACGCCGTTCAGTATCTCCACCGAATCGGAATCGTGCACCGAGATCTGAAATGCGAAAATCTAGTTTTGGATCGAAATAACAACATTAAAGTGTGCGACTTCAGCCTGAGCAAGAGACTGAGCTACACAGACGGACAACTGGATTTAAGCAAAACCTTCTGCGGCACCAGTAACTACATGGCTCCAGAGATCTTACGCAGTTTAGCATACAACCCCGTAGTGACTGATGTCTGGAGCATGGGGGTAATCCTGTTTAAAATGCTCTACGACGCCTTTCCATTCTCCTCAACGAGAGCTCTCAAGATGGCGCACGTTAAAATGACACGCCACATAAATTTCCCAGACACACCCCACGTCTCACTCGAGGCCGTGGAGCTGATTCAGAGCATGCTTCACCCAAACGCGGCGCATCGGACCAGCATCCCCCGCATCCTGGAGAGTCCGTGGATGATGCAGGACGAGCGGGTAGAGGGCGCCGCCGAGTCTTCCGAAGCAAAAGGAGGAGAGAAGACTGGTGAAGATAACAAGGATTCTGATGAAGCAATGTGAAACTGTCACGGCAAAAGCGCAAACGTCAAGAGGAGATGATGGTTTTTAATAAACTGTTTATAAAATGTATGTATCAAAGATTAAAAGTTCAAGTTATTTCTTATAATAGACATAATTATATAGAATTGTGACATTTGTTGTAGTCTCTGCTGTTGTGAACTTAAGGTTACTTACTTAAAGTCGGGCAGCAGTAGCTAAGTTGGTAGTGTTTGTCCACTGATGCAAAGGTTGGTGGTTTGAATCCCACTCTCAACATAAACATCATTGTTAGATTCACTGACTGTTACGTCCCCTTTGCTAGAGGAGAAAGGGAAGTAACAATAAAACCAGGATGTTTAAGGTTTAACAGTGTAGGAAAGAACAAAAAAATTGGCATTTAAGGAGAAAATAAAAAGGATTTAAACAAAATAATCTAATAACTAAGGAGCCCTAACTAAGTACAACATAACAAAATCTAACTCAAGTTGTACTGCGAACAAAAAGGAGTCTCAAAGAACTAAAGGAGGCAACAGCCGGCAATATAACAAAACGAGACAACCCAAAACATCAAATAAAAAGGCTCGGCTGGATCACTGCTCGCCCTTTTTGTTTTAGTTGTAGAGAAGCAACGACGAGGAAATCTTCACATAAGAAGTTTTGTCTGATAAAAGAAAATAAAAAGCCCAGACTTTAGTTAACTGTATTAAAAATATTATTGATAAAAGACGAGGAGACACTGACTGGTTTAGTCCTGGTTTAGACCTGGTTTAGACCTGGTTTTAGTCCTGGTTTAGACCTGGTTTAGACCTGGTTTAGTCCTGGTTTAGACCTGGTTTTAGACCTGGTTTTAGACCTGGTTTAGACTTGGATTAGACTTGGTTTAGACCTGGCTTAGTCCTGGTTTAGTCCTGGTTTAGACCTGGTTTAGTCCTGGTTTAGACCTGGTTTTAGACCTGGTTTTAGACTTGGATTAGACTTGGTTTAGACCTGTCTTAGTCCTGGTTTAGTCCTGGTTTAGACCTGGTTTTAGACCTGGTTTAGACTTGGATTAGACTTGGTTTAGACTTGGTTTAGACCTGGCTTAGTCCTGGTTTAGTCCTGGTTAGAGCCTGGTTTAGTCCTGGTTTAGACCTGGTTTTAGACCTGGTTTAGACTTGGATTAGACTTGGTTTAGACTTGGATTAGACTTGGTTTAGACCTGGTTTAGTCCTGGTTTAGACTTGGTTTAGACTTGGTTTGGACCTGGTTTAGTCCTGGTTTAGACTTGGTTTAGACCTGGTTTGGACCTGGTTTAGTCCTGGTTTAGTCCTGGTTTAGACCTGGTTTAGACTTGGTTTGGACCTGCTTTAGACCTGGTTTTAGTCCTGGTTTAGTCCTGGTTTAGTCCTGGTTTTAGACCTAGTTTAGACTTGGTTTAGACCTGGTTTTAGACCTGTTTTTAGACCTGGTTTAGACTTGGATTAGACTTGGTTTAGACCTGGTTTGAACCTGGTTTAGTCCTGGTTTAGCCCAAAATGTGAAAACAGGAAAATACCTCCGTGTAATCCATTCATTTCAACAAAGTAACTGTAATCCAATTACCACTCACTGAAACAGTAACTGTAACTGAATACAGTTACTCATAATTTGTACTCTGATTATGTAACTCTGGTACATGTAATCTGTTACTCCCCAACACTGAGTATTTTATAAAAACATGTATATTTTTAGGGGAAGCAGCAAGTCTTCTCAAGTCACAGGTCTCAAGTCCGAGTCATTGACCTTCAAATCCAAGTCAAGTCCCAAGTCTTTGTCTTGTCAAGTCTCAAGTCCTAAAACTAGTGACTCAAGTCTGACTCGAGTCCAAGTCCAAGTCCCCAACGCTGAGGACCCCCTCCCTTATAAATAACAATAAAACAAATAAATACAATAATGTAAAAAGTAAAAGTATCTAGGGAAATACAGCTGCTGGTAATAATAATAATATTTCTTGAATTTGTTGTTGACAAGTTTGATAAAATCTTATTATCGATCCATGAATGTTTGACTTTTGGTGGTTTTGCATCACAACTATTGCGAAAAACTCAAAATACAAGAGAAGTCTATTTATATGCGTGTGAAATCAAAATGGCTGCTCTCCTCCCGCGGACCCTGCAACGATATAACCTTACACCAAGACAAATATTAAGGTTTATTTTTTCAGAAATAGCGCAATTTTGTGTCTGGAAGTGTACGGATCGTGAGCTGCTAGCTACAATTACCCAAATTAGCATTCCCAGTAAAAATCCTCGTACGTTTCCTTGGTTACGGTTACTTTTTGCGCAATTCGCTTTTGTATCGTCGTGCAAAACGCAACTCATATTTATAATTTTGCATCATTTAGGAGTTAAAAAGGTGACTCGACAACGCAGCTAGTTGACCTCAAGTAACCTATGTACATGCCCCCACGTTTATTATTAATGCACAATAACAAAACTAGAAAAACTAAGTGGATTCTGTAATTGCAAAAACAATACGCACTTTCAGAGTTATGCATTGCAGCGTTTAGATCGTCATCAGGGTAAATAAAGTGTTAAATACATTGCATAGTTGTATTACTGTGCGAACAAGCGTGCTAATTACCATTTAACCCACTAATCATGGACTTTATGTAACTTTATTTACTAGCAGTGTGCATTGCCTTGAGTCTGACGACGATACGATACATATCATGATGCGCATGTCACGATTCAATATATCACGATATATTCCGGATATTGCGATTTATGAATAATTACTTCTAATAATACAGTCAACTACACCTTCAAGAGAACACAATTGTATGAGATATATTTTTTTATATTTTTAAATCATGAGAACGGTGAATGTAACTAATGAATTTTTGTGAAAATTTTAAAAGAATTGTGCAGTGAAGTATCACGATCACGATGACCTAATCAATTTTTTCTTTCACCCCTAACATTTACTGTAGTTGAATTGGTTTTATTTTGGATATTGGATATACGACACATTCAAAGACATTTAACTTCTAATCATTGATTTATTTTTTTTTTTTTTTAAACAGCTTGTGATGTCTTCATAATCATCCAGGGTATATCACAAGACAGTAATTATTTAAAAAATCATACTATAAGCTGATTTAATGTATATTTGTGAATTCAGCAGTCATTTTTTAACTTGTGATGTACAGACGTGGACGAAATAGTTGGTGCCCCTCTGGTAAGGAAAGAAAAATCAACAATGGTCAATGTTTTTTTTTAATAATTAGTACTTATGATTATGAAGATGTGACAGGTTGTTTGAAAAGAAATGTTAAATAAGTGTTGAATTCACAAATATGCATTAAATCAGCTCATAGTGTAGTATGATTTTTACAAATATGCATTGAATCGTTAAATCTTTAAACGTGTCGAATATCCAGTAAAGTGTTAAATACATTGCAAACAAGCGTGCTAATTACCATTTAAACCACTAATCATGGGCTTTATGTAACTTTATTTACCACAGTTGAATTGGTTTGATATTGGAGATTGGATATTTGACACATTCAAAGACATTTAACTTATAATCATTGATTTTTTTTTTTTTTTTTAACAACTTGTGATGTCTTCATAATCATCCAGGGTGTATGTCACAAGACAGTAATTATTAAAAAATCATACTATGAGCTGATTTAGTGCATATTTCTGAATTCAGTATGTAGTTTGTAACGTAATCCATTAAATTACTTAAAGTGAGTAACGTAATCTGAATACTTTGGATTACTTGATTTGCTGTAGAGAAGCAAAGATGAGGAAATCTTCACATAAGATGTTTTGTCTGCTAAAAGAAAATAAAAAGCCCAGACTTTACTCAACCAAATTAAAAAATATTATTGATAGAAGAGGAGGAGACACAGTCCACACAGCATGGTTTAGTCCTGTTAAATCATACATAGTTTAGACCTGGTTTTAGTCTTGGTTTAGACCTGGTTTTAGACCTGGTTTGGACCTGGGTTTAGACCTGGTTTAGTGTTTGGCAATGAGTGGAATTACCGAGAAAAAAAAAAAAAAAAAGTGGATATAGCCCAAAATGTGAAAACAGGAAAATACCTCTGTGTAATCCATTTATTTCAACAAAGTAACTGTAATCCAATTACCACTCACTCACTGAAACAGTAACTGTAACTGAATACAGTTACTCATAATTTGTACTCTGATTACGTAACTCCAGTACATGTAATCTGTTACTCCCCAACACTGTGTATCAAGCAAAGTGCAATGTGTTACCTGTAAATATTCAAAGATTGTTCAAGATGAGAACAAGCCACTACAATTTAAAAGGAACCTACATGTTTAAAAAAAAAAAAACTGATTCAGAACCAAGGTTATGGAGCGAAGTGTTACTGTGAAAGGAGTTCACTTATGGAATAATCTTGACAAAGAAATAAAAGAATCAAGTACAATGATGACATTTAAAAAATATATAAAATCAAATGTAATGTATGGAAAAGAAAACTAAATTGTTGTGCGTGATAGTGAAGATTACTGTTTGCAATTGATCAGTAATTGTGCCTGAACTGATATGGAATGTTTAGTAACCATCGGTGTTGATGTTTTGTCGTGAAAAGAGAAAGGAGGGCAGATAACATAAGATTTCTCTTCTTGTATGTTTGATGTTGTGACACTGTTGATGTCTTTTTATACTTTATGAATTAAATAAATAAACAAATACAAATATAATGAAATGCATAGAATTCATAGGTTTATAGGGATGTAACAATAACCAAAATATCGTGATATTGTATCATCAAAGTTCTCACAATAATATCGTGGACCATCACAATATATTGAATTACAAGTCTCTTTGCTTAAATTAAGAGTTATGGTGCAACAACAGCTAAAAAAGGACAGAGGGAACTACAAAGACCATGATCCTTTGCTCCTTTTCAGTGCAGACTACAAGAAGAAATAACAGTTCTAAGGACTTTGAAGGAAAAAGTTGCATACTAACAGTTTTGTCCACAAAATATCACAATAAATATCGTCCCATGAGATGTATATCATGAAAATATCGTCCCGAGAGATTTGGCTATCGTTACATCCCTATAGATTTTTTTTTTTTTTTTTTTCAAATGTCAATGTTCCTGGGCATGTTTAAAATGCTCCTGCTTAAATAAAGGATAAATTACTGCAATTTTAGTTCAATTTTCTTTTTTTCTGAATCTGCATTTATTTATTTTAATGAGTCCTGGAATTCCATTGAGCAGCATTTTCTCAAAGCTCCAAGATGAAGTTCTTCAGAAAAAACATAATCCTGGTGAAAGAGCTGAAACACCAGCTCAGTGTGGGCACACTCTGCAAAATGAGATGGAGACAGAGAGAGAGGAAAGAGCCGCAGTGTGGAGGGCTCTACGAGAGTCCATCAACTTCTCCAAAATCATTCAGGAGATGAACCATAGAACTGTGCAGCTACAGGCAGAGCTGGACAAGACCAAGCAAAACACACTGGTCAAAAAAGACAGACACATCCAAAAGCACAAAGAAATGATCAGTATACTTGAGGTACAGCAGAGAGAGGAGAGAAGGAAGAGTCAGGAACTTCAAGATGAGGTCTCCAAATTCCAAAAAAGATTAACAGGAGAGCGAGCAGAGTTTGAGAGGGGAGAAGGATGCCCCATGTTCAATACAATTTAAAAAAAAAAATCTGTATTATATATATTTTTCTGTTGTCATCCATGTGCAGGTCTTTGTGGTCATGGAGCTATGCCAGAATGGAGACCTCTCGGAGTATCTAAAATCTGAAGGCCCACTGCCTGAGGAAAGCAGCAGACGACTGTTTGCCCAGCTCTGTGCCACTGCCCCGATGCTCTGATAAACATTATTTTATCAGAGGAACAAGGACATGGTCTCGATGACGAGTCTATGCGTA
>NW_026571260.1:0-25000 GCF_026225935.1 Boleophthalmus pectinirostris
CTTGGGTATTCAAAAGCCTGGGAAAGACATTAAAAAAACCTTTCAGTTAAATTGGAACTAGAGCTGGCCAATACGATAATAAACTGAATATCATCCATGTAAGTATCTACTTTCTTTCTAATGCCACTGTGGTGCTATATTATAATTTTATTTACTAAAGCTCTAAGTTAATTTATTTATTTATCATATGAACTGTCAGAAAAAGCAGATTAGTGTACATGTGTACATGAATTGTGATAAAATTCTTATCAAGATCTTACTCCAAACAAAAAATGCTAATAGTTTTTTAGCATATAACCCGCTACTTTGAATGTAAATGTAGTGTAAAAATGTATAAAGAGAAACACTTACTGACGCAGGAAGACAGAATACTGACTGTTCTGTCACCAATCGCTCAGTAAAGTCCACATCATTTTTAAAATCTGGAAAATGCTCCATGTCAATACCAACCTGCAAAAGAACATGTGTTATTTGAATTAAATGAAGTGCATATTGAAAACCATTGTAGTAGTGCAGGGCTTTGTGAGACTCTACTCACCATGAGGTACATGGCTCCAGAGGGCATGACAGGGTTCAGGCCTGGGACTGTGGATAGTTCATTGAAGCAAATCTCTGAGTTGGACTGAGGACAAAACAATAACATAGTTTACGATGATGTACTGTAAATGTTTATTTCTGACATAGAAATTGCATAATATGAAATTTTTAAAAATTTATTTTTATGAGAAAGTTAGTAAAGTAAGTAAAAAATGACATGTTTTGAAGTCAAAGAGATCAGACTGAGGCATTACAGAGGGGTGGAGTGGAAGAGGACATAGAAGAAGGATGCAGCCCCACCTTGAGGAAACTGATGGTGGTGCTGTAGAAACTCTGAGGCGTGTTGTTGAGGATACTCTCTAGTGCCCCCTGGACAATAGTACAGGCTCCAAGGATCCTCTGAGTCAACTTCACCAGGCCCTGTCGGATCTGCTCACACCACACAAGCATACATAAGTTTAACAGGATTTATAAACAATGTCAATACTTTTCCAGTATACATAAATCAGTTGTAACAATTAACAAAAAAACTCACTGAGGTAGATGATGACATAACAAATGAAAATGCAGTTCACCTCTGAGCCAAATATGTCGTTGCGGTCATGGATCAGGATCCATCCCAGCCGCCACCCGGGTACAAGCCAACGTTTAGCCAGGCCCCCACAGGCCAAAATGGGAACGTCACTGCTTAGAGAAGCCATAGAGGGAGAGCTGCAACCAGGGAACACCTAAAGACACATAACATAATAGACAATTTATATTCTGTCCATGTATAATTCTGTTCTGTGCACAATGCCTATAGCACAAACCAACAATCAACTAAATCAATTAGAAGCTCGGAATCATGCAACTGCATATATTGATCATCTTGGTTCAACATTGAACACGTGAAAGCACAGCCAGGTTGAATAAAAACACATTCAGTACAGTATAAGTACTTAGAGCATATCGTGAAACATTAGCCTTAGATCTAAGAACCACTCATGCCATGAGGACAGTACAGCATCCAGTGGACTCCGCCCACTCGAGGCTGTTTCTTATTGGAAACTTAAAGTAATTGGGGATCTGCCCCATCTGCTATTGGCCAGTTGAGTTTGAATGACGTAACAGCTGAACATATGTGTAGCATCAGGGTTTTTAAAGTGTTTTTGGGATTGTGGCTGTTCTAAGTGTGGGTTGGCTTAAAGTAGAGTCTTATTGTGGCCAGAGAGAGCATTTATGTAATGTTCTATACCCAGGCAGTGCCATAAACTATTATTTACTACCAGGACAGTGCCCTGGGAGAAGTACTCCACTGAACTGTGCCCTCACTGGCCCCAGACGGAGGACTGGCCCATTAAAATGGGCCCCACATCCCCCATAGTCCTGTCTGGCTCTCCACCCACCCCTCACACCCCCACCCCCATTCCACACGTTTCTGCTGTGCCAGAAGCCCACATCTGCATTAATGGCAAACACATGTATCCAGAAAGTGCTCAGTCATTGTGATGGGATCGGGTTCAAACTGAGCAAGGTTTATACTGATGCAGACACAGCGTAGAAACAGCCATTGCAACTGTAATACAACAAGCATGCAAACCAATAAAGTAGTGATAATTTTTTAGAATTGAATAATTCAGAAAGTTGCAAAAGTAATAGTGATTGCCTATGATCTTGAAGAAAATATACTTTTTTCAATTGTCATACTAATAAACTATTGCAAAACAAGTAAACAGTAATGACATGGGTCTGGATGCATCCATGATTCATCCTGTTATCAAAAAAGGTGGAAAATCACAGCACTAGATACGTGAACATCTCTTATCTGCTCTATATTTGAGCTGGCAAACATCACAGACCTATGGCAGTTGAGGATCTCTATCAGTTAAGTCAAGGGCAAAATCGATTCCATCTCCTCAACTGACTTTGTTGAGCGTGACCTTCTCTAAGGTGAAAAATGCTCCCATCTGTGTTTGTTCTTAGCTTTAAATGTGTCAGTAAACCTTTATAGGTTTAGGCTTCAAACCTGTTATTTCAGATTAAATGCTGAGATAATAATGCGTCTCTTGATTTTGGGCTGACTTTTAGAGCATTTCTGTTCACCTTGTTCTTTATCAGACTTGCAAACAAACAAACAAACAATATACTTAAGAAACATACAAAAACAATAAGAAAATCTACCAGTTTGCCATAGCTAACAAGATGAGTCAGATGACCTACTGCTCCAGTACTGTTGTGGGGTCACAGTGGACTATCACAGTGGCGTGACCGCTGTGCAAACCTCTACAGCCAGCCCAGAGCTGTGCAAACACTAAAGGTCCTGTTCCACTTCCACCTACAGACACCGTGATCGAGCACTCACCATATCACTGTAGATCTCATCTGCCAGGATGGGAACGCAGTATCTGGAGGCCACTGAAATCAACATAGTTGGTTAAATTCTTCGTTTTTTGTCAACACAACTATTACTATATACTATTATTACTATATTGCATTCTATTAGAATAACTGTACATTTGTATCTGTGTCTGAATAGTTGCTACCTTTGAGAATCTTCTGTAGGTGTTCTTTGGTGAAGACAGAGCCACAGGGGTTGGATGGGTTGGTAACAATGATGCAGGAGGTCCTCTCATCAATCAGGCTCTCTAAATGTTGTAGGTCAACTTCCCAAGACTTTTCTGGCTATAACACAGACTCAGGTCAATAATGACTAAATAAATCATGTGATTGCTGTTACAGTGCAGCTCTAGAACACACCAGCAGATTGTAGAGTTTGACCTCAATGCCCATGGAGACAGCCAAAGTTTTGTAGAGGGAGAAGCCTGGGCAGGGCACCAGGATGTTGTCTCCGGGGTTACACAACACACTGATAGCCAGGTCAATGGCTTGACTGCAGCCACTAGTCAGGATCACATCCTGCAAATGGACAGCATGTTGCATAAGACAGAAAAGTGCAGGTCATGTGCAAAGGTAATCTGCCAGTTAGCAGAAAAGCTATTTTGATTAATTTAAATTTGTCACATCATCATTCACTTAGATGTCTAGAATGAGAATAACAACGGAAGTATGTTTTATGCTTTTTAGTTGGAAGGTATAAATGTAACCTGAACCAACACAGGGAGATGTTTTGATTACTAACACAGTTCAAGGTAACTCACTTCTGCGCCCAGTGGTGCTTCCGGACAGCTATAGAAGTTGGCCACAGCTTGTCGACTATGCAGGTAACCTATAGAGGTTTTCATGATTAACACACAATGCTCTGTGCACCACATCAGTTATCAATGGTCTCTGACACTCACCGACTGATGGAGCATAGCCGTTAAACTTGTGTGAGTCAATAGCATCTTTCATGGCCTGCAGCACCGCCTTGTCTGTTGGCAGGTTTCCAAATACAGTAGGATCTCCTGAGGCATAGTAATGGCAAACTTTAAAGACACTGGTTTTATTTTACTTAATTTATGCAATACAATTACTTGGCCTACATCTCAAATACCTAATACGCTAAGTAGGCCTAGTTGCCTTTTTTCTACATAGGAGGAATGTAGCCTGTTTAGAAGGAATATTGTAGGCCTAAATGAGCAAAATTTGTTTTTTTTTCCTTTGAAATTTCATGGCAGTTTTGTCTCCTCTCTTTCTTCTCTGTTTTAATCATGGACTTTAGGCCTATACTTAGTAAAACAGGCTAAACATTTGGTAATCATATTAGACTTCTCTGGTTAAAATCTTGTGTTTCAGACAAAAGATAGTACCACTAGTGAAGGCTCTGTCAACCTAGCAGATTAAAATACGATTTAGGTTCTATCATCATTGTCTAAACTTATATGTGAATGAGTGATAACACGGTACCGATGGAGAGGGCGATCATAGGCTTGTCGGGGTTTGGGGTGAGCTTCATGCCGTCCACAATGGCCCTGATTGGGTTCAGAGTGTTCTGGGCCATGTCGGATGGCTTCACCTCCCAGCGCTGTCTGCGACTCTTCACTTTAGCGGGATACAAACTCCCATTTACTTGCACATGGTGCAAGCCATTCATGTTCAGTGCTTTCCCTTTCAGAGAGCTTCCATTCACCTTGTTGTTTACC
The DNA here is from genome assembly GCF_026225935.1 of Boleophthalmus pectinirostris. Lineage (NCBI taxonomy): Eukaryota > Metazoa > Chordata > Actinopteri > Gobiiformes > Gobiidae > Boleophthalmus > Boleophthalmus pectinirostris. The sequence goes on from NW_026571260.1 coordinate 4,599, forward strand.
AGCAACCCATTTCCACTCATCTTCACCAAGTAAGACTTGTTTTCCATTCTGTGACCTGTAAGCAAACAATATACGTAAGAAATATGCAACCACAATAAGAAATTTCACCAGTTAGCCATAGTAGAGATCTGTGCACCATGAATAACACCAAATATGATGATCTAGCCTGTTCAGGCCTCATGTTGCCTAGCAGGCCAGATGGGGCCTAAGTAGACTACATTGACCAGTTAGGCCTTTGGTCCACCTTTTCTTGATGGTTTAAAACCACCATTTTAAAGTGTACATTTGCTTTATTTTTTTATTTTGACTATGCCATCCCTAATTACTTAGTAATTAAATATAACAGATAAACTAAAATATGTATAAGTAATAGAATTAAATGTATTAAAACAACTATTATGTAAAAAAAAAAAAAAAAAAAAAAAAAAGGGTGTTACCAAGTTCACCCTAATGTGCCAAACATTGGAATTTAATTGTTATAGATGAAATAGAGGAAATAAAGCTGGCAAACATTTTGTAGAGAAACCATGTGTCAAGACCATTAAGGCAAATTGAAAATATTGAAATTTTAATTTTGGGAAATTATATTATATATATAACATTTTTGAAGCTGTAGGCCTAGATCAATTTTCTTTTGAGTTATCTATAATCAGCCTTATAGTTTTCAAGCAAGACCTGTACTAAAACAGTTCAAATAGTCTGCCTACCGGTCTGGTTTTGTCATTGTGTTCTGTATTAATTACAGAATAGCAATGTCCAGAGCCTTGGCAAACTCTGAGTATTTAAAGAACAAACAACTTTGGCGTAGGCTATCACATCATTTCGGTCTAAATAGACAGTTGAAGTAGTCTAAAAAGTAATTTGTTCCATGCACCTTACCTGATGTACTTGTTATTCCCAAATGGTAAATAAAGCAACAGTGCGTCTTGTTAGTTGAGAACAAATGTTGGCGGAGTGATGCGCACCGGTTTTATCCTTGAGCGCAGATGGGTGTAGAGCCGCACCAGTGTCCTATTGGAGGAGCCGAGGGCTGAGCCACTACACCCCTGTTACATCAGCCGTTCGCGGCCCGTTAACCCAAACCAGACCCCCCCTGCTTGGACACACGCCTACGATCACCTGCGAGACCACGGAAACCCACAGGACGCACATGCGTCAAAAGGAGGAGCTGCGCGCAGAAAACAACAATAACTGATCGAAGATGAGTGTAAAGTGCGGCTCTGTAGAGAACAACCGAACATCATCAATCGTTAAAATAATATTTTTATATTAATAAGGATTAATAAGGAGTCTGTAGATGTAAATGAGTTATAACCTGATAATCTGACATTGCTGGATTTCAGATGGCACCAAAATTTACGACATATATATAATATATGTAAAAAAAAAAAAAAAAAAAAAGAGCACACACACACACACACACACACATATAGAGAGAGAGAGAGAGAGAGAGAGAGAGAGAGAGAGAGAGAGAGAGAGAGAGAGAGAGAGAAAGAGAGCGTTATAGTTATTATATATAGTATTCTACTTGACTAAAGCAGCTTTTGTCTTCAAACATCTTAGTTCGATATGTAGTTTGAAATAGACCAGTTTTTATTGGTCTATTTCAAACTACATTTTGGTATGACAATTTATCAACATGAGTCTGGTCCTATAAAAGACAACATGTTATGACTTCTCTCGTCCGGTTACTCTCAGGTAAATCAATACACCAACCCCACATCACACAACAACACTGATAACACTGTTGTCATGAAACGTCAGACTGAAATATATATGTTTTCATTATGACATTCAGCGTTCAAATGCCTAGTTAAAAAAGAGGGCCAACATATATTAGAAAAAAATATCTGTTACACAACCCACTGCCACTCATTTTTTAAAAACTATACCGTTTTATGGTCCAGCTCCAAATGACCCTCCCTTTGAGCTCTCCCACTGTGACCAATGCAAGGAACTGAGAAAATGCAAGCTGCGTAAAATTAAAAAAAGAGGAGGAGGGGATTAAACACAGTGAGTGAGTAAAAGTCATTTACTTTCAAATAATTAAGGAAAAAAGGGATGAGTCATAAATCTAATCTAGCACAAGTTGTTTTCATAAACTTTTAGGTTTAGGTGATAGAATTCAGTGCAAATTTAGTACACAACTGAGCTTACTGACACTTTCTATTTTAACACTTGCATTATTATGTTATTCCCTACTTTGCGTTTGAACGCAAATAGGTGTCTGATGTTTGGCCAAGGGTTTCCTCTCGAGAATTATTAAATGTACCTTCTTCTTGAATATCGTACATGACGACCTCTATCTCTGGCTCGGCACCAGCATCATCCACGTTGATTCAAGATGACTGACGGTTTTGTACAATGACTGTACACTCAATAGTGAAAATGCCGCGCGTGCAAGTCCGCGCAATTTACTTTCATTTCCGGCAGATTGTTTTTTTTTTTTTTTTTTTTTTTTTCGCATTTCATTTTTTTCTTTAACAATCTGAGTTCTAATGTAATGAAGTAAATACTTAGGTCAAAATGTTCTATTTCAAAAACTACTTAAAAAATTACAAATTACTCATAAAAACTACTCAAATACAGTAACATGAGTAAATGTAATTCGTTACTTTCCACCCTTGCATGCAAAGCAATTACAAGAAAAGTAGTGCGCCTTTAAAGAAAATAATGTTATGGAGTGCCTTTTTTCTAAAGTGCAAAGTCATGGTGTGGTGCTCCATCATGTCACAGTAAATCACTTTGCAGGAGGTCAGACAAAAACAACACATTTGGGCCAATGAGGAGGACTAAAGACTCATTCCTTATCAAGACACTATGTTTGAAAGTTGAATTTGACTCTTCCACACAATCTCTGGGACAAGACAATTGACTGACGTAGGTTCCAATACAAAGCTAAAAGTTGATTGTTAATATAGTCAGTGTTGTTTGCATATTGTTTTGATTTGTATTTTAATGTGTAAAACTAGGTAATATCCACCCCCCGTCTGGCAAAGACTCTTAATTGGTCAGTCAACACTTGGTTTTGGTTGGATTTTATTGTTCAAGTTTCCAACAATGAAACCCACATAAAAATGGTTGTCCTTATTATTAAACATAAAGGCTTTGTTTTACTCTAAAACCAACTGAAATCTGGTCCAGCCCAATACAGTTCAAGCCTTAGGTCAACTTAACCAAGCCCACAAAGAGAAAAGGAGCGATAGTGAGCCAGACAGACAGACATACACACACACGCGCGCGCACACACACACATACACATAAGAGCATTGCATCTGTATCAGCTTAGACTTTAATTAATAACAAAGTATTTATTTTATTGAATGAATGTCCTTGCAAGTAAATTGTCCCTGCATTTTGGATGGAAAGTAGAGGGGATTTCATTTTAGAAGTCAGTGATGCTTCCTGTCTTTTTCTATTTTACTTTAAACATTTGACTGATTAATTATTATTTTTTATACACAAATAATAATAATAAAAAATAAAAAAAAACATGAAGATCTGTCATATGCACTTAAAAGTGGAGAGTACACAACATTTTTGGATGTGCGCACATTTTATGAATGAGGCCTCAGATCTTTTAATGTGTGCAGCAAGTCACTGGGATCTTCTATCAGTCTGTGGTCACCAGCACCCTGCACTTCACTGTGATCTGCTGTAGGATAGCAGCACCAGAAACAGGGACAAACTGATCCGTAAATCTGGTCACGTGACTGTGAGCTGGCGACAAGTGAGGAACAGAAGGACACTCCTGCTCACCCACTGCTCCAAACTCCATCATTGGGTCATATTGTCCAACAAGCTCCCACATCTTTGATCCCACAGTGCAAGTTACAGGACAGCATTCATAACATACTCCAATCAACCACACAGCAATTAATAATAATTAGAATGCATTAGTTTTATGTAGCATATTTCTAGATGCTCAAAGTTGCTTTACAATTTGTGTATTATTCATTCACTTACCGGTGGTGGTAAGATACTGTTGTAGCAACAGCTGCCCCGAGGCAGACTGACAGAAAAGAGACAATCTGTGCCACTGGCCCCTCTGACCACCACCAACACTCACAGACACACCACTTTCATGCTAGGTAATGGGGGTGAAGTGTCTTGCCTAATGACACAACAGCAGTTTTTGCCCCTGTCACCCCACTGTGGATCCTGATTTTCCCAGCAGTCTCCCATCCAAGTTCTAACCAGGTTCAAACTTGCATAACTTCTGAGATCTGATCAAGCTTTAACAAGGAGGTTTTGGCCAAACAAAAAAACTGACCCTGATGTAATAGATGAACCACTGTCATGCCAAATCACTATTTCAGCTTTGCCCTTTCTCTTAACCGCCACCTCTTTTATAGCATGGATCTACTGTATATTTTAGATATAGATATACATTATTGTTTTTATTATAATTTAAAATCTTCTTGCACATATGTAAAACAGTATAATTTTGCCTTATTTGACAGCATGTCTCTTTTTGCAGCTCAAAATCTAAGTATTTTTTCTCTTTGTTATAATAAGATATTGTAATGTATGAGCTACTCCTTCCAAGTAATTTCCCTGGTGGATCAATGGATCTTACAGTAGTTTCGATCTTATAATGTAGAAAGTAGTCCAGTCATGGCTCACTGGGAGGTCCATTCATAATCGATATGGAGCAGTTACGTCCTCACCTCACCTTTGCAGTGAACTGGACCCTGTCTCCCACCATCAGTACAGCAAACAATGGCCTCCTGACCTCATGTTTCATTGGTCGCTTACCGTTGACATTTGAGTGGCTGTATCTAATACATGAGCTCAGACACTGCTCATTGGCTGACCCTGGTGATGTCTGTGGACAGGCAGTGGAATGGGAGTAAGTCTGATATTCTTGCACTTTCTAAACACTAGTGCACTATAGTGACCACATATTTAGTGATTCACTGATTCAGGAAATTTGTCTGGCTCACGTATCGGCCCCGTGATATCGGTTCAGCTAATATTCTGTTTGGGGCTTTGATTGGACTATTCACTGGCTGATGGGGGTTAGAGTGTTTCATAATGTTTGAACTTGAATTCATTCAAAGCTGTTCAGTGGTTTATTACAGAATAAATAACACAATCTGATTAATTTGTAATAAGTTAAGTGTTTTTGGGGGGTAAAAGGACATTCTCTTCCCTACTCTGGTATCAGTTAATATCAGATATCGGGCAGATACTTAAAGCTAAAGTATCGAAATTGGTATCAGCGCTGAAAAATGTGGTGTACCAGGTGTAGACATACATATTGCACTATACTGTTTACTATGCTGTATACAGAGTTGTATAAGGTACTTTTTAAGGATAATAATTAAGTATTTAAAACTTGAAAAAGACAGAGTACATTTATTTTGCATTTACAGGTCAGCTGGCACAATGACAACCCTGTGTCTTCATGAGCCGAGACTAGAGCTGCCTTTGTGTTTGCCCCCAGCCTGGATAAACAGAGATGGTTAAACTGAAGAGGACCTAAATATGTTGTGTTGCATTTTCCTTATTTGTTATTGATGATGAAAAATGGGTTACTCTAGAATCTTACATAATTTCTTACTACTGTTATGTAATCACTGTTGCAATGCAGGTAAATAGTGTCCACTAAGAGACCCGGTCTGTATGTCAATAATGAGGCACATCCAACATAAATAATTAGAACAGATTCAAGGTTTCAAAGTTTATTCAGGCTTTTTAATCTTGTACCATTTAGGCAGTTTTAACAAACATTAAATTATCTGAATAAGTTTGGCTGAGTTTTATACACACCAGAAAACACTTTTTGAGTTTCCACCTATGATGTCATGATGTGTTTTTTGATGAGGAAAAATATTATAAAAGGGTTGAAACTCAAGTAAGTCAGAATAAAAGACTTTCAAATATCAGCAACTGCATTTTATACACGCCAAGGTATTCCATATAGAAACATATTTAAAAACAACATAACACAACTATTATGTAATGTGTTTATGCAATCCTTATTACAACATTACTTTGTGGAGTGTTTGTTAATGTGCTACAAAAAGGCAAAAATAAAAAGTCTGAGACATAATAAGCTAAAGTTATGTTTTATGGGTACCCTATATTCTTCAGTAATCTTCAGTATTCAAATGGGTAAAAGACCCCTAGACCATCTTTTCAGTGTATTTGAGGTAGGCCTGTATTCTGTATCGGAATCTGTTTCGTCCTCTGAAGAACTGCTGGAGTACAAAGAGTTAACATTGAATATGTAAACGTCAGGATCAATACTCTCCCTCATATCAACACACTGTACGCACTGAAATCTTCCTTTAGTTATCCTTAGACACTCTTCAATACTCATTCGCTTCAGGACCACACAAGGCTTCATATTGTTGTTAATGAATGTCAAATTGTTCTGAGAACTTGCCATGTGATCAATAAAACTTGATTCAACGTCTACATATTTCTGTGTGTTGCACGTGATGTCCATCCCTGAGGTAGAATGTGTAGAAAAGCTAGCATCACTGCCTTTATTCATTAAGTTCATGTGGGAAGAATAGCACACTTTTTTGGCTCCATTTCCCTCAAATTGTGATTGGAGATATTTTTCTCCAAGTCTGAACCTCCTGGAGAGCTCTGAAATAAATGGCTTGGAAGAGGTAACAGTTTGAGGTGTTAATGTTCTTGCAGAATTGCTCACTGTAGAACTTGCTGCCACTAAATCCTCGTTATTACCCATCTGAATATCATTTGGTGTAGCACTACTTTTTCCAGGACATATAGTGACCGGAGTTATATCCATGCATGGGACTATTACAACTTTAAGAACACTGGCCCCTGCTATAAAGGACTCAGCTGGAGGTGGTGCTGGATGCAATGGAGATGCCAGGTCCACTGGTTCTACAGTCTTTGGATTTTCTTCTACCTCTTGGAGCTGATTGGTGGTGGATGGCGACAGGTGTTGCTCAGGTGGGACGGGGAGGTCAGAGGGGGTGAGGTCTGAGGAGGAGGTGGAGGTGAAGAGCGAAGGGGAGATCTCACTGACCTGATGTGGCTGCTCTTCAGATGACTCCATGGGACATTCACACAAGAGGTTACTAACCCAGCGCTGGTGTTTGGAGCAGAAATGAGGACTAACCTTGTTTGAACTGTTTTCCAGGCAACTTTCTTCTGTCTTGTCCGTCTCTGTTGCACTTACACAGGTTGTTTTGTTTGTTTCGTCTAAAGTATGTTCTGTTCTTGGTCCATCTATATGCACCATTCTTGTATCAGTGACTGAACAATCTAGCTCTAAGAACTTCTCTGCTGCAGATTTGAGTTGTTCTTGGGAGGTGCCAACACAGACACAAGAACCCAGGAATGACTTGCTGAGTGAGTAGCAACAAACAGCATCTGAAGGAACAAAAGACATATATAGTTCATAACAATAATAAATAATTAGGGGTGTCAAATTATCGCGTTAATTGCGATTAATTAATTACAGTCATATTTAGCGCGTTATGTTTTTTAATCGCGTTAATCTCATTTTTAATCTCTAACTTTACAGTTTCTGTATGCGAGTTGCTTTATTATAAAATCTGTTTTTATGTGTTGTTGGGACAACACACACACACAAAAAACACATTCATTATTTTTTTATTTCGGTAATTCCACTCATTGCCGGAAACCCACACAAAACGCGCGCAGTAAGAGCGATGCAAACGTCATGTTAACGTTGGCGGCGTCAGTCACACAATGGACGAGGTCGAAGAGCCAGTAGAACAGAGCAGCAGTGCACAGGTAAAAACACATTCGTGTCTTGGAAATTATTCTCCCGACGTGAAATATAAAAGAAAATAACAAATATAAAATCGCCTACAACTTAAATGTCACTGGTGAAAACAACCTGCATAGGCTCATGATGTCTGCACTACTGTCCTATAGTGACCTGCCACATGAGGGGACACGCACACAAACACACACAAATACACACAAACACAAATACACACAAACACACACCTTCATCATCGTCATCAACCTGAGAACGCGCGGACCACGTTTCTTTCCGTAGTTACTGCGCGGACACCGACGTGCTCCCGTGCGCCGCGTACGTTTTCTCGCGTACGCTGCGTAAACCGCGCTTCCTCCTGTGCGCCTCTAAACCAGAACTAACACCAAGACTAAAACCGGGACTAACCCAGTCCAGGACTAAACCAGGACTAAACCAGGACTAAAACCAGAACTAAAACCAGTGATCTCATATATAAAGCATTTCTCTATCAATAATATTTTTAATATGGTTAAGGAAAGACTGGACTTTTTATTGTCTTTAAGTAGACAAAAGTTATTATGTTCAGATTTCCTCATCTTTGCTACTTTACAGCAAACAGTTTCTTATTCATGGAGACTTGGGCTCAACAGTCAATTTGGAGAGATTTGTTAAACAATAAATGACTTTATAAAGTCACTTTTTTTTGTTCTATTTCAGTCTTTTGATCTGCTACAATAATGTAATAATGAATTTAAATGAAAATACCTCAACTTGAAGGCTTTTCTCAGCATTTTTTAGGTGAGATTAAAAAGAGATTAATTAGATTAATTAATTACAGATCATAATTAATTAATCTCTCAAAATTTTTTTTAATCGCATGACAGCACTATAAATAATATGAACAGTACTATGCAAGATTATTTTTGTCATCCAGGTATGACAACACTCACAACAATATCATTAAGTCAACTGGATATTAATGACCAGTATATAACCTATACGATGGCAAACTAAAGGCTACGCGCAGCATGCATAAAATATAGCCAGAGTAGCTATGGAGAATGGCCTTTTCTCCTCAGAAAACACAGTTAACTTATTACAAAATTGATGCAATTGTATTATTTATCCTGTTATAAACCACTACACTTTGTATGAATTAAAGTTCAAACATTTTAAAACATTTTAAGCCTACAACAGCCAGTCTTGTTATATCCAATTAAAGGCCAAACAGGATATCCGCTGAACCAATAGCATGAGGTTGATACCTGATCCAGACAAATTTCCTGCACTGGCACAGATACCGATGGCAATATCGGTATCGGTCACTAAACATGCCTAATTAAAATGGGTTGGGACAATGCATGTTAACTAACACACAGTATGAGACACATGAATGGAAACACATTGGATTATAGCCATGGGCTAATTTCCATCTGTTGTTCAGCATTCACACCTTATAAACCTTATAAAAATATTTCTTAGATGCACCAGCACGACAGTACGTGACATGTCTCGCTCAAGGACACAAAGACAACACACAGCACCATGTGTTATGTTCTTACCAGAATGCAGTAGTTTTTTCAAACTTGTTGCTGTGGTGATCAAGTCGTCAGTGATTAAGTCTAACAGCGCTTTCTCCTCTTCTTTTACAGGAACATTTTTCTTCATGATCTAGTGCATAAACACATTTTAGTTACTGATAGTAATGAGACACTTTGCTACTTTGAATGAACCTAATGGCCTGTTTACTCAAAATTTTAATATTTTCTTCTTAATTGTTACCATGAATGCATTTAGAAAGAGATTTAGGAAAGAATTTACAAACCAGTTAATGTAGCCATTACGTGACGACATTAACTGGCAACCATTTTATCCATTTTATGTACTAGGATTGAAACAAATAAACTATGGAAAAAGACTAAAATACCTTGTTCTAAAGCAACATAGTTTTAGCTTTATCTGGTTACATAATCTATATTAATCAATTATTCATTCTTTAACATAACATAACTGAAGATCATCTATTCAGCAGGAGATAACCATACTGTTTTTACATTTATCTGAAAGAAAAAAACAAACAAAAAAACACTCACCTTATCAATATAGGTACACTGTGGCAAAGCTTTGTCCAGTTCACGCAGATAGTAAAGCAGTCTCTCCTCTGTCTTTTGAGCATACTGCTCCCCATACTGTTCCTCCACATGATTCTAAAAACAAAAAATATCACACATTTAAAATACAAAAGTAAAGTGTTTATGTGCACAGTGTGTAATAACAAAGAACACAAGACATTAAATACAATAAGAGGTAGAAAATATATTTTAATAGTATATGTTTGATGGTGGTCAAAGGGGCTGGGTCAATGGCACAGAATGAGAGCCTTACTTCCATCAATGCACCCATGACCAATCACACCGCCCGAGGGTTCAGGTGAACACGTTAGCTGCTCACTACTACCCAGAGTCAGAAAGAACAGGTTTGGTGAAAAGTTTAGTTAATATCTGTGGCACTAATCCATGCCTAACTTGGGACATCAATTTAGATTCAATGGGGACATTCAAGGTACACACAGTGTGTACAGCATAGTGCATACAGGCGTACCCCTGCAGGGGCATCTGTGGGGGTTTAGTGTAATAGATACATGGGGTTTACCATGTCCTTGAGTGTACGGGCTTTATGTGCTACTCACTGGAGGTTGACGATCCTAATATATTCTTTTAACTTGTCAGTAAATGCATGTATCTGTCACTTAGGCTTGGCTGTGGTTTTATAAAGATATTTTTCAGATATATTCCCAATGTACATGTATTCTTATGGGCCTCTGTGCTATACCGCACACACCATGGTGCAGAGGCACATAAAGTTACCACAAAGGAAATCCTTGAACTGCGACAGCTCTATAGTTAGGCACATTGAGATGCTTGACAACACAGTTTATTGAAAATTAAAGGGAAAAACTGAATCTACACTGCTCCCTACTGGTATGTATGAAGACAGGTCAGCTGGTAGACACTGTTGAGTTCCAATATTTTCAATAAAACACCTACCTGGATATAGTCCTCAAGCCTTCGTTTGTCCATAACCAGTGACTCAGCAAAGGTCCTGAAGTCAAGCTGGTTTCTTCTCATAAGATACATCTCATGTTTCCTCTATGAAAAAATACCCATTGTCACATGTTGTTAATAATATTTTTAAAGTATTTATAACATGTATAGGAACTTACACAGTGATCTTCATATTGAGGCAGTTTAGCGGGAAAGTATTTAATAATTTTCTGTACGACACTGATAGGTCCGATGCCTTCCCTTAGCATCCACATGATCACCTGCAAAGTAGAGTACACTATCAAATATTTTGAAAAACTGGAACTGAACAAGTAAAAATATATATCATACCATGGTTTTGAGACCAAATACAATCTTCATATGTTTGATGGGAGGCACCAATGTGGGCAACAGGGTATGAGTGTGCTCCAAAAAGGCCAGCACTCTCTCATAGTGATGGGGTTGTCTGCTTTTGATAATATTGTAGACCTGTGCAGACGCAACACGGACACACCAGGACTCATCCAGGCTCAATATACCCCAGTCCCCTTCTGGCCAACAGAAAGCCTCAACATCTGTGAAAAGAAAAACATCCCTAGAAATAATTACACATAATGCACCAGCTCAGTGTAAATAAGAGAAATGAGAGATCTTTTTTATATATATATATCATGTTTAACATACATCTTTGGGGACGTGTTTGTAATAAAGGACAGATGATCATGATCCAGAGCATTGCACTTTCTATTGCTGAATTATTGGGTGTCTAGATTTGATTTGGTAAAGTGACTGAATAATAGTATAAATAGCCTACTGTTCAAAGTATATCACCTTGGAACACATCTATCATGCCGTGAGCCCACGCGTACTCTATGATCCGCAGCCTCCACGCAGAGTGTTGCTCCATCAGATGTCACCATATCCTCTCCACGCAGCATCCCTTAATATGCCCTTTGGTCGAAGAAGCCCCGCCTAGCGGAGAACATGTACAGACAAGTCAGGGGCATGGAAGTTCTTATTATAGATCAATCCATGGTCAGGAGCCCGAGACCTTAACTTTATTTAGTATAGATAATTGTGTTATAGTAAGACTACAGAACCCACAATTTAAATACAGAGATTCATTATGCATACTGAAACTAAAACTAATTCCTGCATTGACTGACTCCGTGCTGAAAACAACAGCTAATAATTTGCTTCTTCTCTGCCAGTGTCAGTAAAATAGAGTAATTTACGGACTTTGCTTATCCCGTGCGAAAGCGCTGCAAGTAACACAGAGGTTATTTTAATAGATCCATGCACAGAAGTGAGGCGGTAATTTGCAAATTACAAGACGTCCCCAGGTTATACTTGTCCTGTGCCAATAGGACTTTCTGTAGTTTCAAATTAAAGCTCAAAAGAAGGGATCGCACTGATGGATGATTATTGTTCTGCGCTTTTACTTTGGAAGTAGCAATGGTGTCACCCGGAAGTAATTCGTGACACATGCAAAGTCAGGAACATGTCTACAAGTTTGTCTACAACGGCCCATAACTGTAACCTTTAATTAAGGTTTATCTTTGTTTATCTACCCTTTGCGATAGGAAAAGAAAGACTCAATGAGCTGATAAAATAGATTGTATCACTAGCTTTACCATTGGCTAATCGTAAAAACCTCCAGGATTTATCAGATTTGTTCTGAGCTCCGCAGGGGTGTTACAGGTAAATAAAAGGATCATTGTCATTGCATGCTCTCTACAAATTCTGGGAACAAACAGGCTTTGAACTTTATAATTGATTTTATTTAAAAGACCTAAAACAGGTAATACAGCCACTACAGAGCAGGGTAGAGTACTGCTAGAGGACACAGACGATTCTTATCAATTTATAATATGAATAAAGCAATGGCACAGCAAGTAAAATGTTTTTGTAGTTAATAATAAACCAGGATTTGAATTTTATCAGGAAAAGATATATTTTTGCTTTATGAAATTAAAAAATAAATAAATAAATACAGATCGTTTAAATAGTATAAAACGATTGTCACTTAACAAAATGGCAATTGTAGCTGAAGTCACCTCTTTGGCATCACCATCAGGGCGAAGAAATTAAGGTGTTCTCTACTCAAATACAAATCTTATGATAAAATATTATAGACAAACGATAGAAAGCAGCACACCAGGTCTTGTAATCAGATGTTAGAAATGGAATGAGAATGTGGTCGATTGCTTGATGACACTTTGTTGATTACTGTTTATCATGATTATACTGTACTGTATTTTGTTGTTCGCAGTTGAATTTCCACCCACCGTTGCTCACATCCTCTGTGAAGGCCACAATGAACAAATCTTGCATTAGTCTACTTCAGCTGTCCAGAATGGGCTTCAGATTCACAAGGGGGGCTATAATGCCACTTCATTTTATGGGACCCCGCATGTACTGTAGTAATGTCAAGGTCCGTTCCTATCTCCAGTACATGAAAAGAAAAATTCGGCCTCCTCCCAATCCTCCCTACAGCCATGTGTGCCAAGTAGGTGACCCAGTGTTGCGAAGTCATGCGTCAGTTGTGGACCCTGCCACTGTGAAAGGCGCAGAGGTCCAAAAAGTAATTGCTACCATGGTCAAAGTGATGCGCAAAATGGAATGTGTGGGACTGAGTGCACCTCAGATCGGGGTGCCTCTTCGTATATTGGCAATGGAGTACCCACAGAAGATGCTGGATGAAACCCCATCTGTGTTAAGAGAGGCACGAGGCCTGAGCGCGTTGCCTCTCAGAGTGTTTGTTAACCCACAGATGAGAGTGTTGGACGGAAGGACTGTGGTTTTTCAAGAGGCATGTGAAAGCATCTCAGGGTTTTCAGCTGCAGTGCCACGCTACCTATCTGTGGAAATTTCAGGTATGAGAATAATTAATATAACTGTCATTTATAGAGAGGGTATTATGCTTTTCATTGCTTTTATAAACTATTTGCTAACATCTAGGAAGGCGTAGTATAAGCAGTCTTTAAGTAAAGCTTTCTCAATATGTCCACTGGTTCTATACAAAAACTTCAAAGAGGCAAAGAGCCAGAGAGACATCAGCCAGCACAAATTGAGTAAACATGTATGAAGCAAAAACATTTAGATATTTTATCTTTATAACGGGGTAAAACAGTCAATAAAGACAATTTAGCATAATACCCTCCACCCCTCAATATTCCTCATTGTTGTGTGTTGCTATAACAGTTGGTGCATGTTGTTATTGTACAGGTCTCAATGAGAAAGCAGAGCCAGTCACATGGCAGACCAGCGGCTGGGCAGCTCGTATTATTCAGCATGAGATGGACCACTTAGACGGGGTCCTATATATTGACCGCATGGACAGTAAATCATTCATAAATATTCACTGGCAGTCATACAATGAATAAAATACATTATTTTAACATAAGGACAAGACCATTGTTTTTTTTTGTTTTTTTTAATGAACTCAAACTTACTACCATGGAATAGATTGTTATTCATTTTTGTTTAGGAGGCTAATAATACATCATGAGATGCAGATTACACTGTGTAGGAAGTGGGTCAAATTTCATGTTCTGTAGGTCTGCCTTCTTCCACCTCATAAACATTGCCAGGCTTTGTTCATCCCTGTCCCCTGTTGTTGAAATCCTGATCCACAGCTTCATCACGTCCAGATTAGATTACTGCAATAGCTTTCTTTAGGGCACGCCCTCCAAAACGCTCAATAGGTTACAATACATCCAAAACTCTGCTGCCTGTCTCCTCACACACACAGTCTTGTGAACTTATCACCCCTGCCCTCCAGAACCTCCACTTGCTCCCCATCCCTCAACACATCCAGTTCAAAGTCCTCCTCTTCACCTTCAAATCCCTCCAGAACCTCCTGGTCCCATCCTACCTCTCAGACCTGCTGTACCCCCACACTACATCCCACTCCCTCCAATTCACTGATGCCAACCCCATCTCTCTCCTGCAGAACCAAACTCCTTTCCTCACCCTCTGAATCTCCCTACCTCTCTACCTTCATGAAAAATCTCATGAACGATATATTTAGAATAGCTATTAATGTTTAACTTTTTATGATTTACTGTTTTTAAGTTTCCTGTATTATTTATTGCTTTTTGACAGTTTTAATATTTTTCTGTAAAGTGTCTTTGAGTGTCATGAAATGAGCTATATAAATAAAATATATCATTATTAGGTGGAATATTGTAAATTGCACTGGATGACAGTTAGCCCTAATGTGAACTTTTTCCATTCACCCCAGACTGATATAACTGTGACGACATAGGTAAGAAATATTTATTACAAATAAAATATGCAAAGAAAGCCAGAAGAGTAAAACAAATCCAGGCAACTGCAATACAAATAAATGTTACTTGTGATTCATTCACCTTACATCTAAATATTGTCACAAAACAGTTCATACATGTATACTATATGTGAGAAAGGTTTCGACCATTGTCTCATTTTAAAAAATGTAATTAAGGTGCATATTAATTTGGCACATACAGTGGAAGTGTAAAATATAAAAACACAGCATTAAGTGTCATGTCATGGCAGTGTTGCTAAGGTTTAGTAAAGCATAGATACACATTTAACAACATTTATAGACAAACTTGGAAAGTGTCACTTAGCAAGAGCTTATATATTTTGTACTCATGTGCTCAATCTGATCCTAAATGGGAGTGAAAGAGACTGACTAGGTCAGAAATGTATGTAAAGAATGCTAGTTATTTTCCATGTGCTCAGAATGCTTCAATGAGATGTGGGGAAACTTGCTTTTGTGTACTGACAGATTTAAGGCACTTTGTTAGCCTCATTATATGTCAATTCTCAATTTAAAATTGACCTTCTAGACAGAAGATGAAAAGTCAAAACTTTTACCGCATTCACAGTAAAGAGGGTTTTTGTACCAGCAGTCTTTGCAGTATTCATTTCCACAGTATTTGCATAACACATGAGCCTTATGAGTACATCTACTGACCGAACAAAAACCTAACATTTTAGCCCCATGGGAAATGTGACAGATCTTTGCTTCATTGCAATATTCCATATGAAAGACTTGGCAACTAAAACATAAGATCTGGGGATCCAGGGTTTGGAACTCACAACAGCTATGCAGAGCTAAAGGACTAATAAATGACATAGTGGATTCAGGTTTATTATGTAAAGCTAAGGAGGAAAATGTGTCACTGCAGTTGGTCAGAGTTGGTGATAAACTTCCTCTACGCCGTGAAGCTGCTAATCGAATTGGAATGAGCTGCTCAGGTATTTCCTCAGTCAACTCTGTTCTGTGACTTTTGTGGCAAAGGTCAAATTTGACACAGGTAACATGGTGGTAAGATTGACAATCTATGCATTTGTAAAGAGTTAAGCGCTTCACTTCGAGACAAGTGCAAGTCAGCATGCTTAGAGCCTCATGATCAGTTTTTTCTTCAAGACTAACAGGTAATGCCTCGATTTGTTCTCCAGAGAAGTCCTTATAGAAATGGCTCACACATCTGGAAGTAGGCAAGAAGTCATTGGCATTTGTGTCAGCAGAGGGTGTCTTCACGTGATAAGTAGAGATGTACACCGACTCCCTTGTTATGCCATTGGTACTTTTATCAGGCATCCAAGTTAAAGAGCGAGGGGCTTCATCAACAGATGTTTCTCTGAGCCTCTCTCCTTCCAGCTCATCTGTGTACAAATCCATGTCACTTTCTTCGGGCAGCTCTTGGAGGGGCTGCTTGACATCTAGCAGCCTCATAGTGCTGTCAAGAGCGATCTAAATGACAAAGAAACAATTTGAACATTTCTTGAACAGCAACAATTCACATTAACTTTTAAAAATACACCATTTACCTGAAGGTTGTGTCCTCTTTGCCTCTCTCTCACAATGCTGAGCTCCCATTGAGCCCGACCAGCATACTTTCCCAGTACATCCAGAAGGAGGCGACACTCACAACGAGCCACAAAGAAGGCACAGGACAAGCGCAGCAGCTCATCCACCCTGGCTGCACTGACTTTCTGAGGCTGAAGGTGGAGCTGTTCCCGCCGAGATGAACACAGCCTATAACCCAACAGGCCAAAGAGCAGCTCTATCTGCTGTGTGGAGAACACTGGTTTGATGCAGTGGGTAAATATTCCTGAATACATCTGGGGAAAGAAAAAATATGAAAGGAAAGCGATGGTACTCTACAATATTATCATGGTGAAGTAACAGTTTTTATAAACAAATTCTACAAAACGTTTGTGTAATTCCTCAGTCATCCAGGTAAGTTTCATCACAAAAGTGTTTAGAGTGTTCAGTTTTCTTTTGCAATAAGGATGCAGGAAATAGACAACACTAGTAAAAGCAGGTAAACAAATGTTGGACTGAATAAACATAAATTTCATTCAAATTAGACACAAAAACAAATGTAAAAAATAAATAAACCAACTTTGACAACTTTGTACTCCTCCCTCCATGGACCCAGATGCAGGTTGAGTGCTGCTTGTTCAAGGACTTCAAATGCTTTGGTCAGTCCTTTTAACCCTGTTCTGACTTTTGTTGGTCGCCTACTCTCTGTCACTTCTGCTTGCAGAGACTCTTCCATGATCTTCAGAGTATCCAGACCCAGACAATGTGCATCAGTGAATTCTTCACTTTTCAGCAGCTCATCCACCTCATTGCAGAGGGTCTCGTCTCTACACGGCAGACTGGATCCCTGGTCAACAATTTGTTTTTCCAGAAAATGATTGTAGGCAGCCACAAGATCTATGGTTCTCTGTCCGGTCATGGTCATCTCTATTGAGCTGCCAAAAAAAAAAAAAAAAAAGTTCTGACTGGAGTACTAGTTACTAGTTAGTGCTCAAACAAATACACAAATCTTTTTATAAAAATATGCCCATCCAAAGCACTGCTGCCTTGGTCCCAAAAATGAATTCCAGGTCCAAATACAAACATGCAGAGCAGGAGAACGATTAATATTACTTTTTTAGAGTTTAAAATGTGCCAATGTGTCCAACGTGTCTATGTACTGACCCAGCCCAAGGTTTTGACGTGAAAAGATTGTAGTGAATGTTGATCAGCGTGTTATGCCAGAAAAGAACTTGTGTTGTAAATGTAGGCCTTCCTTCCTTTTCACATTGCCTACTAAGTATAGGCCTAATTGTATATAGCTAATTACAAAAGAATACTTTGTTTTAAGGTTGCAAGAAAATATTTTACAAGTACATTTTAAGACTGTAACCATTTGGATCTTCTTGTCTGCTGACTTGAACACTCCAGGAAGTGACATAATCAAAGAGAAAGTAAACTTTGGCCTGAAGTTAAGACGTATATAAGGTTAACTTGTGTTGGGAATACATTGATTGGAATGCTTAGACTATAATTTGAAGACAATCTTCTCAGTGTCTATCCTTTTTCGGTATTTTGTTAAATATTTTAACAATTTTTCAGTCAAAATAGGAGAAAACAGTAGCCTCTGCTACATGCTTGATCGTGTTGGTAGGCCCAATCTTTTTTATTTCAAAATACCATAATGGTGATTGATCAAAACAAAGCTTACCGTTTAAACTATCGTGTTTCAAATGGTCACTAAAATCAGGTGCATATGTCCACAGTGCTCCTGCCGCCGCACACCGCGCTAGCTGCTAGCGGCTTGTTCCGCTCTGCGACCTAAACATTGTCACGTGACGTGGCACGGACCTATCGGGCGAGTTTGGTTTCTGTATCTGGGCAACTTTGGAAAAAATAATAAAATAAAATACATATAACTATTACAACAAGCATTTAGTAGGCTATATGTATATTTTCTCTAAAAGCAAAACTGAATGGAATAGTTCATACCAAAAAGATAATACAACTACTATTGCCTATCCTAAAAATCTCAAAACTGTCTTTGAGTTAAGTAGCTACTGAGAGCATTATTCACCTATAGGACCACTTCCATGATTGAAACCATGGATCTCATGATTGAAATCTACTACCACGAAGCTCATTAAGTTCGAAGCAGGAGAGACTTGGTGACACGGTGCAGAGGGCGGGTCCACGGCCTTGTACTCTCCCTTATTAAAGCTGTGAGTGATTCCCGCTCCATCAGCAGCGTGCCTACTCCAGCAGTGATCTCCAGTCCTCTGAGGGTAAAGGGTCAGCAGCATGTCCAACTCGGATCGGGTGGTGCTAGTGCTGGGAGGAGCGGGCACCGTGGGCTCTGGCGTGGTCAAAGCGCTGCTAGACAAAGGTAAGTATCCAACTGGGAAATACACCTGTTGTCACTTAGATTTGTGTCGTTCATTATTTGGGAAAATCAGAGGACTCTAGTCACAATTTGCCATGCCTTTAGTTAATTTTGTAAACCAAATAAATAACATTGCAAACCATTTCACAATGTGTACTTAACTAAAACTGAACTACAGAGCCTCATTGTAGAATTGCTAGTATATATATTTTAAAAATGCATTGCGTAACTTTTCTGGTGAAGGGTTTGTCAAATGCTTTTCTCCATGGAGATGTTATAGCTTTGTCTGGAATGTTCATAGGAATGTTCATGACATTAAACCTTTGTATCTTCATTGAGACCAAATCAAGTTTTTGAGCAACATTTTTGAGCTGTAAAACCACCTGTAATTACATAAATGTAAGGTAGAGCTGTTTTTAATGTTATGCTCAGGAACATTCCAGGCGGAGCAATGACATCTACATATTTTTCCAGAAAAAGGCAGGTTACGGACCCCCACCAAAATAAGTTACATTGGACACCTTAAATTCTTGTGCATTTGGTAATTCATATGTAATTCGTTTATCAGTGTTTATTCCTTCATAAGTGTACATTCTCAGTCCTGGAGGTATGGTAGCCTTAAATCTTGTGTTGCCATCTGCTGTTTTGTCACGCTTCTTCCTCTTATGACCTTAATAAACAGATTAAATGTAGGCCCATTAGTCTTGTTGTTTTACATGTCAAAGGGATCAGTGTGGACTTGTATGTATCTGTGTGCAGGTTTTAAAGTAGCAGTGATCTCCAGAGACAGAAGTCGGCTTGACAGACTCTGCTCATTTGTCTCTCCCAATACAAAGGATAATCTCACCACTATAGTTGGCAATGTGGGTAAGTCTGCTTTTCCTAGACATGATCTGTCTGTTCATCTATGAGCACATGCAGAGAGAGGATGGGCGTGCTGGTGGACAGTGTCACATAGATCTAGCAATATATGCAAAATGAATTGACCTACTTTATAATAATATTTGGGGATTATTAAAAGTTCAGTAGTCATTCAAAAAACTTAGTTTATTAGTACAGTGCCAAGTAAATAATCTTGTGAGCTTATGTTAGTGACTTCAGTTTTTTTTTGTCTCAAATATTTCACCTGAATCAAAGTTGTTGTGTGTTTAAATATTCTTTGATGCTGTGTTTTTTCAGGGTCTGAGGATGGGGCAGAACAGGTGAAACAAGAACTGCTGAAGGCCGTGGGGAAGGTGACTGATGTGGTGTCATCTATGGGCTTCAGCTGGTGGCAGGGAGGCCCCCCTCACACACAGACTCTCAAAGACCTGCACTGGGTGGGTGCTCTGCTTTTGTGAAGGGTCTCTACACTATATATTCTACAATGTATGCATATTTGGACTTTTTAAAAGAAGAAAAGTAAAACAGAAAAAAAAAGAGCTGTGCTTATTTCTTTAATTCAAACATGCAATG